>NC_081563.1:66084682-66275944 GCF_022355385.1 Mustela nigripes
AAAGAAAGAAAGAAAGAAAGAAAGAAAGAAAGAAAGAAAGAAAGAAAGAAAGAGGGAGGAAGGAGGGAGAGGGGAAGGAAGAAAACAAACTATAGGCCAATAACTCTGATGAACATACATGCAAAAATCCTCAACAAAATATTAACAAAGCACATTCAGCAATACATCAAAAGGATCATTCACCCAAACAAATGGGATTTATTCTGGGGATGCAACGATGTTTCAATATTTACAAATCAATAAATGTGATATACTACATCAACAAAACAAAGAATAAAAATCACACGACCACTTCATCAGATGCAGAAAAACCATTTGGGTTTTGTCAAAACCATTTGACAAAATTTAACATCCATTCATAAACACTCTCAACAAAGTCTTATGAATAAATAAATAAAATCTTAAAAAAAAAATTAAAAACAGGGCGCCTGGGTGGCTCAGTGGGTTAAGCCACTGCCTTCGGCTCAGGTCATGATCTCAGGGCCCTGGGATCGAGGCCCGCATCGGGCTCTCTGCTCAGCAGGGAGCCTGCTTCCCTCTCTCTCTCTCTGCCTGCCTCTCTGTCTATGTGTGATCTCTCTGTCAAGTAAATTAATAAAATCTTTAAAAAGAAAAAAAAAAAGAAAAAAAAATTAAAAACAGGGGCACCTGGGTGGCTCAGCGGGTTAAAGCCTCTGCCTTCAGCCCAGGTCATGATCCCAGGACCCTGGGATCGAGCCCCGCATCGGGCTCTCTGCTCAGTGCAGAGCCTGCTTCTCTCTCTCTTTCTCTGCCTGCCTCTCTGCCTACTTGTGATCTCTGTCAAATAAATAAATAAAATCTTAAAAAAAAAAATTAAAAACAGAAACACCATATGATCCAATAATTCCACTACTGGGTATTTACCCAAGAAAATTAAAACATCATCTCAGAAAGCTGTCTGCTCCCTGAAGTTCATTGCAGCATTATTTTCAATAGCCAAGAAACGGAAGCAACCCAGTGTCCATCTACAGATAAATGGATAAAAATGTGGTGTGTATACACACACACACACACACACAAGAATATTATGCAGCCATAAAAAGGATGAGGTGTTTATCATTTGCAACAACACAATGGGTCTACAGAAAATTATGCTAAGCGAAATAAGTCAGAGAAAGACAAATACAGTACAATTTCACTCACACATGGAAGTTATGAAACAAAACAAATGAACAAAGAAAAAAGGAGGCAAACCAAAAAATAGACTCTTCACTGTAGAGAATAAACCAATGGTTACCAGAGAGGAGGTAAATGGGAAGATAGGTAAAATAGGTGAAGGGAATTAAGACTATACCTTGATGAGCACTGAGTAATATATAGAAGTGTTGAATCACTGTGTTGTACATCTGAATTAGTCTAGCACTGTAGGTTAACTATACTGGAATTAAAAGTTTTAAAATTTTTTAACAAAAATTAAATCAATAAAATGGCTAACTACATTGATCATTATTACCAGCAAGTAGTTATCTATTTCTCTCAACTAACCAATGTTGCTATTACAAAATCATAGCTTCATAGGATTCAGAGAGTCAAAAATTCATCAAAGACTTCATCTGATGCATGGATCCTTTCTACAGCTTCCCTAACAAGTAGCCACAGAGCATGTCCAATAATGAGGGTCATTCCAGCCCAGAGCTACAGAAAGTGCTGCAGAGGGGCATAGAAACACGTACACCAGGTATAATCAGAAACTGGTCATTTTTTTCACATTTTAGTTTATCAAATGACAAATAAGATAGCAGGCTCTAAATGCCTGGAGTGAAAATAGAGGCAACTGAAGGAAAGTTTGTCAAAAGGTGATGAACAACCTGGTTCTGAAACCAGAGGATTTGCGCAAATGTTGGGTGATCAAGATGTGGAGGTCTGGAGCTAGCAGATGCAACATGTGAATGTTTTAGCATCTGTTAGAGGGAACTATTGCATAAGATCCTTTTCCTTCTGAGAGTATTAGTTATCATTTTAGATTGAACACAATGGTTGATTTAGAAAGTGAGGCGAGAGATCATTCCCTGGCTGTGGAATGCAAAACTAAGGGCTCCCATAGAAAAGAAATAGCTCGAAAACCAAGACTTGCTTTGGTGTTTTGCAGGAGGAAGATCACTTTACTCAGAATGAGTTCTACTCTTCTTCCTCTCTGGATCCCCCAGACAGTGGTTTAGTGAAAAACATAACAAACACCTCTTCTTCCTCTCTGTACAATGCTTCTGTGAACTAGGACAAGATGCATAACCTCTCAGCCTCTGTTCCTTTACCCAGAAAGTAGGAATGTAACCTAACCTAGACTACCCAAAAGTAGACTGAGCCAGATCACTTCATTAGGATCTGACTACCTGTGATCCTGGATTGAATTCAGAAGTCAGTAAGACATATGATCTTAGATTGAATCCAAAAATTATTATGTTTTTTAATTTTTTTCCACAAGATAGGATCCATTTATATTCTTTTTCTTGTTCTACTAGTTCCGTGATACTCTAAGCAAGGCAGCAGACATGAGTTAGTCTAACTATCCACGTCTTCATCATTCAAGCAGTTGTGTATTCTAATAGTAACCACTCTGACCAAAAGTAGATTAAGTAAAGTGAGTGGTAGTAGGAACCACAAGAAAACCAGGGATGACATTTTCTTATTCATGAATAGCACCCTGCTTGTCAAGAGTGCTTTGCAACTGATGAAGTCCAAGCAAAGCCAACAGCTATACGTCTACTTTCTGATGTGGAGACCAGGGATAGCCCTAGAACCCAGATCTCCTGACACTGAAGACAGTTCTCTGTCCATTATTTTCACCTTCAGATCTCAATTAGATGATCCTGGGAATAAGGATATAAAAACTTTCAGTGGGAAAAAAAAACAAAAACAAAAACAAAAAACCTCAAGAACTGTCCTAGCTCTTTTTGTGCTGAAAAAAACATAAACTTAGATAAAGACAGACCTGGTATTGAAACCTGGCTTTCCCAATCTCAGTCACCTTAAATACTTTTAATTCTCTGAGTCTCCATTTTATCTATAAAATGAGGAGTATAATACCTCCCTCATGTGGTAGTTAGCAGAATTAAATAAGAGGATGTGTGTAAAGTGTAGATACATGGTAGACTCTCAGTCAATATTAAAATCCCTTAGCAATTTCAGCATTTAAGAAATTATTTTAAGCTTAAATCCTTCCTGCTACATTTTACATTTTATTTCTTTTGACACTGCAAAAAAGATGTATATATGCTTACATATATACATTATATGTGTGTGTGTGTGTGTGTGTGTGTGTGTGTAAAATTCTCAGTGCCCCAATGTACTGTGAATTTTAGACTATGACAGAACATCTAGTATTAATCCTGCCTTAAGTTACTGATTGGATCACTTGTTTACTGTAGATAGTATGGTATTCCATTAGTCTCACAAAAAAGCATCTCTTAAGCACCACAATTGCAGGAGCCTTACTGTATCACAGAAAATGTCCCACCTGATTATCAGAGGTACACAAGGAAAGAATCTCACTTCTACAGCTGACAAGAGATGACACTCTGAATAACCAAGTAACAAAGAGAAGTGACCAGAATCACTTGGTTACATAGGAAACAATGTATTTTTTTAACTTGTTTTAACTTGTTTTTTAACTTGTATTTGTAGCAGGAGAAAATGGTAGAATGATTCTAACACAGGCAAAATGCTATCATTTGCATGACCATTATGTATGGCTTTGTTTTAACTCTGAAACAGGGGGAATTGTTCATCTGCCCAGATTTTCCATGATAGTGGCAGTTTTTTTAAAAGGAAGGAAAAATACAACTGGACTTGACTCTCACAAAATATTTTTTTTAAAGCCTCACAAAAGGTCCTAAGGATTTTCAAAGATCAGGTCTGACTTCTTAAAAGCAAAATGATTTTGCAAAGGCCAAGTCTGATTCTGTTAAAATGACCACAGCCAAATGAAAACTCCACCAATCTTTCAGGAGCTAAAGCTGCAGCATAGCAACATACTAAGTAAATGGCAAAGCTATGGTTAATCTACTTTCATGGGGAACATAATGACAGTTCATATTTGAGGGAGTTGAGTCAAGCTTTATCCCCAGAGACTCATTAAGCACATAGTGTACTAACCACAGTGTACCCTACGGGGATAAATTCAGAACTCTTGGCAAATGAGATGTTGAGCTGAAGCAACTCTGAACTTCTTTTATAAAGGCATGACAAACATGAGAAGCATGTCTCTGAACCTGAGCCAACTCGTAAGGCTGCCATGCCCTCCTGTTTTGGCAAGAAATTGAAAAACGCTTAACCTTCAAGTGGTTACCTGTCCTCATCATGTTATTCTAACCTGTAATATTCTCAAGTTAGAAAACTAAAGCTTAAACTTCAGAAAATGGGATTAATCATTATGAGTGAGGAAGATCCTATGTCTAAATCCAGGATCACACTGCTAATTATTTTTCATTAATTTTATTTCTCATTCCTCACCTAGCAATAGACTTCAATGGGTGCTATTTGCCAAACAATTGATTGCATAATTGTGCTTTGAAAGGAAATACTGTATTTAAGGAACAGAAGATGTAAGACAACAATGCTTGCTGGAAAAACACAATGAAAAGAAAAAAGTAAGAGAGCAATCCAAGGAAACTAGAAAACTAGGATAAAGTGAGTGGTAAAATCATATAGTGAAATCCATAGAGAAGGAACAAAACATGCACATTAGAAAAAGTAAAAAAAAAAAAAATAGGACAAGAAAGGAGAAAGCAAGAAGTAGACATAAGAAAAAAAGAATGAAGTAAAAGAAAAAAGCAGGGCGCATATAACAACAAGGTTAGAGGGAGTAAGGATGAGCAATCACAAGGTGAGAGGAACATACTTGTGACTATCTCAAGGAGCCCGTGGGTATTGGGGTAAAGTGATTTTGGAAGATGTTTGCCTCTGAGATGTTTTACATTTGCATTATTTGGTCCTGTATTAACTGCAGAGAATAAAGCATTTTTAACTGTTTGTACTAGGAAGTATCAAGTGAGACTTTTAAACTTTCAACATGTCATTGTGCCTCAGAACTTTTCCCCCAATGAATATATAAGAAAATAGACAAAATCCATATAAAGACTCAATGATGGAAAAATATGGTAAGTATTAAGGTGTCTTGTGAGAGTGAATGTGCATGAAGGGATACAGAAACACCTGAGATCCCCCTTACAGAAATATAAGGAATTTCAAATGGAGCACAGTCTGAGTGTCACACGAGATTAGGATCTTGGCCTTATGCATGTTAGGAGCAAAATTAGACTCATACCTGAGTAAATCTTTACAGTGTAATTCTCTTAATCATACTATTATTTAAAGCTATTTCAGTCATAGAAATTTTAAACGAATAAACTCCAAGACCACAGTCTGCATCATGAACACATAAGAACATATTACAACTTCTGATAATGTCTTCCCAATGTAAATTTTGAAATCAGCACTTTTTTTTTTAAGATTTTTATTTATTTATTTGAGAGAGAGACAGCGAGAGAGAGCATGAGTGAGAAGGGCAGAGAGAGAAGCAGACTCCCTGTGGAGTTGGGAGCCCGATGCGGAACTCGATCCCTGGACTCTGGGATCACGACCCGAGCTGAAGGCAGTTGTCCAACCAACTGAGCCACCCAGGCGTCCCACTTTTTTTTTTTTAATTTAACTTACACTGGTAGAATTTTGACCTCCATGATATTTGCCCCCTTGTATTATTCCTATGGCTACGCTCCATTGCATGGTGAAAGGATGTTGCAGATATTAAAATCACTAATCAGCTAACATTAAAGTAAGGAAGTTATTCTGGATTATTAATGTAGACCCAAAGTAATCACATGAGCCCTTAAAAGGGTAAGAGGAAGTCAGAGAGGTACAGTGGAAGAGTCAGTCAAAGCATGAGAAGGATTTGATGTGCAGGCCTGAAGGTGGAGGGGCCATGTGGAAGGCATGAAAAAGAACTGGACTCTGCCCACAACCTGAATAAGCATGTGTTTTAAAACATAGGTTTGAGGGATGCCTGGACGGCTCAGTCAGTTAAGCATTTGTTTTCAGCTCAAATCATGATTCTGGGATCCTGGGATCGAGTCCCACACTAGGCTCCCTGCTCAGCGGAGCGCCTGCTTCTCCCACCGCCTGATGCTTCCCTGCTTGTGCTCTCCCCTCACGGCCCCCCAACAAACAAATAAATAAATAAAACATGGGTTTTATTGCTATTCAGGAATGGTGGAGCCAAGCAATCTAGAGACCATTGCCATTAAAAAGATAGTTTGATATTCACGGTTGCCAAGAGGAATAGGCAGGCATACCATACAAGGCCACACAGGGAGGTGCTAGGGTCAGTCAAAGTCTAGAGCAGAGGGGAAAATGTGGGCATTGTCTCTGTTGTAATTTCCATGGAAGGAACCAGCATAGCGGGGTAGGGAGATTTAGAATTGACTAGTTTGAATAATATCATTAGGTTCTGAGGCATAGGGGTTTTCCCAATTGTCCAGTAGCTGGCCCTGTGATTATGAGAGCAGGGGAATACTGGCCCTGAGTGTGACAGCCCAATGGAGAAGGTGGCATGGGTAAGAGCTCCAGATTGGTTAATTTGCTTATGAAATGCACACCTGCCGAGTACGTTTACCATCTCCAGAAGTTAGCTAGCCCTGAGAGGGTCAGTCTCTCCAGGGTCAGCAAGGTCTCAGATGTCAAAGCATCAGAAATACAGAACATAAAAAGGCATAATTAATGCAGGTTAGATGTGGAAGTCTTCCCAATGGCTCCAGAAAGGAACGCAGCCCTATAAACACCCTGATTTTGGCTTTTGGGGACCCTAAGTGGTAAATCCAGCCATGCCATGCCAGGCTTCTGTTCTATAGACCTATGAGATAACAAATGGATATTGTTTCAAGCTGCTACATTCGTCGCAATTTGTTATAGCAGCAAGAGAAAACTAATACATAAGCCAAATCCTCCGTGGTGGCACGTTTCTAATTAATTCTTTGGGCATATTATTTTCTGCAGAAATTTCCACCACTTTCACAATTACAGTCATGCGGAAAAGGGCTAATTAGACAAGCTGTGTTCAATGACTATTTTTGGCAGGTTTCCATCAAGCTAAATATAATGTGAAATTTTTAATGTTATCCACCATTAGAGCATGGAGGAAAATTAAATCAAGATGTGCTTAGGAAATTAGTTTGAATTTCTGGAGCTCAAATTCTTAAAACTTTAAAACATTTGGCTGTGTGAGATAAAAGTACTAATAACCATAGCACACACTATTCATCCCTAATAGGCAAATGACTAACTGTACTAACATATATACTTAGCCACAACTTCAGATCAAGATGTTGAAAATCCATGCTTTGAGCCACTCACTCTCCACCACAAATAAGCATGAAAGATTAAAATATAGAAGGTAGAAATTTTTTAAAATATGTAGCCAAACTTATAAAAACAAACATCTCTGTGGTTTAGTAACCAAACATTTGTTCATTCACTCATTCATTCATTCATTTAATGAGCTTTAATTGAGCACCTACTATGTAATAGATATACAACTTCAGTCACAGGACTCTGAACTGAACAAAACAAAGTCCTTGCTCTTATGGAACTTATATTCCAAAAGAAGAAACTCCTAACAGAAACACAAAGTAGTAAACCAGCGGATGGGGCAGGCAAAGGTAGCCAGGGGCTCATATTTTCAATGATGATGGAGACTCAAAGTGCCCTATCTGAAGCAGAAGATCAGAGCCAGTCCCATTGCTTGAAGTAACAGACTGGAATGGAAAAGAGGTTGGAAAGAGCTGTACCAGAGACCTGCCTGCTGGGGCTATAGCTTATATAAAGCTATGTGCCCATCTTCTTGAGACAAAGTAAATATCCTTGCAGTCAGGATATAGGCTGAGCTGCAACTGGCTAAGCAAGTGGATCTGTCCTAACCCCAAATCACCAGTGAGTTGTCCCTACCACCTGATTCTGAACAGGGAACAACGGGGTATATGTAAAGACAACTGCAACAAAGTAGAGGAGTGAGCAAAGAAAGATAAAGGGAAAAAATATGTGCCCCCAAGATGAATCTACAAATCCAAGGTTTATAACAAATAGGGAAAACTAAGAAGCAACAAAATGAAATTTCAGGATACTCAAAGAGATAAAGTAATGACATTTTTATGGAAAAAAATCAATAAATTGTGAAATAAAACAAGCAAAAATGAAAGGAGAACAGGCATTTTTTAAAAATTTTATTTATTTTATTTGACAGAGAGAAAGAGTACAAGCAGGGGGAGAGGCAAGCAGAGGGAAAAGCAGGATCCCCGCTGAAGAGGGAGCCCAAAGCAGGACTCAATCCCAGGACGCTGGGACCATGACCTGAGCTAAAGGCAGCCACTTAACTGACGGAGCCATCCAAATGCCCCAAAACAGGCATTAAAAAATAAATAAATAAATAAAACAGTTAGAAGTCCTGGAAATAAAAATTAGAGTTCAAATCTTTAGCAACTCAATAGGTGAGAAAGATAGTAGTGAGGGAATTAATAAAATAGAAGTATACTAGGAAATTTATACAGAATCTATGAAAGTGAGATAAAGAAGTAAAAACATTATTTTGAAAAAAGCAGTTCAAAACTAGAGACTCAGTTGGGAGTCTCCAACATATGTCCATTGGGAGAGCCACCAAAAGAGTGTTGAGGACATGGCATAAACTTTCCCAAAATAGAAAATATACAGAAGTCTTCAGATCAAACATTCCCACCAAGTGGTACATGAGATAAGTGGTGGTATTTGGCCAGGAATTGTTCCAATGCAATAAAAACGCTAAAGTAAAAAACCTTTAGAACGCACAACTTATTTAAAAATCTTTAGAAGTCTAAACATGAGAATTTACATATGCTGACTAAAAGTTTCCTTAGCAGCTCTGATAGTCAGAGGAAGACACAATCAGTAAATTTAGAATTTCTAGTTAAAACTGTTGTTAGATTGTATCAATATTAAATTTATTATGTCTTCTTAAATTGCTTTCTCCATTTCTATAGAGTAATAATGTTGAAATAACCCAGAAATTCAAAATGGAGGGAAAAAAGTAAAGCTGGGAACAGGGACAGTGCAATACTAAATTACTTGTATTACCTGAAAGGAGGGCAAAGTTGTATTAACTTTAAACTTCATAAGTTTATAATTGTAATGTACAGTAAGTAAGTAAATAATTGTAATGTACAGGTCAGTAACTATGTGAATAAAACGGAAGTATATAAGGACCAAGATAATAGAGGTAAAAATGATTTTTAAAAATATACTTTACCATCCAGGGAGAAATAAGGAGATAGGTGAGGTGTATCAAATTTTAAAAATAAATAAATAAAATGATAGAATTAAATAAAATACATCAGCAGCTACATTTAATGCAAACAGACTGAATGCTAATTTTAAAAATTAGAAATAAAGAGATTTCATATTGATAAAAATTTCAATTCACCAGGAAGATATAATTTTAGAATTATATGCACCTGATAGCATCCCCAAAATATGTAAACCAAAAGCCGAACTTCAAGGAAAAATAAACAAACCCATAAGAAACAAAGATTTTCAATCCGGATTTTAAAAGGACATTGAGGGGCTCCTGGGTGGCTCAGTGGGTTAAGCCGCTGCCTTCAGCTCAGGTCATGATCTCAGGGTCCTGGGATCGAGCCCCGCATCGGGCTCTCTGCTCAGCAGGGAGCCTGCTTCCTCCTCTCTCTCTGCCTGCCTCTCTGCCTGCTTGTCATCTCTCTCTGTCAAATAAATAAATAAAATCTTTAAAAAAATAAAAAAATAAAAAATAAATAAAAATAAATAAAAGGACATTGAATAGCACAAAGGCTGTCTGCCATATAACATTATGTATGTATGTGTATCCTTTTATGTATATACATATATTATACCTGTGTATATATGAGTGTAGATATATAAACATATATGCCAAAGATTATAATTTTCTGAAGATACTTTGAAAGTTGGAAAATAATACTTTAAGATGTGTTGAGATGATAATTACCTATGTTGGCTTCAGAATCCTTCCCAGTCAGCAAAATACATAAAAACAGATAAGGCATATTTATACACACCATCATACAGAGCTGTCGCTTGTGTCTCAAGGTCTATACCAGGCATCCTGTTCAGTTCTTTAATAAGCCATCTATTAAAATTACCAACCATTACACAAACACTTAAAGTTTGGATAAGATTCAAAAGTAATAATTCATGTATTTTCATAGTGTGAAAACTATTTCTTAAACTTTTACTACCTGTAGATTAATTTTGACCATTACAGCACTGCTGAATTTTCATGTTATTAATTTTCTAAAGTTTCTTTGTCAAAGAATTATGGTAATTGAATTAACTAGGATTTATGTAACTTGTTATAAAAGTGACTGTTTTTAGTGAACCCAAGACAGTCATATATGATCCTAATGTCATTGTTTTTTTTCTTAGGTTTCTTACCAAGGGATTTCTTAATAAAGTGTTATTAAGTATTCAAAAAATAAAATAAAAGGACATTTAAAGGGTGTCTGAGTGCCTCAGTTAGGTATCCAGCTCTTGATTTGGTTCAGGTCATGATCTCAGGGTCATGAGATCAAGCTCCACATCAGGCTCCATGCTCAGCCTGGAGTCTGCTGAAGAATCTCTCTCTCTCCCTCCTCCTCTCCCTCAAACCCTCCCCACTTCTTGCTCTCTCGCTCTCCCTCTCTCTCAAGTAAATAAATAAAACTTTAAAAAAATAATACATACAAAAATAAAAGGACATTGAAAATTTGAAAGTAAAAGAATAGGAATAATGCAAATAATAACCAACTTTACTTTGAAATTGATGTATGTATAATGTATATATATTGATGTATATATATAATTGATGTATACATATAAATATAACATAAAATCAACTTCAAGGGAAAAGGTACTAGAAATAAAGAGACTTGGGTGTCTGCGTGGCTCAATCAGTTAATTATCTGCCTTTGGCTCAGCTCATGATCCCAGAGTCCTAGGCTTGAACCCCATGTCAGGCACCTTGCTCATCAAGAAGTCTGCTTCTCTCTCTCCCTCTGCTCCTCCTCTGCTTGTGCTCTCTCTCTCAAATGAATAAATAAAATCTTCTTAAAAATTAGAAATAAAGAGATTTCATATTGATAAAAATTTCAATTCACCAGGAAGATATAATTTTAGAATTATATGCACCTGATAGCATCCCCAAAATATGTAAACCAAAAGCCAAACTTCAAGGAAAAATAAACAAACCCATAATAATGTTGAATGATTTCAGTAAATGATAAAACAAACAACAAAAAAAGACAAAATACTTGAACAATTAACAAAGTGGTCTAATAGACATACGTAAAACACTGACTCTAACTACAGTAGAATACACATTCTTATCAAGTGCATGGAAACATTTACAAAAAATTGACAATATGCTGATCACAAGGCAAGTCTCAACAAATTTCAAAGGACTGAAATCATACAGATAATGTTTTCTGACCCTTATACAATGTGGGAAGATAACTTCAAAAATCTCCATTTGTTTGTTTGAAAAATTATAAAATGGGTCAAATGGTCAAAAATAAATAATGAGAGAATTAGAAAATAACTTTAACTGAGTCATAATTTAAAAACCTGAATATTAGAACTTTAAGATGCAGCTATGACAGTACTAAGAAGGAATTATATAAACTGAATATAGTAGAAAATAATGACTGAAAATTAATAAGCTAGGTATTCATCTCAAGAGATTAGACAAAAAGAGGTAAAATAAAATTGAAGAGAGTAGAAGGAAAGAAATAATAAGGATAGAGAAGAGCTAATGAAAAGGAACCAACAAAGCCAAAAGTTTCTCCTTTGAAAAGACTAATAAAATTGATAAAACTTTGATGAAATTAATCAGAAAAAAAGAACAAATAAGGAGCAAGATGGTGGAGGAGTAGGAGACCTAGGCCAGTAGGAGGCAGGTCCCAAGAGTTCAGCTAGATAGTTATCAAACCATTCTAAACACCTACAAACTCAACAGGAGATTGAAGAGAAGAGCACCAATTCTAGGAACAGAAAAGCCACCAAAAATAAAATTTAAAAAATCTAACTTTGGGGCACCTGGGTGGCTCAGTGGAGGGGTTAAAAAATCTAACTTTGAAAGACTAAAGGATCATGGGAAAAAAGCCATGAAGTCTATATATTGCTTTCCCCTAGCTTTGGCGTTCCACAGTTCTCATTGATTGGTGAACGTGGTCTTGGCTGGATGTTCTTGTTGATCTTCTGGGGGAGGAGCCTGTTGCAGTGATTCTCTAATGTCTTTGTCTGAGGTGGAATTGCATCACCTTTGCCAGGTGCCAGGCTAAGTAAGCTACTCTTTCCTTGTACAGCTTTGGAGGATGGGGATGAAAATTGTGGCTTCCCAATCTTGTCCCTGGAAGAGCTGAGATCTTGGGCCCCACTCTTCAGTGCACCTTAGGGAAAGTGATCAGCATATTGTCAATTTTTTGTAAATGTTTCCAGAAAAGCCACTTTCTGGAAGCTATGACATGCAGAGAAGTGCATCTGAGGCAATAAATGGGAAGATAGACCTGGGAGGGGGGGACCATCCCCCAGCAAGTGGTAGAGCAGCAGAGCACAAAATCAGAACTTTTAGAAGTCTGCTCCACTTAGGGTTATGCTCCAGAAGCTAAGCAGGGGGTGGAGGCCTCAAGGGACAGTGCAGTCTCAAGACCCGTGGGTTCACAAAAACACCAGGGGTGTCTGAGTGTGGCAGAGCTCCCAGGTATCAGAGTGGGGGAAGCCAGCTGCAGTGATGGAGCTGGTTAGGGGGCTCTCAGCTTGGGATTACTTTAAACCATGATCTAAGGCACAGTTGGACCACTGCTCTTCAGGCAGGGCCCCTGAAAGTGGCAGATCCAGGGAGACTCCCTCCTTCCTCCTCCAGGAGGAGTGGCATGGGAGTGTATGGCAGAAATCTCCTGGGTTTAGAGACTCCAAATGGGGCCATGCACCAGAGATAGAAATGCTTGGTCATGGGCCAGGTGAGCATAAAGTGTGGCCAGAGACCAGGGAGACGGGAGTAATTGACTGCTTTTCCCTAAGGTGCACTGAAGAGTGGGGCCCAAGATCTCAGCTCTTCCAGGGACAAGATTGGGAAGCCACAATTTTCATCCCCATCCTCCAAAGCTGTACAAGGAAAGAGTAGCTTACTTAGCCTGGCACCTGGCAAAGGTGATGCAATTCCACCTCAGACAAAGACATTAGAGAATCACTGCAACAGGCCCCTCCCCCAGAAGATCAACAAGAACATCCAGCCAAAACCACGTTCACCAATCAATGAGAACTGTGGAACACCAAAGCTAGGGGAAAGCAATATATAGACTTCATGGCTTTTTTCCCATGATCCTTTAGTCTTTCAAAGTTAGATTTTTTAACCCCTCCACTGAGCCACCCAGGTGCCCCAAAGTTAGATTTTTTTAAATTTTATTTTGTTCTTATTCTATTTTTTCTTATTCTTGTTTGTTTGGTTTTTTTTCTTTTCTTTTTCTCATTCTCAAAGTGCATGGCTTTGTTCACATTTTTCCTCTTTTTTTTTTTATTTATTTTTTCAACCAACTTTTTATCAATTCCTTAAGAATCTTTTTTTAATTTTAAACATTACAGTCATATTCTATCCCTTTATCGTGTTTATACATATTTGCATGTGTGTGTGTGTGTGTGTATGGTTTTTCTTTCTTTAAAATGTTGGGAAGCAGTTTCTTCTAACAGACCAAAATACACCCAAAACCAAGTGTGTGGCTCTGTTCTGTTCAGGAGTGTGTGCGTGTGTGTGTGTGTGTGTGTGTATTTTTTCCTCCTTTCTTCCCCCCGGTTTTGGGTCTCTTCCAATTTGGTTAGATTTTTCTGGGGTCATTGCTACCCTTTTAGTATTCTGTTCCCTCATTCATCTATTCCTATCTGGATAAAATGATAAGGTTGAAAAACTCACCTCAAAAAAGAAAAAAAAAAGAACAAGAGGCAGTACCAATAGCTAGGGACCTAATGAATATGGACATTAGTAAGATGTGAGAACTAGAGTTCAGAATAATGATTATCAAGGTGCTCGCTGGGCTCAAAAACAGCATGGAAAATATTAGAGAATCTTTTTCTGGATAAATAAAATCCCTTTCTGGAGAAATAAAAGGACTAAAATCTAAACATGTTGAAATCAAAAAAGCTATTAATCAGGTGTAATCAAAAATGGAGGCTCTTACTGCTAGGATAAATGAGCAGAAGAGAGAATTAGTGATATAGAAATCCAAATGATGGGGAATAAAAAAAGGCTGAAAAAAAAAAAAAGCTGAAAAAAAAAAAAAAAAACAAAAGGGCAACAAAAGAAAAAATCGAAAAAAAAAAAAAAAAATAAAAAAAAAAAAAAACAACTACTGGGCCACGAGGGGAGAATCTGAGAGAAAAGTGATACCATAAAATGAAACAATATTAGAATAATTAGGATCCCAGAAGAAGAAAGAGAGAGAGAGGCAGAATGTATATTGGGGCAATTTATAGCAGACAATTTCCCTAATTTGGCGAAGGAAACAAGCATCAAAATCCAGGAGGCACAGGGAATCCCCTTCAAAATCAATAAAAATAGGTCAACACCCCATCACCTAATAGTAAAACTTACAAGTTTCAGTGACAAAGAGAAAATCCTGAAAGCAGCTCAGGATAAGAGGTCTGTAACATACAATGATAGAACTATTGGATTGGCAGCAGACCTGGCAGACCAGAGACCTAGCAGTTCAGAAATGACTGGCATGATATATTCAGAGCACTAAATGAAAATAATATGCAGCCAAGAATACTATATCCAGCTAGGCTGGATATCCAGTCATTGAAAATAGAAGGAGAGATAAAAAGCTTCCAGGACAAACAAAAACTGAAAGAATTTGCAAACACCAAACCAGCCCTACAGGAAATATTGAAAGGGGTCCTTTAAGCAAAGAAAGAGCCTAAAAGTAACAAACCAGAAAGGAACAGAGACAATATACAGTAACAGTCACCTTACAGGCAATACGGTGGCACTAAATTCATGTCTTTCAATAGTTACCCTGAATATAAATGGGCTAAATGCCCCAATCAAAAGATACAGGGTATCAGAATGGTTTTAAAAAAAAAAAAAAAAGACCCATTGATATGCTGTCTGCAGGAAACTCACTTTATACCCAAAGACACCTCCAGATTTAAAGTGAGGGGGTGGAAAACAATTTAACATGCTAACGGACATCAAAAGAAAGTTGGGATGGTGGTCCTTATAACAGATAAATTAGATTTTAAGCCAGAGACTATAAAAAGTGATAAGGAAGGACACTATATCATACTTAAAGGTTTGGTCTAACAAGAAGATCTATCAATTTTAAGTATCTATGTCCCTAACATGGGAGTAGCCAATTATATAAACCAATTAGTAACAAAATCAAAGAAACACATTGATAATAATACAATAATAGTAGGGGAGTTTAACACCCCCCTCACTGAAATGAACAGATCACCTAAGCAAAAGGTCAACAAGGAAATAAAGGTTTTAAATGACACACTGGACCAGATGGACATCACAGATATACTCAGAACGTTCCATTGCAAAGCAACAAAATAGATATTCTTCTCTAGTGCACATGGAACATTCTCCAGAATAGATCACATCCTGGGTCACAAATCAGGTCTCAATCAGTACCAAAAGATTAAATCATTCCCTGCATATTTTCAGACCACAATGCTCTTAAACTAGATCTCATCCACAAGAGGAAAGTTGAAAAGATCTCAACTACATGGAGGCTAAAGAGCATCCTACTAAAGAATGAATGGGTCAACCAGGAAATTAAAGAAGAATTGAAAAAATTCATGGAAAACAAATGAAAATGAAAATATAACTGTTCAAAATCTATGGGACACAGCAAAGGCAGTCCTGAGAGGAAAGTATATAGCAATACAAGTCTTTCTTAAGAAACAAGAAGGGTCTTTGGGAAGAGTATATGAAATGGTGAGAGCTGTGAATTATGTAAGCCTGACAATTCACAGACTTGTAACCCTGGGGCAAATAATACATTATATGTTAATAGGAATAATTAATAATAATAAAAGGAAACAAGAAAGGTCACAAGTACACAACCTAACCCTACACCTAAAGGAGGAAAACAGCAAAGAAAGCCTACAGCCAGCAGAAGAGAATATAATAAAGATCAGAGCAGAGACAAGAAATAGAAATCAAAAGAACAGTAGAACAAATCAAGAAAACTAGGAGCTGGGTCTTTGAAAGAATTAATAAGATTGATAATCCCCTGGCCAGAATTATCAAATTGAAAAGAGAAAGGACCCAAATTAATAAAATCATGATGAAAGAGGAGAGATCACAACCAACACCAAAAAAATACAATCATAAGGACATATTATGAGCAAATATACACCAGCAAATCTGACAATCTGGAAGAAATGAATGCATTCCTAAAGATATATAAACTACCAAAACTGAACCAGGAAGAAATAGAAAACCTGAACACACCCATAAGCAGTAAGGAAATTGAAGCAGTCATCAAAAATCTCCCAACAAACCCAAGAGCCCAGGGCCAGACGGATCCCCAGGGGAATCCTACCAAATATTTTAAAAAGAATTAATACCTATTTTTCTGAACCTGTTCCAAAAAATAGAAATGGAAGGAAAATTCTAAACTCATTTTATGAGGCAAGCATGACCTTGATCCCAAAACCAGACATAGACCCCATCAAAAAGAATTACAGACCAATATTCTTGATGAACACAGATGTAAAAATTCTCACCAAAAGGCTAACCAATAGGATCCAACAGTACATTAAAAGGATTATTCCCCACAACTAAGTGGGATTTATTCCTGGACTTCAAGGTTGGTTCAACATCTGCAAATCCATCAGTGTGATACAATACATTAATAAAAGAACAAGAAACATATGATACTCTCAAAAGATAATGGAAAAGCATTTGACAAAGTACAGCATTTTTCTTGTAAGGATAATTGACCATTTCTTGACCATTAGGGATAATGGGCACATACATCAATATCATAAAAGCCATCTATGAATAACCCACAGCAAATATCATTCTCAATGGGGAAAGACTGAGAGCTTTTCCCCTAAGGTCAGGAACCCGGCAGGGCTCTCCACTATCACCACTGCTATTCAACATAGTACTAGAAGTCCTAGCCTCAGGAGTCAGACAACAAAAAGAAATAAAAGGCATCCAAATCAGCAAAGAAGAATCAAACTCTCACTCTTTGCAGATTAATGATACTTTATGTGGAAAACCCAAAAGACTTCACTCCAAATCTGCTAGAACTCATTCAGGAATTCAGCAAAGGGTCGGGAAATAAAATCAATGCACAGAAATCAGTTGCATTTCTATACACCAATAGCAAGACAGAAGCAAGAGAAATTAAGGAACCAATCCCATTTATAATCACACCCAAGCCCATAAGATACCTAGGAATAAACCTAACCAAAGAGGCAAAGAATCTGTATACAAAAAACTGTAAAGTACTCAATGAAAGAAATTGAGGAAGACACAAAGAAATGGAAAAAACGTTCCAAGCTAATGGAATAGAAGAACAAATATGGTGAAAATGTCTATGCTACCTAAAGCAATCTCCACATTTAATATAATCCCTATCAAAATACCATCCATTTTTATCAAAGAAATGTAACAAATAATCCTAAAATTTATATAGGACCAGAAAAGACCCTGAACAGCCAGAGGAATGTTGAAAAAGAAAACCAATGTGGGCAGCATCACAATTCCAGACTTCAAGCTGTATTATAAAGCTGTCATCATCAAGACAATATGGTACTGGCACAAAAACAGACACACAGATCAATGGAACAGAATAGAGAGCCCAGAAATAGATCCTCAACTCTATGGTCAACTAATCTTCAACAAAGCAAGAAAGAATGTCCAAGAGAAAAAATACAGCCTCTTCAACAAATGGTGTTAGGAAAATTGGACAGCCACATGCAGAATAATTAAATTGGATCATTTCCTTATAACACACACAAGAATAGACTCAAAATGAGTGAACGACCTCAGTGTGAGACAGGAATCCATCAAAATCCTTGAAGAGAACAAAGGCACAGCCTCTTCAACCTCAGCCACAGAAACTTCTTCCTAGAAACATTCCCAAAAGCAAGGGAAGCAAGGACAAATATGAACTATTGGGACTTCATCAAGATCAAAAGCTTTTGCACAGCAAAGGACAGTCAACAAAACCAAAAGACAACTGACAGAATGGGAGAATATATTGGCAAATGACATATCAGATAAAGGGCTAGTATCCAAAATCTATAAAGAACTTTTCAAACTCAACTCCCAAAGAGCAAATAATCCAATCAAGAAATGGGCAGAAAGCCTGCCTCTCTGCCTACTTGTGATCTTTCTCTCTGTCAAATAAATAAATAAAATCTAAAAAAAAAAAAAAAAAAAAAGAAAGAAAAAAGAAATGGGCAGAAGACATGAACAGACATTTCTGCAAAGAAGACATCCAGATGGCTAACAGACACATGAAAAAGTGCTCAACATCACTCAGCATCAGGGAAATACAAATCAAAACCACAATGAGATACCACCTCACACCAGTCAGAATGGTTAAAATTAACAAGTCAGGAAATGACAGATGCTGGTGAGGATGCAAAGAAAGGGAACCCTCCCACACTGTTGGTGGGAATGTAAGTTGATGCAGCCACTCTGGAAAACAGCATGGAGGTTCCTCAAAAAGTTTAAAATAGAGCTACCCTATGACCTAGCAATTGCACTACTGGGTATTTACCCTAAAGATACAAATGTATCTTAGTGATCTGAAGGGGCAAGTGCACCCAAATGTTTATAGCAGCAATGTCCACAATAGCCAAACTATGGAAAGAACCTAGATGCCCATCAACAGATGAATGGATAAAGAAGAAGTGGTATAGGGGCGCCTGGGTGGCTCAGTGGGTTAAGCCGCTGCCTTCGGCTCAGGTCATGATCTCACGGCCCTGGGATCGAGTCCCGCATCGGGCTCTCTGCTTGGCAGGGAGCCTGCTTCCTCCTCTCTCTCTCTCTGCCTGCCTCTCCATCTACTTGTGATTTCTCTCTGTCAAATAAATAAATAAAATCTTTAAAAATAATAATAATAACAAAAAATTAAAAAAAAAAAGAAGAAGTGGTATATATACCATGGAATACTCTGCAGCCATTAAAAGAAATGAAATCTTGCCATTTGCAACGACATGGATGGAACTAGAGGGTATTATGCTGAGCAAAATAAGTTAATCAGAGAAAGACAATTATCATATGATCTCTCTGATATGAGGAATTTGAAAGGCAGGGCAGGGGGTTTGGGGGGCAGGGAAGGAAAAAATGAAACAAGGTGGGATCGGGAGGGAGATAAACCATAAGAGATTCTTAATCTCACAAAACAAACTGAGGGTTAGTGGGGCATGGAGGTGCAGTAGGGAGAGGGTGGTTGGGTTTGGACATTGGGAAGGGTATGTGCTATGGTGAGTGCTGTGAAATGTGTAAGTCTAATGATTCACAGACCTGTACCATAATACATCACACATTAATAAAAATAATTTTTAAAAAGAATCTAGATGTCCATCAACAGATAAATGGATAAAGAAAATGTGAGATATATATAGATATAGATATATATAAAGTATGTATATATATATATATAATGATAATATATATATATAATGCAGACATCAAAAAAAACCCCACAAAATCCTGCCATTGGCAATGATGTGGATGGAACTAGAGGATATTATGCTAAGCAAAATAAGTCAATCAGAGAAAGACAATTATTATATGATCTCTCTGATATGAGGAATTTGAGAGGCAGGGTGAGATTCATGGGGAGAAAGGAGGGAAAAAATGAAACAAGATGGGACTGGGGAAGGAGATAAACCCTAAGAGACTCTTAATCTCAGGAAACAACCTGAGGGTTGCTGGGGAATTGGACGGAAGGTATAGGGTGGCTGAATTATGGACACTGGGGAGGGTATGTGCTATGGTGAGTGCTGTGACTTGTGTAAGACAGATGATTCACAGACCTGTACCCTTGAAGCAAATAACACATTGTATGTTAATTTAAAACACACACACAGGGACACCTGGATGGCTCAGTTGGTTAAGCAGCTGCTTTCGGCTCAGGTCATGATCCCAGCATCCTGGGATCGAGTCCCACATCGGGCTCCTTGCTCCACAGGGAGCCTGCTTCTCCCTCTGACTCTGCCTTCCACTCTGTCTGCCTGTGCTCACTCTTGCTCGCTCTCTCTCTGACAAATAAATAAATAAAATCTAAAAAAAAAAATAAAAATTAAAAAAATAAAACACACACACAAAAAACCAAAACTGAAATAAATGGCAGAATAAATTTAAAATAAAAAAGAATAAACTAGGGGCTCCTGAGTGGTTCAGTCCATTAAACATCCAACTCTTGATTTCAACTCAGGTCATGATCAGTGGGGGGTGTGATCCAGCACCACACTGGGCTCCACATTCAGCAAAGCGTCTGCTTGGGATTCTTTCTCTCTCTGTCCCTCTCCCCCTCCTCTTGCCCACACCTGAAAAAGCATGCGCATGCACAAGCTCTCTCTCTTTCTAAAATAAATAACTATTAGTAAAAAGGTTTTTTTTTAAAGATTGTAATATTTCATTGACAGAGAGATAGATATCACAAGTAAGCAGAATGGCAGGCAGAAGGAGAGAGAAGCAGGCTTCCTGCTGAGCAGGGAGCCCAATGCAGGCTCGATCCAAGGACCCTGGGATCATGACCTGAGCCGAAGGCAGAGGCTTTAACCACTGAGCCCACCCAGGCGCCCTGTAAAAAGTTTTAAAAAACAATAGATCACTCTAAAGTCCTCTAACTGTTAAAGAAACTAAATCAGTAATTTAAAAAAAGAAAAGAGAGACTGCCCAGGCCTAGAATTTACTCTTAATTTCTCATAAACTTAAAAAGAGTAAGTTTATGTGTTGTATATAAACTCCTCCTGAGAACAGAAAAATAAGAAATATTGCCCAATTTATTTAATGTGGCTAGCATAATTTTGATACCAAAACTTGACAGTGACAATATAAGAAAAGATTATTACCCAAAAATGCTGTGTAGTATCAGTTCAATAACAGTAATAAGTGTTATCGCACTAATGCAAGATAGTAATAGGGAAAATTGTGGGTGGGTGGGGAGGAATATGGTAACTCTATATTTTCTGTTCAATTTCTCAAAAATCCAAGGCATATTAATTAAAAAATTTTTGACTGAGAAAAAAAAGAAAAGAAGAAAATATTACAGATCAAACTCACTTATGAGCATAGCAATGCAAAAATTCTAATAGAATATTAGCAAAGATAATCTAGCATCACATAAAATTAATAATAAATCATGAATAAGGTGTAGTTATCTGAGAAATTTGAGGTTGGTTTAATATTCAAAAATTAAGTAATGTAATTCACCCTGTTAATAAATTAGAGAAAAATCACATGATCATCTCAATAGATGCAGATGAAAGCACTTAATAAGATTTAACACCCATTTATGACTGAACCAAATAAAACTCTTAGAAAACAAGGAACAGGAGGAAATTTCTTTAATCTGATAAAGGATATTTATTTTTTTAAAGATTTTATTTATTTATTTGATAGACAGAGATCATAAGTAGGCAGAGAGAGAGGAGGAAACAGGCTCCCTGCTGAGCAGAGAGCCCAATGCGGGGCTTGATCCCAGGACTCTGGGATCATGACCTGAGCCAAAGGCAGAGGCTTTAACCCACTGAGCCACCCAGGCGCCCCTGATAAAGGATATTTAAAGAACATGCAGCAAATATACTTAATTTAAATGCTGATATTTTTCCATTGGAAATCAGGAACAGAACAAGGAAGACTGGCTATCATTGTTTCCAATCAACATTGTAAGGGAGGGCCCATTCATGCAGAAATTTTAAAAAATTAAAAATAAGAAACTAAAAGAGAAGAAGGGGAAAGCCTGTCATTATTTACAGATGATAATGATATTTATACCAAATCCAAATAAACTTGGGATGCCTGGATGGCTCAGCAGCTAAATATATGCCTTCAGCTCAGGTCATGATTCCAGGATCCGGGGATTGAGTCTTGTGTTGGTCTCCTTGTTCATCAGGGATCATGGTTCTTTCTCTCCCTCTGAACCTCCCCCTGCTCATGGTCTCTCTCTCTGAAAAATTAATAAATAAAATCTTTTTTAATAATAAAAATAAAGTATTAAAATTAGGATCAAAATGTTTAGCAAGATCACTGAATAATAATGGCCCAAACCTCTATTTCTTCTCTTTGCCAACAACAAATCGTTAGAAAGTTGAAGTTTACAAAAGATATCATTTACAATAGTATTAAACATTACCAATTAAAAGTAAAAGATTTCCAACACCTTTATAAAGAAAATCATAAAACTTTGTTCAGAGACATTGAAGGCAACCTAAGCAATGGAGAAGAATACCATATTCAAGGAACACTCAGTAGTTAAAATATGTAACTTCTCCCCAAATTTATTTATAGATTCATGCAATCTTATGAAAATCACAGGTTTTTATGGAACCTGGCAAACAACTTCTAAAATTTATATTGATGTGCAAAAGTCCAAAAGCAATCAGGGTACTTAATTATAGGGATGCTGTATGCAACAACGTACCACAAACTGGATGGCTTAGAGCAACAAATTTATTGTCTCATAGTTCAGGTGGCTAGAATTCCAAAATCAAGGTGATGCATCCTTTGAAACCCATACAGAGAATCCTTCTTTGCCTTTTCTATCTACCGGTGGTTTCCTATCGTCGGCTTTCCTTGATTTACAGCTGCATAACTCCAATCTCTGCCTTCATGGTCACAGAATTCTCACTGTGTCTATCTTTATACAGCCATCATCATATACGTAGGGTGAATGAGGGGTCACCCTACTCCAATATGACCTCGTCTTAACTAATTACCACTGCAATCACCCTATTTCCAAATAAAGTCACATTCTGAGGTTTTAGAGACATCAACATATATTTGTAGGGAGGACACAATTCAGCTCATAACAGCAATTTGAAGTGAAAGAACCAAGAGGAAAATTTGTTCTAATAGACAAGACATATTACAAAGCTATAGTAATCAGGACAGTATGATGTTGCCATAGAATTAGAAGAACAGTAGAGCAGGAGAACTGAGAAACATCATAGAAATAGGTTTGTGTGACATTTAACTTGTAACAGAAAGGGCATGGAAGAGCAGGGAGGATGGAACGGACTTTCTAAAAGAAGATACTGGGATAATGAGAAAAACGAAATTGGACTCCTCTTTTATATCATACACGAAACTCAAATCTTGAATTTTAAAAAATATGGGATGATTCATCCTGACCTTGGACTAGAGAAGAATTTTTCTAAACAAGTACAAAAAGTACTCATAATAGAAAAAAGTAGCTGATAAAATTAAGAACTACTGGGCGCCTGGGTGGCTCAGTGGGTTAAAGCCTCTGCTCAGGACATGATCCCAGGGTCCTGGAATCGAACTCCACAGTGGGCTCTCTGCTCAGCGGGGAGCCTGCTTCCTCCTCTCTCCCTGCCTGCCTCTCTGCCTACTTGTGATCTGTGTCAAATAAGTAAATAAAATCTTTTTTAAAAATTAAGAACTACTTATAATCAACAGTATAGAAAGAGTGGAAATTCAACTCCAAGTGTAGGAAAAGATATTTCCCATGCATAACTAATAAAGAACTAGTATCCAGAATATAAGAAACTGCTACAAATAATAAAGAAAAGTAAAAGTATACAGGAGTAAAAATGGTGAAAGACTTAAACAAGCACTTCACAAAAGAGGAAATGCCAATGACCAATATTGTATTTTTAAATGTTTGGTGTCAATGAATAAACATATCTTCAAGAAAACATTCAGGCAGTCAATAGACACAAAAAAAGATATTCAACATCACTCAACATCAGGGTTATCCAAATCAAAACCACAATGAAATATCGCCTCACACCTGTCAGAACGTCTACAACAAAAAAACACAAGAAACAAGTGTTGGTGAAGATATAGAGAAAAGGGAAACTTTTTGCTTGGTGGGAATGCAAACTGGTGAGGCCACTGTGAATGACAGTATGGATGTTCCTTAAAAAATTAGAAGTACCCTACAATCCAGGAATCATACTGCTGGATGTTTGTATAAAGGACACAACACTAATTCAAAAACATATATACAGGGGCACCTGGGTGGCTCAGTGGGTTAAGCCTCTGCCTTCAGCTCAGGTCATGGTCTGAGGGTCCTGGGATCGAGCCCCACATCAGGCTCTCTGCTCAGCACGGAGCCTGCATCTCCCTCCCTCTCTGCTTATCTCTCTGCCTACTTGTGATCTCTCTCTCTCTGTCAAAAAAATAAATAAAATCTTAAAAAAAAAAAAAGATATATACACCCCTATGTTTATTGTAGCAGTATTTGCAATAGTCAAATTATGGAAGCATCCCAAGTGTCCATCAATAGATGAATGGATAAAGATGTGATATACATGTACATATATTTGGAATATTATCCAGCCATGAAAAAGAATGAAATCTTCCCATTTGCAATGACAGGAATGGAGCTAGAGAATATAATGCTAAGTGAAATAAGTCAGTCAGAGAAAGACAAATATCATATGATTTCACTTATATGTGGAATTTAAGAAACAAAACTAATGGGGGCCTGTGGTTGGCTCAGTTGGTAAAGCATTCAACCCTTGATCTCAGGGTTGTGAGTTCAAGCTCAAAACTGGCTGCAGAGATTACTTAAAAAATAAAGTCTTTTTAAAAAAGGAAATAAAACAGGGGTGCCTGGGTGGCTCAGTGGGTTAAAGCCTCTGCCTTCAGCTCAGGTCATGATCCCAGGTTCCTGGGATGGAGCCCCACGTCTGGCTCTCTGCCTACTTGTGATCTTTGTCTGTCAAATAAATAAATAAAAACTTTAAAAAAAGAAATAAAACAAATGAATAAAGGGGTGAAGAGAGGTAGAGAAACCAAGAAACAGACTTAACCATACAGAACAAACTGATGGTTACTAGAGGGGAAGAGTGTGGGGGAATGGGTGAAATAGGTGATGGGGATTAAGGACTGTTGTGATGAGCCCAAGATATTCTACAGAAGTGTGTATCACTATAGTACATAAAAAGAGTCATGTAAGGTAGAGCAGATTTGAGCATATAGGTGACAGGTTCCATTTTGTTCATTATGATACTGAGGTTCCAGAAAATATCCCACTGATGATATTTAGCTAACCATTGGAATTAGATCTTTTAGATATTTTATAAGTATGTATTATGGGGTGAATGTTTGTACTTCCCAAAAATTTATTTGTTATGCACTAATCCCCAATTAAATGATGTTTGGGAATGGGGTCTTTGGGAGATAATTAGGCTTAGATGAGGCATGAGGATGGGGTCCCACAACAGAGTTAATGTCCTTATAAGAAGTGGAAGAGAAACAAGAGTTTTCTCTCTCCACTGTGTTAGGACACAGCGAGAATGTAACTGTCTACAAGTCAAAATGAGATTCTTTACAAGAAAACCAAAGTGGCGGACATTTTTACCCTGGGCTTCCCACCTCCAGAACCACGAGTTATAAATCTTTGTTGCTTAAGCTACTAAGTCTATGTATTTTGTTATGACAGCCCAAACTGACTAATATAATAAGGAAGGAAAAAAGAGAGGGAGAGTCATCTAGTAGGGAGAGGGGCTATAGATACAGATTTGGAGGTCAACCACATACAGCTATCAGTGGATCCCAAGAGACCAGCTAAGCCTAAAATTGAAAAAACAAAAAAAAAAAGAAAGAAAGAAAGAAAGAAAAAGAAGAAAAAAATGCTAAGATCAAATCCTTGAGGAACACCTAAAGTTATAGAATAAGAAAGATGAGACAAATAATTTTTGGCAGAAAGGTGGGGAAACCAGGAGAATATAATGTAAAGAAGCAAAAAGACAGGGGATCTGGTTCGTTAAGTCAGTTAAGCCTCTGACTCTTGGGTTTGGCTCAGGTCATGAACCCAAGGTCCCAAGATCAAGATCGCCCCCCACCCCACCTCAGACTCCTTGCTCAGTACAAGTCTGCTAGAGATTCTCTCTCCCTTTCTTTCTCACTCCTCCTCTGCCCCTACCCCAGCACATGTGCACTCTCTCTCTCTCTCTCTCTCTCTCTCTCAAATAAATAAATAATCTTTAAAAAGAAGAGGAAAGAGTTTCAGAATTTGGTCAACAGTGGGTTAGAGAACTGAGAGAAGGGGATTGTGCTCAATGACAAATGGAACAATTTTTAGTCACCTTAACCAGAGTGGCTTCAGTCGATTGTTGAGGGCAGAAGTCAGGCTACAAAGTTATGGAATTTCTGGATCACCCTAATGTACAGAAAGTGAATAGGGTAATGAAGGGGAAACAACATGAGAGTAGTAAAGTCAAAAGAAAGGGACATTTTTTATATAATGAAGAGAACTATGGTTTTAGACAGAAAGACAACAATGAGGAAATATTAAAGATGCAAGATGGTGTTCAGAGCAGATAAATGAGGGAACGATGTTCTGAGACACAGAAGAGCACAAGTGCAGAAGTTAGTCTTCCAAAGGATGAAGAACACACACTGTTTGGGGCAGAAGAATCTGTAATACTAAAGTGTATAACATGAAAGGAAAACTCATCAGAGACCAAAACATTAATAAAAGAAAAGTAAACTCTTGTGCATTGTTGGTGGGAATGTAAATTGGTGCAGCCAATGTGGAAAATAGTATGGAGATCCCTTCAGCTCAAGTCCTGGTCTCCAGGTCCTGGGATTGAGCCCCAAGCTGGGCTCCCAGCTCAGCGAGGGTCTGCTTCTCCCTCTGCTTCTTGCCCTGCTTGTGCGCACAATCTCTCTCTCTTTCTCAAATTAATAAATTTTAAAAAATTAAAAATGGAACTGCTATGTAGTCCTGGAATTCCACCTCTAGGTATTTATCCAAGAAAACAAAAACACTAACTCAAAAGGATATATGCACCCTATGTTCATTGCAGCATTATTTACAAAAGCCAAGATATGGGAACAACATAAGTATCCATCAACAGATGAAGGAATAAGGAAAATTCAATATAGACATACAGATAGATCTAGATGGATATACAGCAAGAGAGACTGAAATATATTCAGCCATAAAAAAGAACAAAATCTTGCCATTTGTGACAACATGGATGGACCTTGAGGACATTACTCTAAGTGGAGTAAGTCACTTATTAAGTCATAGGCAAATACAGCATGATCCTGCTTAAATGTAGGATCTTAAAAAAAAAAAAAATGCAATCCAGCTCATAGATTTAGAAAACAGACTGCTTGTTACCAGAGGTAAGGAAGAGATAAGAAAGAGGGAACAGCAGTGGGGAGAAAGGAATGAAGGAAGTCAAAAGGAACAAACCTCCACTTATAAAATAAATAATAAAAGATGTAATTCACAGCATGATGACTACAGTTAACAACACTATATTGCATAATTGAAAGCTGCTAAAAGAGTAGATCTTTAAAAAAAAAAAAAGAAAGTAATTTTACTTTTAATGCTTTATAATGGAGTCCAGTCATTAATAGAATTGATTTCCCAAAAAAAGAATACAGCAGCTATTTAAGGGGGGAAAATGCAAAGTTACCAAGGTAACAATAAATCCGTTTATGGTGGGTAAGGACAGACTCTTCACATGGTTACTGCATGGGCAAGGATCACAACCTACCTGTAGATGGCACAAGTCAGGGATGAACATTTTTTCATCCAAGACTTCTCAGTAAGGACTCAGAAAGGCTTCATTACTCAGGGGCTCATGTTAGACAACATGTTGTTGCTTCAGTTTTGTTTTTACTGTGGTTCCATGATGTACTTTTTGTGTTGCTCTCAGAATTACAGTCATCTGCAGTCATGAGTATGTCTGTGATAAAGTGTAAACGCAGAAGAAAATGCAATATGCTTGAGAAGGACAGCGTAGGAAAGGAGAGGGAGTCAGTTGTAGATTGCATTCCAAATATTCCAAAATACCAAAGAGGGTGAAAACAGAAAAATTATCCAATCCACCCTCATCAGTATGTTTAGAGGGGAAAAATGAGGCCTAGAGAAATGGCTTAATGAAAACCAAAGTCTGGAACAAAGGACGGTCAACCCATAGTCAAGTATTCTCTAAGCCTTACCATATTGCTATGTAAAATCAAAGTGTTCTGGAGCCCAGTTCCTTCTTTGTGAGTTATGTAATGCGTGCATAGGAATGGAATCCTAGCATGAACAGTAAAATAAGCAGTTCCCATACTGTCAGATGCATGGTAGGTGTCTTTGATTATCCTTATTTTGGTCTTTGCCAAACTCTCTGGTCTAGGAGAGAAAAAAAGGCACACGACATTTCCTTTTTAAATTCCTAAAATAAATTATAAGCACTAGAGGAATAAATTTCAAATAAAAAGTTATCTAATAGTATAGGATTTTATAAAAGCTGGTATTTAAGAAATATTTCCCATAGTTTCCTAATTTCTAAACTTAATCAAGAGCTCATTTAGAGTGAGATAAATTAATCTGAGGAACTATTAAAATAAATGTACTTACTTAATCACAAAATTTATTAAAATATTAAAAATTTCTAAATATTTTAGTAATATTAAATCATATTATTAAGTTGCTCTGGAAATTAAAAGAAATTTAAGTACAGTTTGAAGACAAGAATAAGAGGGTAGATTAGAGAAACACTTCATTAATCTTCTACTACATTTTAATTATCCCAGAGAGTAGTAAAATGTTGATATGTGTAAAATAGCCAAATGAAGCTAATCAATTTATACTAAAATGAGTAAGCCATGGAAAATGTCTTTCTATAAAACTGTGGTACTAGTTTTTAAATGATCAGTTTCTGTTTTTAATTATCTTCTAATTTGCAGAACAGCAATCTGAATATATACCCTAGGAAAAATCATAATTAGATAAGGCTCATTTTCTTAAAGTTATCTATGTTAGATCTGAAAGTGAACAGTTGTCAAAAATAATCTCAATGCAGCTGCTTTCAATTATGTTTATTTTGACAACTGAAAATGAGTAAACAAACCAAAAATAGTTTAATATTTTGACCAATGTAGCTTTTCAATACTAAACAAAATATTTGTGTTTTATATTAGTATAAAATTTAAGAAGCGCATTTTAAAGTTTAATCAGAAAGGAATTATTTTCTTAAGTTCTGCAAAAGTTAATTATTATACAAATTCAGGTAGATGATGTACAATATATATCTTCATAAACAAAAATTCCAAATCTTCATCAGTAAATGAGATATTCAAATTCGCTCAACACAAGCATTCATTAAAGATTCTACCATATTTTATATTTGAGGGAAGAGTCAAGTATAATGTCAATACCAATAATAATATAAATGTGACTTGGATTTCCTAAATATTCTCCATCCTGCTAAAAATAGATTCCTACCTACCTTCTTTCTTTAAAAACAACAACAACAAACTTTTATAGGAATGTCAGCTGTTTGGAAGGAATATTTTTTCATATATGGAAACAAAGTATAAGTAACGCAGATGAGGCAGAAAGAGGAAAAAGAGAAGAAACATGAACAAGAGTTGTCAAGCATACAAAAATCCAAGAATAATATAGTTGAAAACAGCACAGGAATTTGGGTTTTCCTCACGTAGACTGCTATGAAATATTGGGGATAACATTTTATCTTTGTATTTTTTGGTATACAACTGCTGGTCTGTTAAACACTACATTTGAAATCAATGATGTTCTAGAGGCTGGCTAATTGAACTTAAATTTCAAAAAATTTACAAAAAAATGGTTAAAACATCTTTAAAATAAGGACCCATTCTTCCTTCATTATAAATCTGTATTTTTCTTTCAAGCTTCCATTAAGACATTTTTATGGAAGTAAGAGGAACGTTTCTCCATAGGAAACAAGTAAGGATTCCAAGGCAACTTTGACCATATGCATTAGGGCCTATAAAACCCTAGAAGGCCTGCCTGCTCCAAGACACCTGTTCTATTATCCTGACATCATCTGAAATTTCCACTAATTTGTTATATTAGCAGAGTTTCTTTGGGGATAAAGAATTAATTCTAAAAGAGTCCTGTTGTAAAAGTGTAAAATGTTATATTGATGCTAATATTTTTCAACCAGGTATCTAGCTACACGGGGCAGGGAACAGGTGTGTATAAGGGAAGCAGACCCAATCATTTCAGGTCAATGGATAGTCCATCCTTCCTGTGGATGGTAACAATGAGGAAAAGATCCAGAGCATGGGGTACTGCTTAAAGGCAAATTTGTGAGGGCTCTGAGGGTGGAGTCCTTAAACAAAGCCATGTGGAAACAGCCATGTTGTACCAGACACTTGGGAATAGTAGGAGAACCAAAGAACCACATTTTCCTACTTCACCATTTGATCTCCCAAATACTTTCCATTGCCAGAAGTATTCACAATATAATAGCCTGTTGGACATGCCAGAAGAAAACAACAGGTCACAGTACTGTAAGATTAATACCTTTCTACACTTGGTACAATGGGCTGTTCCTTCATATATCTGTGCCTTGCTTTCTTCATTTCTGCCTTTTCCTGCTTGCCCCAAATTCTTTATCTGCCTAATCTTACAGCAGCCAGGCATAAAACACAGGACCAGTCAGGACCATTCTACCTGAACATTAAACAATTCAGGCTGAAGGGCAGGAGGAAGCAGAGAGTAGCCATCCTTGTATATTTCTAAAACAAAATGCCTTGACTCCCCTTTTTGGAAATGTCAAGCTTTCCCATGGACTAACATTAGGATCAAAACCAGATGATTATCCTGTTTTTCCCAAGAAAAAACTACACTCTACTTCATTTAAAAACCAGAATCTAATTTTTATCTTGAAAACACACACACACACACACACACAGCTCTTTAAAGTAAATATTTCCCCCCAAAGAAAAAACCACCTAATTTACTTGGGTGGAAGAGAGAGAAGGAATAAAAAAAGAAAAGAGAAATAAATTGAGGTTTGGTGAGGCATAAGTAATTTGAACCCTGGACATGGACATGGATCTTTACCATTAGTAATTGTTCTGCTATTCCGGGGGAGAGCAGAGATGAAGTTAGGGTTGAAAACAATTCAGGATTGACCAGAGATAAAAGCACTAATTCCAGTGCGGGTGGGGGATAGGATTCAAAATACTGGAAAGCTTTGTTTTCCTCACCCTGTGTCTTGGAACCGCCAGATCAGAAGTTGGCAACTCTATATTAAACATCATAACAGCTGGGATGAGGAAACTCTTCACAGAAGGGCCACCCCAAAAGTCAGGAATGAAAAAATGCTAGAGGAATAAACACAACAAAATCCCTCAGGAAAATATATCTGGCCACTGGGTGGGTATCAGCCTTGTGTCATACTTGGTATGCACTGGAATTTTCTTTCTTTAAAATAAAGACTACTTTTCCTTCAAGAAAGTTGCCTATTTTTTAGGTATTCATCCGTCTTTCAGAGAGAACTTCAATTCTGACTATATATTGCTCGTAAGTCTTTTTAGGGAAAACGTGAGCCCAATCCCTTAAATCTAGAGTTTAAAAACATTACCTTTAAGAGTCACTGAACAAGATAAAAGAGGAAATGCTGAACAATTTCTTCTCTTGGGAGAAACGGTTGGTTTTCTACAATGTCATTGACCCTGAAGGGCATATAAGACTATAGTAGAAGCACAGCCCTACCTTCATTCTGCATTGCTTTTCTACTTCTCAGTCTGCTTAAACTCCTTCACCTGGTGCCTTACATTTCAAATTTTCTCATGGTTCCCCAAATATAATAGCCTTTTTTTTTTAATCACAGAAAAGCTATATCTACACAAGACAAGTTCTGCAGTAGATTGGCCCAAAATGTTCATAGCTTTGCCTTCATATTATTTATTGACCCTCTTCCCACCCTCTCATGACCTCTTATGCCCATCATGTTGTGTGAACACTGAGAACACTTAAAAACTACAAGGTGAGAACCTAACCCATGAGCAGGCAGTCAGAAGACCCTGGAAAACAACGTTGAAACACGATCAAAATCAAGGACAGAAAGAGTATCCAAAAAGGCAACAAAAGATTTCATTCCTAAACTGAGCTTTTTAACATTAAAGAGAAATCCAGAAAAACAAATATTTCATAATATAATTTGTGCTTTTTCCCCCATTGAACAATGAGTTCTCTAAGTATATTTCATAAAACACTAGGATGTATTGACTTCAGTTTGCAACACGGGTAGATATACTTTCTACTCCATCCTAAGGAAGAAATGGATTTTAAGTGCAATACATGACATTTGCTTTAGACTTTTTTTTCTAACTGACTTTAGGGGAATAAGTTACTGGAATATAGCCCCAGAAGACCTCCTCTGGAAACTTTGAAAAATCTAAGCTAGTTATTGGACAGGGCTTCCTGGAAAAACTAGGTGAGAGCTTCTTTAAGCCAGGGACAGGCTACATAGAGTAATATATTTGAACACTGGCTTGGCAGTCAAGTATACTCTGGGTGTGAATTCTGCTTCTACCAGTCACCATATTGGTGATCTCAGACAAGTTACTTAGCCCCTAGAACCCCCATTTCTGGGCTATAAAAATGAAGGTAATGCCAACCTCTTTAATAGGGTTGTTGTAAGAATTCAATGAAGTAATGTAAGCACTGACACATGAAATGCAAATAATGATAATAATAGTAATAATAGCTAAAGTGTATCAAGTGATTATCAACTGCCAGGCACTGTTATCCACTATGCAACTTATTACTACTATACTACTCTATTATTGCTACTACTATATATTATTTATCAATATATCCCCAGTACCTAGCACAATGTCTAGCATAATTGGCATTCAGTAAATACTTCTTGAATTAAATTAAAATTCTCATCATCACTTAGACTCAGACAGTCAACCAAATAAATTGTATCTATATTCACAGTATCTATCAAAAAGCATGACTGGGGCACCTGGGTGGCTCAGTGGGTTAAAGCCTCTGCCTTCAGCTCGGGTCATGATCTCGGGGTCCTGGGATCGAGCCCCGCATCAGGCTCTCTGCTCAGCGGGGAGCCTGCTTTCCCCTTTCTCTCTGCCTGCCTCTCTGTCTACTTGTGATCTCTGTCTGTCAAATAAATAAAATTTTTTTTAAAAAAAGCATGACTGTCATTTTTCATTGAATTTATTGTTTTTTTTATTTGAGTAAACTGTATGGAAAAATATGTAATAATATTCATGCAAGTCTGTAGAATATAAAACCACAGACTAATTTTGCTTGTAAAGACCTTCAATCATGCCTTAAACATATGACATGTAGCATTTTCCACTTCATTGAGAAGCAAATCTGAACCACACACAATAGGAGACCAAAATATGAGAACAGATCCTAAAGATGACCTTGGTGTGTGCCCCAGGAGAGGGCCCACTGAGAAGGAAGCTTCGCACTTTTCTAGATCATCATCATTGTAGTAACTCTCATAAAGCTGTGGCGGAAACTGCTACTTTGTGGAATAATAGGCCCACAAAAATCAGCCAACACACAGAGCTGTGGTAGTATTCATGGATTGGGGAATTCTAAAAGGACTTGGGACAAATTCCTAGTAGATGTCAGGATACACCACAGAGAATGTGATAACTGCGAAATTAAAATCAGATCATGTAAAAGCTATTCAGTTAGAAGACCGAACAAATTCTCAGAAATTCTGCGAAAAAATGCTGGTGCAAACTTTCAAAACCCAGTTCATCTTTATCTTATCATTTTTCTAAGTGGGATATGTTCATGATTTCCTGCTTAATCATCTTGAGAAACTTTTTAAAAAACCTTTAGAATATTTTCACATTTTCTAAAATAGTACAAGAAATCAAATATCAAGCCTATCATAATAAAATGTACGTACAGAAAATACGAAATTGCTTTGCATTGTAACATTAACTTAACCATATTACAGAGTAAATATTATGTCCTTTAAACATTATAAGAGTAAACTAATGGCTCAGAAACAACATGTGTGATCTGACTAAATTAGTGTTACTATGGAAACTTGATATTTTCAGTTTCCCAATCCTTAAGGTCAATTTCAACACTGCAATATGCTGTTTTCCATTTTGCTTCTATAGTTCAGTATAATAGAAAAGCATGCTGCAGAGCAAAGTTATTAAAGACTCTATACTAAAACTGGGAAATAAAAGTAGAAAAAACTATATTCTTCTCTTAAAAAGTTCAGTCATATGTCATCTATGGTTCATTCCATAACCCAAGTCCTCATCTGGCTTGTCTTTATTTTTCCCAACAGTTTGCTGGCAGATTCACAAACTCAAAATAAATAGAATTTTTCCACTATCTAATTCTGAATTTGGCAGGGAAACTCAATGATGAATCTATTCCTACCTCAAAAAATGTTTTCTTTTATACATTTCACTCACTCATACTCACTCAAGGCTGTAGACTAGGGAAATAACAACTTTGGTGTCTGTGTGTGAATGTGTGTTGGGATTGGGAAAGGGGTTCTATAATATCTGTCTCAGGAATAAGTCAAAATACAAATCCAGTCCTAATATCTGAAATTTCAAATAGGAATAATCAATTTTCTCACCACTTCCCCTCTTGGATTCCTTCCAGACCATCTGAGGAGAAATCTCATAAGCTTTATCACAATGAAGAGGATATTTCTGCTTATCCTGAATGAGTAGAGACTCCTCACAACCACGGGTGGTGCTGCAGGCTCCACAGCCTACACAAACTTCTAACTAGCTAACTTGCATAGAATTTACAGTAGTAAAATAACTTAAACAATAATTTTTATTTTTTCCTTCACCATGCACAGGTTAAGTAAAGGATTATTGCTATCTAAAAAGCTTTCCCTACTCATTTTTTTCTTACTTTTTCAAGTTAAACTTAATCCCAGTGACTTTTTACCTACCAAGTCTACCTTCTATTACAAACCTTTTGAAAAGAGTCTTAAAAACTCATTCACTTTAACTTGGAATTAATGCCAGGGAAGTGACACAACGTGAACCACCCTGTTTGTTTCACATAGGTGCCTAGAAACAACTTATAATTTCTATTTGGAAGAGACAAACCGGGGTTATACATGAACTTTTACTGTGGAATCTGTTAGCATTTCTTTTTCAAGAATCACCTTCATTTTACGTGAGGAAACTTGTCCCTCAGGGCATTATTTTGAGGAGATTTGTGGATTTATACGGCACAATGCCTCCAAATTAATTTTACTAAAGCAATTGTGATCATTTTAGTACCTTACTCAAAAATCCTCAATGATCCCCTCTCTTTCTCTATTGCCTATAGGCTAAAGTTCTAAAGGCCCTCAAAAATCTGGTAGCAATTAGTGCCTGGGACCTCACTTCCTACCCTCCCTACACAAGCTATCCCAAGCAGGGCAAAGAGTTTAGGATTCCTGTCCTGTGGGTTATCATCTGTGCTGTGGACCACAGAAAGCTATGTACTGTATTCTAGCCTCTTTTTTCCCCCCCAATGGGAGTTTTATTGAAGTTATTCCATTCTTCCTCCACAATTCCATATTGATTATGTTATAAGTGGACCCCTTAGATCCTGTGAAGGATGGCATCCATACCTGATGGAGAGGAAAGGACAACCCCCAGAGATCCTGGACTTGGAGGTTGATTTGGACTTTGGATAGTCTCTCTTTAGAAAGAGGTTGTAAATGCATGTAACGGTGTCTGGGTAGGGAGGAACATACGTATGGATGCTGAGCAGCCAGAGAGAGACTGTAGAGGACTTTGTGCGTGCCTCCCAAACACTCACACCTTCTGTAGAGCAACCATGATCTTTGAGTGGCAGCAAGCCACATCTTTTGCTATAGGTGGACCCTAATTTTTCTAAGCCAGTCATTGTTATCCTGTCTCCTTGAAATAAACATTGGCATAACCCAAACCTAAGTCATTCAGTCGCTGTTATTCTCCTGGCCACTGTGATTGGCTTAAGAATGGTGCGCAATCTGAGCAAATCTAAGAACTTTTTTCAGTGGCTGAAAGAGGCAACACTCTTCTCCTGGATATGAACAAGGAATTATATAAGTTACATGTGGTAATCAAACTTTAAGATGGTCCCCAATGATTTCAGCCTCCTGATTTTCACAGTTTTGTATAATACCCTTCTCACAGTGTCCCCAAGTTGGTCTGTATGACCAACAGAATAAGGAAGAAGTGATGGCATGTCATTTCTGAGATTATGTTATAAAATACTGGGTTCTCTCTCCTCTTTTTCTCTCTCTTATCCTTTTTCCTCCTCTCATCGCTTGCTCTGGGCGAAACCCATTGCTATTTCATGAGAAACCCATATATAGGCCCATATGATAAGGAACTGAGGCCTCCAACTAACAGCCATGTGTGTGAACTTGGAAGTGGATTCTCCAGCCCCAGCGAAGCCTCAGATGACCACAGCCTAGCTGACATCTTGACTGCTGCTTTGTGAGAGATTCTGAGATAGATCCCTTCTGCTAAGCCATGCCTAGATTCCTGTCACACAGAAACTATGAGAGAATAAACCTTTATTGCTTAATCCATAAGTTTTGAGGTAATTTGTTATGCAGCAAGAGATAACTCAAACACTTGAGGAATCATCTTGCAACTAGCAAGAATGCCAAGGTGAAGATAAAGAGAGAGCTATGAGGGTCACAGAGAAATGTAGCTGCAGCCCTAATTAATGCACCCCTGCAGCCCACTTTACCTTTAGTTCTCTTTAGTTACATAAACCAATAAATAAATGCCCTTTATTTTTAAGCTGGTTTGAGTGAGGTGTCCAATACTTGTGAAGAAAAGTTGGCTAATGCAGAATTTGTTTGAGGGGACTCAATACCTTCAAATGTGACTTCCAAACCACCCTGATATCTGCCCATTTGCTCATATAGCAGCCCTTTGTCTCTGCACTTTATTCTTACCCATTCCTCACCACACTGGTCAAGCCTTACCTTTTCTGATCTGATGACCGCGGCGAGAAGGTTTCTAGGCAATCTCAATTCTGACAGTACTTCTGCTGCCACTTCTGCTCATTTGGCACATGTCATACACTCTCTCATCTTTGATGAGCATATGTTTATCTAGATTGTAACCTCCTTGAGGGTAAGAACCATTTTTATATACCTTTAATTTCTACGGCACTTACCATAGAAGACCCTTGTTAAATATTGACTGCTTGATTGACTCCATCTGTCAGGATTTCTTATGCAAAAATGAACTACTTGGCTTGAAGTCAGGGATCTTCATTCCAGCAGGTCAGATGACAAGATACCTACTGGAGCAAAAGGAAAAATAAGAAGAAATGAGGGAGTTGCCATTTTGCTGGCCCACCTTTTCTCAATTTCATCCCATGCACAGACAATAATGAAGGATTTTAAAGATGCTACTTGGTTCCTGACAACAACATTTCATAAAACTTTCTGCATATTTGAAGAGGATGCCAAGCTGTCCAGGTAAGTCATGGTTATTACATATATTTTTGAAGCATATATAATATTCATTCTAAACATCCTGAATTCAGAGTGCAACTCCAACCTTTAACAACATTCTGGGCAGCTCCCACAGTTTTGAAATGACTATGTTAAAGAAATTCAATCTAATTTAAAATCTCACTTGCAGCTCCTCCCTTTCTGTGTCAGGCATTTGTGACTAGGGCCTGAAATAGGGAAGGGGACTGATCTTCCCCTTCACTTCTATCCCCTTCCTTCTAGACTGGTGGGCTTGAAGGTTGAAACTTGTAGTAGTAGCAAAGATAGAAAGGGACAAGTGTCTGTTTCCGTGCAGCACTGTGGCCTTCTCTTGGTTGATGCTGCTTTTTGGCCTCTGTGGGGCAGACATCCCAACATTGGCTCTTCCATGGGGTACGTGTGTGAGGGTTCTTTAAACTAGTGAGGGACCTCCCCAGAACAGGGTCCCCACCTTTTAATACTTCCTCAGTTGTTAGCCCTAGCAACACGCCCACAATTTCTTGTGTGGGGTACTGGCAAGTCAGCTCTAGTCCAACTACTTTCCATGGAGGCTTCTTGACTCCTGGGAGACCCACACATCACTGCCACGCCACCAGGTAGACTTATCTGACTTCAGTTCTCTGTTTCCTTACTCATACAGCCATTGAGGTCTGATCATCTGATTTGATGACTTAGAAATAAGATACCATTATCTTCTTTTCATCCCAGTCTCTGCAGATGGTCCTCAGAGCACCTTCAAAGGGAGAGCTGCAGGACTTTCCACAAGGCCAAAGACTCACAACTCTAACAACATGTCCATCTCCCCTCATCTAGTCCAAAAGTGGATAGGACATGAGAACTAGTTCAGTCTCTGATGATGAGGGCAGGGGGCAGGGAGGAGGTTTCTGGGGGGAAACAGTTTGTCTGACTCATCAAATCCTGCAGGTAATATCTGGTCCCCAATATTCAGAATATGGTATACTTTACCCTTAGCTTTGCTCCCAGTTGCCAATTGCCCACTCAACGCTCTGAAACCCAGGGCAAAGAAAGGGAATTTAGGGGGAACCTGAGTGGCTCAGTAGGTTGAATCCTCTGCTTTCGGCGCGGGTCATAATCCCAGGGTTCTGGGATCAAGCCCCGCATCAGGCTCTCTGCTCAGCACCCTCTCTCTCTGCCTGCCTCTCTGGTACTTGTGACCTCTGTCTGTCAAATAAATAAAATCTCTCTTAAAAAAAAAAAAAAAAAAAGGAGAAGAAGAAGAAGAAAAAGAAAGATAGGGAATCTATTAGGAAAAGCTAGATTCTTGGCTCTGCTTGTCAGCTAGCACAATACTACTATGGTAGTCTTAATTCTCCATATAGTCTCACCTGCAATATCAGAATACCCTTTACTTGATTGATCAGCCTCATACACAACACAAGCTAAAAACATAGAATTACATTAATTTTATTCAATATTTATTTTGTGTCTCTGGAAGAGCATTCAGTGAAAAAATATGCCAGTTTCTTAGCACTGATTTATAATCCCAGCTTGTTATGTTTTATGTATAAGGTAATAGGACTCCTATAAGAATTAAATGTGATCATGCGTGAGTAGGGCTTGGCATAGAGCAAGTACTCAATTAGTATTATCCATCATTATTATTATCACCTCTGTGACCTTACACAAGTCATTTAAGCTCTCTGAGTCTTCATTTCCTCATTTTTAAATAGAGGATAATAATAGAGTTCTGAAGATCCTGTGAAATTATGTTATCTGGAAGCAATTGTAAATTTCTTTGTAAATGTTAGATATTGTCTATGAAACAATAACATTGGATCTTTAAAGTATTTTCTTCTTCTAAAATGCTATGCATTTACTATGTGGTATTATGAAAAAGGAAAAGAAAAATGTTCACTTTTTAATAGAGTGTATTGTAGCAAAAACTGTCTCATTCTGCCCATGAACTCACAATTTCCACAGAGTGTGAAACTGTTCTTCACTTCTATCATACTTTCAATTTTTATCTGTTCCCCAAAATATTTTACCTCCTCAATGTGTACATTTCAAGCACCTTCACATAACTTAGAATGGAAAGGAAATTACTTAAGAGGCAGTGGAAAACTACCAAAGAATCAGCCAATAAAATTTAGTCATAAGGGTGACTGATTCCAAATCCTAACATCTAAGACACTGGTGGGAAGTTTTCTTTCTTCCATCCTGCTTTCAAATATGAACACTAATCCCATCACAGAGATATTATCTCCACTTTAGAAATTCCAAATCTTACCATATGTTGTGGCTATTGAATAAGGTATAAAGTATATTAAAAAACTAAAGCTTCTTTTTAATCTATTTAATTTACCTTCTTTGGCCAATCTGTCAAAAATATCTTGACTGCATCAGCCAACTGAAATTTGAAAAAAAAACATAAATCTAAGTGCAATCTTGAAGTACAAAATTGAAGCAAACTTTACTATATCTGCCTTTAAGAAATTAAATAGTAGTTCATATATTTTGGATACTTAAGACTTAAGGCTCACAATTATTTCTAATTATTAAGCTTTGAAATAGATTTTCTCAGCAACAGAATCAATTTCAAGTTTTAAAGTTGGAGCCTCATTACAAATTGGCAACTGGCTCTATCTATCAATCAAGCAAAATATCTTTTGAATGGTCTGGACATATTTATATGGGTCTTTATAATTTGAGAAGGTTCTTTACACACAGTTTTTATTTAATATATGAGATTCCTTGGGAGATAAGAAAAGCCAATAAAGAAAATGTGGTTCAGTGAAGGTCAGTGGCTGACTCAAGATCACAGGAACTAGTAAAGCAGAAAGGAAAACACGGATCCTGCTGATTCCCAGCCCAGGGATCCTCCCACCATAATGGGCTGCTTTAGAAACCCATGGAGTTCTCTGAAATCCTAAGAGAACCTCTTGCCTATCACCCTGCCATTTACAAGTTAAAATTATGTCAGTTAAAATCAGACACCCAAGATCATGTCCAGCATGGAAAAATGCTTACAACACTTTTCATTTGCTCATTCAGTCATTTGAAAACTATTTGTTGAGGACACACAATGCATCCAGCATTGTGCTGCCTGCCTCTTGGAATGCAGTTGGTTCCTACAATTTAGTCATGGAGATAGATACTATTCACATAGTCACACAAGATTCATTGCTAAGAACCAGAAGTTAGTCCAGAATGAGGACAACATGATTTGAAAGTGTCTAACCGAGAGACCTAGCTTCATCTGAAACATCAGGGGTGGCTGGGATAAGAGCAAAGGGTGGGTAAGAAGGAGCATCCTAGGCCATGGAAGGACACACCGGGCCAAGAGGGTCACATCCATAGAAGCCCTGAGGCAAGAAGGAAAATCAAACACACTTTATGTTAATAATTTTATTTAAGCAAAGAGAGAGAAGTCGAGCAGGAAATACACCAAATCATTTGTGATGTTTTCTTTTGGAGAGGAATCGGCAATGTTCATTTTCTTATCTATGCTTTCTTGAAATATTCCAAATTTTCTACAATAAAAAATATGAGCTTTGTGATCTTAGGGGAAAGTCAGCCTAAAGAAGTGGGAAAGAGCTGATGAAAAAAATCTAGCCCCAGTGGTCCCTGTGCAAGAAGGGAAAACAGAGCTCTCCCAGTCACTCCAGGCCAGAAATCCAGGAGCTGGAGTGTGAAACAGAAAGTAAACAGTACAAGAACATAATTAGCGCTTTGGTGATTTAAAAAGTCCCCAAATACTCAAAATGTATAAAACTGTGAATGAAAAGGAACAAATGTGTATTGAGCCCTCTTACATGCCAAGCACTATCCTACACTCCTTATGGCATTTCCTGGGAACAGTAGTGTACAGATAACAGTGCTTTGTTTCTACAATTTACTCACTGATTGTGTTCCTTTCTCTCACTCTAAACCCTATGAGATGAATATTATAATCCCATTTTACAAATAAAAATGGAAGTGAGATTTAAAGAGAAGTTAAGTAATTTGCTCAAAGCCAGACATCTATTAGGTTAGAGAGCTGGAATCAAACGAAAACTTTTGTTTGACTACAGAGGCGTTCCTCAGACTCCTGTCACTTGTGTAAATGTGATGGAGATTGTTTACTTTAAGATTTTCCCATAAAAATTGGGAAAAGGCGGGGTTCCTGGGTGGCTCAGTTGGTTAAGCATCTGCCTTCAGCTCAGGTCATGATCCCAGGGTCCTGGAATCGAGTCCCACAACAGGTTCCTTACTCAGTGGGTGCCTGCTTCTCCCTCTGCTTGTGTTTTCTCTCTCTCTCCCCTTCTCTCTCTTTCTCTTTTCTCTCTCTCTCTCTGACAAATAAATAAATAAAATACTTTTTAAAAAAAAGAATTGGGAAAAGGTATGTTTATGGTTGTTTTGTTGGTGGTTAAAGAGGACAGGATTGTGCCGGCACGATGGTAAAGCACAATAGTTCTAAACACACAGTCCCAGGGTCTGTTCTAAGTACACTAGAAATCTTGTCTAATTTAATTCTCATAACAGGCATATGAGATAGGTGCTATTATTATCCAATTTGCAGATAAGGAAACTGAGTCCCAGAGAAGTTAAACAAACAAAAAAACAAGAATTTGCCTAATATCACACAGAGCTATCACTTAAAGCAGACAAGGTAGATCCAGAATCTGTAGCTCTAACAAGCAAGCTATACTTCCTTCCTCAATTCTTCTTCTTCTTCTTCTTCTTTTTTTTTTTTTTTTTAAGATTTTGGGCCGCCTGGGTGGCTCAGTCTGTTGAGTGTCTGCCTTTGGCTCAGGTCATGATCCTGGAGTGCCAGGATTGAGCCCCACCTCAAGATCCCTGTGAGGGGCCTGCTTCTCCCTCTCTCTCTCTCTCTCTGCCTGCTGCTCCCCTTGTTTGTGCTCTCTCTTGCTCTGTCAAATAAATAAATAAAAATCTTTTAAAAATAAATAAATAAAGATTTTATCTATTTGAGACAAGAGTGCACGTAAACAGGGGGAGGGGCTGAAAGGGAGAGAGAACCTCAGGCGGACTGGGCACTGTGCGTGGTGCAGGGCCAATCTCCCCACCCTGAGAGCATGACTTCAGTGAAACCAAGAGTCGGAAGCTTAACTCAGTGAGCCACCCAGGTGCCTCTCCTTAGTAAATTCTTAACTGATTCTCTTGGTTCCCTCTACAGGTGAATAATCTACTTCCAAAACTTCCTTCCATGGGCTAGTGAAAGACGAGTTCCTTTAGAGGCTTGAAGCAGGTAGATAATTGGCACTGCCTTTTGCCTCAAAGTCTGAGACCTAGCTTGGAGCAAAGTGTCCCTGATTCTCAGAATGGAAACTGGGTAATAATGTTGAGACTCTCAAGGCCTAAAAGCAGCTTGCTTTGTAAAAACAAAGTGTCTGGCTTTGGTTCTCAAACTGGGGCATACATCAGAATCACTCACAGAACTTATTAAAATACAGATTGCTGGGCCCCACTCCCAGAGGTTCTGAATCGAAAGGTCTGGTCTGGGGCCGAAGAATTTTCATGCTAACAAGTTGCTCAGGGATGCTGATGTTGCTGGTGGGGAGACTTTGAGAACCCTGGACACGGCCTAGCAGAAGGCAATACAATTCTGGGAAGCAAGACTCACAGGACTGTCAGCACCTTGCACCAAAATCCTGAAACTGAGATTTCCTTCCATCCTGGCCTCACCTCTCCTTCAATAACTGGATTCCTGAGTAAATGAATGAGATGAAGGAGGAAACATGTCTCTCAAAACTGCAATGAACCAGGAGTGGAAGTGTTTACTGAAGAACAAAAACTGATTTTTAGGTGGTAGAAGTTTCTTTTTTGTTTTGTTTTGTTTTGTTTTGTTTTGTTTTATGGTTTGATTTTGTTTGTAAGAGATTCTGATTGCTCTGTCATTGAGGTAATTATCTTTAATACAAAAGTAAAAACAAGACATACCCAAGGTTTTAAATGTTAGAGTTACACTAATCCTCAAATGTACTTACATTTGTAGGTTCATCTACAAATGTACAAAATAAAAATTCCATTTTACTTTTTGATTTACAAAGTCCCCAAACCCCAAATGGTGACTTAAGTAACGACCGAGCGCCCTCTGGTGGGAGTAAAATTCTCTGTTGTCCAAAGGCTGCAGGAGTGTTTCCCATGCTAAACAATAACTGAGATTTCCATTACTATTTGAATCCTTTGAAATTGGTGAATGCGTTGTGTATTGAGGACGAAGATAAAGAAAAAGACTGACCAGAGGAGAGAGATTTTGGAGAGAACTGTTGTGAAAACAGAAGGAACCTAAACTTTAGATGACATTGATCTAAATCAAATCTGTTACTCCTCAAATTTTTACCCACTATTTTTAGTTCCATTGATGATTCTTGCATGAGTCAATTACTACAATGATGACAAAAAAATATTTTTAGATACATTACAGATTCCAAAGCACCTGAATAACATGTCAATATACATAACTGGGATTCTAGCAAACTCTTAGAATTATCTCAAGTTAAAAATAATCTGCTGGTCTCACTTGAAAATGCCTACTACTTTTATTGAAGTCATCAGGCTTGTTTCCATTTATTTGACATTTTGTAAAGCTATCTTTTATATTTTGACTCACTGCATGGATTTCTCTGAATTGATGGCACATACCTAATAGGTTTAGAGCCAGGTATAAGTGATTCAGTTCAAGGCATCTTTAAAATATTAATCAAGTCCAAGAGGTAATCTCTAGACTTTGCATAGTTGCTAGTAACCACCAGCTGGGTTGTTATAACATGACACCAATGTTTTCTTACCAACCCTTTGGTCCATCAGAAGAGTCAATAAAAATTTAGAATGAATTGTATTTTTTTAAGAATTTTTAAGCATTTTATTTATTTACTTGTCATAGAAAAAGTACACAAGCAAGGGGAACACCAGGTAGGAGAAGTAGGCTTGCCACTGAACGAGGAGTCCAAACCAGGACTCCAACCCAGGACCCTGGGATTACGACCTAAGCCAAAGGCAGACTCTTAACTGACTGAACCACCCAGACATCCCAAATGAATTGTATTTTTGAACATAATAACTGAATTAGACTTATATTTTGCATTTCTTTCCTTTCAGAATTCTAATAATAGTGACTAGTATTTGTTGAATGCAAACCATGTGCTATTTACAACCTTACTGGATGAATAGTCTTGCTATTTTCATTTTCCAGATCAGGAAACTCAGACTTAAGGTGGTTGGAACATTCATCCAGGGGCACACAGATAATAAAGAGCACAGCAGTAATTTAAAGCCAAGAATTCTTTACTGCAGTCTTAACCAGTAAGGCACACTACCTCCCCCAGTCCCCTTCCCACCTGTTTTTAAATCTTTTTGCCTTTAACAAAGAAAAATACAAAGCAGGGCCAGAAGTAGTCTTCTCTTTGAGGGTTCCCCTAGTACTCTTACCATACATTGTCTTTATAAACCTGTTTCTGTATTAGACTCCTTTATTTCTATGAGTCAGCACCATCTTCTCAATCCCTTGTAATCCAAGCATTTATAACCTTTGAACTGAGCCACACTTTCAAATGCAATGAATTACCCAATCTTTTTCACTTTGGGTCCCCTCCTCTCCATTCCTGTTTCTAGCATGGTACAGCATCCTGACTCTTCTATTTGGCTTCAATCTTTCCATCTCTATTTTATCTCATGCAACACCTGAGTCCATTCTTCCCAAACCAAGGCTCTGTTAGCATCTTTGCCCAGTGCAAAACCCAATGCCCATATGCACAGAACCCAAAGCCCCTTCATGACCTGGCTCCAAACCACCACTACAGCCACATCCCCCTCAACAGGGTTTAGCAAAGTCTTTACTCTCGTCACAAGCAGGAGGTCTCAATTGTTCTGAAACAATATCCTGAAAGTGCCCATGCCTTTGCTTGGACATGTCCCTCCCATCAGATCCCCAAAAGTGAATCTTACTATTCCTTCAAGGCCTAGATCAAGTACCACCTTCTTTATGATTCCATCTTTCCTGATTCTGTAGAAATGATTTCTGCTCCTCTGAGTTTTGTTTTTACTTCCTCCATGCCATTTATTATTTCTGGCCTGTGTTATAGGACAAATCCATGGGGGTGGTTGACAAGTAACTCAATCTTTGCATGACCAACATTGACATCATCCTATCTCCCATTCTAAACCTTTCAAGAACCTGGCAATCACCCTGACTCCTCCTCCCTCCTCCTCACCCTTTACAGTAAATCAGGGGCTGGATTCTGTACTCCCTGAACATCTCTCGCATTTGCTCCCACTTAGTGCTCTTGTAATGCCCTGGTTCATATCCAACCTCAGTGATCATAAAACTACAGCAATTAGTGTCAACTCTGTTCTTGTATCTGATCTTACTACCTTCCTCACATTCATCTTCCACACCACCACGCAAGGCATCTACTGGAAATTCAAAACTCCACACCACTCCCCTGCCTAACTCCATCTGTAGTTCTCCAGTGCCCACAGAGCATAGCCCAAGATCCACAGCAGAGCAGTTTCCACCCTCCACTCTGCATCCCACTACTCTCCACCTTCACCTTACAGTCAGGTAACAGCAGATTCCAGGTCCCTGAACACAATGCTATTTTACACTTCTCTGCCCTTCTTCTGCCTGGATTGACCTTCCCTTCAGCACTCCTTTTGCAGGGCTTCTGTGTTGTATTACTCTTTGTCGGGGGCTGGGGGGGGGCATTCACACAAGATACAATTTGTTGTGCCAGCAGTAGCCCCTGCCACCCTCAGTCCCTCTTCTGTATCTAATGAAGTCATACCAGTTGTTTTGGTTCAGTTCAAAATTCCTCTCTCCCAGAAGCTTCCCTGGACTTCTTCAGTAGTTTGTGCACATGGCTGCAATTATTGCATCTTGCCATGTTTGTTTGTTTGTTTGTTTGTTTAATCACCTGGTTATGTGTTTCCCTCTCCCATTACCAGGCTTGAGGGCAAAGACCATGACTTATTTATCTTTGTAGCTCTGACTCCTAGCCAGTGCCTCACATTCGATAAATTTTGGTTAAACTGAAATGTTATATTCCTGCCAATTCACTTGCAGGACTGTGACTTGCTAGAGAGGAGGAATCCTGGCTTACAGCACCTATCTTTACATTCTCATAGTCATCATGCACAAAGCTGACTGAGTATCAGAATATCCTGGAGAGCTTTTTAAAAATCCAAGTTACTTGGAATTGAGCATATTACAAAGGTGGTATATCACATCATGGTGTGGGGAGGGGAGGATGATAACCACCGTTTCTCCAAAAGTGTTAATTTTCACAACACAAATATGATATAATGTGATTAATAGTTTGATCATTTGATTGTGATTGGGAGCTAATACTGAGTGAGTAGAGAAAATGTGTATGTGACACAACCACTTCGCTGGAATGGCTGGCTACTCTGTGGGCATGTTCAATATTTATTTACTTAACTCTACGTTTCCTCTTATGTTAACCTTGGTATTCATGAGGTGTGATGTAAGCAACAAAATTGCCAGGTAAAGGCCAAAGATTAAAGAGGAAAATGTTCTTCACAACTTGGACATGTCCAAGCACTCTGGAATGAGTGGAATGTAAAGAAAATGAAGTTTGCCTTGTCAACTTTAATATAATTTATTATTTTTAGCATCTTGTAACTAAATACACTTATATTCAAAATTCCTTTATTATTGACATCCCCGCAGCAAAAATAACTTGGTTATTGCCAATCTAAAACTCTCTAGCCCCTAATTTCCTTTTTCTACTGAAACAATTGTTTTGATAACATACTTTACATAGTGAAAAGTATCTGAGGAATGATGCTATTGAGTTATAGTCGAATAGATTATATTTTTTAAAATAGCATTAGGACAACCAGATGACCAAATGGAGCTTAGACTAGAGGAGAAGAAAAACATTAAAAAACATGAACATGACCAAACCTGAATTAATCTTTTTCCCCAAATCTGACTTTCTTCACACGTCTCTAAGAGAGTCACAGTTGATCACACCTCTCAAGAAACAGGCATACTATGTCTTATGTAATTCTTTTCATGCTTTCTCCCCAATATCCAATGTATCACCTAGTCTTACTGATTCTACCCGCTAAGCATCTTGTGAATCTTTCCAGTCTTCTCCAGTGAATTCCCAACTCCCCAGTTTAGACCTCCATCATCTCCTAACTGGATTTCTACAGTAGCCTCCTAAGGAGTTCACCTCCCTATATTCTTGTGCTTTTCCAATGCATTCTTACAAACCTCATATCAGCCAGTAGAAACATAGGTGGAAAAACACATCAAATTGGGGCACCTGGGTGGCTCAGTGGGTTACGCCTCTGCCTTCGGCTCAGGTCATGATCTCAGGGTCCTGGGATTGAACCCCACATCAGGCTCTCAGCTCAGCAGGGAGTCTGCTTCTCCCTCTCTCTCGGCCTGCCTCTCTCTCTCTCTGTCAAATAAATAAATAAAATCTTTTTTAAAAAATCAAATAAATGTAGAAATAAAAACAAAATCAAGGTGGAAGCGAGCCTGGCTCTTTAGGTGACTGAAAATAGCTCCTATGGCTGAAGTCCCCTCTTCTCACAGGTACTCAAACTTCCATGAAGTTCCTATTGCCAGCCCTTTGTTTTTCCTCTCTCTAGGACATCTTTTCAAAAACTGGAAAAATGAATCCTGAATTCTTTCTACTCTGCTTTTTATGCTATGCATAACTTTCTGCCCTAAGGCTCACAAATAATTTCTTTCAAAGTATTGTCTGCATCTATTTTGAAACTCACAAACCAAGTATTTATTGTTTTCTTCCTTGTAGCAACCTTACCTAGGGGCAGTGAGAATCCAACACTAAGGTTATTTCCTGAGTGTGTGAGAATGGGAGGATAGGAGAAAATATTGGAAAAGAAGAACAAGTTAGTATCTCAAAATGTAATCTCACTATATTTGCATGCCTCCTTCCAAATTTCTCAAGAGAGAACAGTCTTTCATATTATCTAAATTCCCCCATAACATATTGCTTATGAATTTATATTAAGCCAAGTCTTCGTGGCCATGATCCCCTATTCTTTTTTTTTTAAAGATTTTATTTGCCAGAGAGAGAGTAAGCGAATACACACAAGTAGGCAGAGAGGCAGGCAAAGGCAGCGAGAGAAGCAGGTTCCCTGCAGAGCAAGGAGCCCGATGCAGGACTCGATCTCATAACCTCGGGACCATGACCCGAGCCGAAGGCAGCGGCTTAACCCACTGAGCCACCCAGGCGTCCCGATCCCCTATTCTTTATAAGAAGTAAAATAACAAATGTGAAAACAACATAGTACCTATAACCAACAGACTCAATAAAAATTATTGTTGAAAATGAACCCTGGGATGCCTGGGTGGCTCAGTTGGTTAAGCATCTGCCTTTGGCTCAGTTCACCATCCCAGGGTCCTGGGATGGAGCCCTGCACCAGGCTTCCTGCTCAGCGGGGAGTCTGCTTCTCCCTCTGCCCCTCCTCTCATTCATGACCTCTCCCTGTCTCTCTCAAATAAAAAAACTTAAAAAAAAATTTTTTTTTAAAAGAAAGAAAATGAACCCTAATACTCTTAAGTACCATTTCTGAATTTACTAACAATTTGAATGTGCATATGATGTAGAGAACAAAGGCAAAAGGAAATGTAGATAAAATTAAATTTCCTTATAACCTGCAGCCAGTAGACAAATACTTGGGACAGTCAGAATATGACATTCCTCCAGGAGCTCCAAATCTTAATGTTAATGCTTTGCTAGAGAGAAAAACAACTTTAGCTTGACAATAACTAGGGCTCCAGGATCCTATGAGTTTTCCTTGGCTTATAAAATTCCTTTCTGAAATTTCCTTTGCCTTCACCTCCCCCAGTTCCAAAGTATATAATCAGTTGTTCCTCACAATCCCAGGGCAGCTCTTTCTGCCCATCTGTCCTGTCCCCTTGCTATAATAAAGGCACTGTTTTATACCAAAAACGTCTCAAGAATGCTTTCTGGGGGGCGCCTAGGTGGCTCAGTGGGGTAAGCCTCTGCCTTTGGCTCAGGTCACGGCTCAGGGTCCTGTGATCAAGCCCCGTGTCGGGCTCTCTGCTCAGCAGAGAGCCTGCTCCTCCTTTCCCTCCCTGCCTCTCTGCCCACTTGTGATCTTTCTCTCTGTCAAATAAATAAATTAAATCTTTAAAAAAAAAAAAAAAAAAGAATGCTTTTTGGGCTGTTGACTCCGAACCTCAACATTCCCATGTCATATAGAATTTGAGGTTTGAATGAAATGTGCCTTCCAAACTATTAAAAAGTAACCAAACTTCATGAAACATAAAAACTCAAACTAAAATTTTCCATGAGAAAATATTGGCAGGATGAGAAGAGTTTAATTTTGATGGAGAAAGTGAAGCAAACCAAGCTATGAGCCGTTAAACTAAGCGATGTTTCTAAGGCCAAAACCAAATTAAAAGAGGCCTAATGAGAACTAGGTTGCAACCTAAAAGAAATTTCAAATGCCCTCTTCACCCCAGTATTGATGTAGGAAATGGTTGGAGTCCAGAGCCAACGGCCCAGAAACATTCTTGAGACACCTTTGGTGCAAAAAGGTGGTTTTATTAAAACACAAGTGATGAGGGAGCAGGAGGCTGGCTGAGAACAGAGCAGGGGCTGGCACCTTGCACCCCCTCTCTCCCACTCCCCTTGGTAATATGTGTGACATTTCACAGGCACCCCTGACTGCCCTAAAAGAAGAGCAAATGGTTATCTTGCAGAGATCACAGTCCTGCAAGGCAGGAGTCTCTCTTGGTTTACAAATGTCCTTGAGATTTACAACAAAGAAGTTGCCTTATCAATAGCCCAATTTCCAAAGATACATAACTCAGTTCCTCAAGCCCTAACGTCACCCTCCCCTCCATAAAAAAAAAACCGAAGGAGATGGAGGTAGAAGGAAAAGTAAATAAAGTTAAATTTCTTTTAAAGACCTAAATCTCACTAACAAGGACGTTTGATAGCAGGAATGTAACATTCCACCAGGAGACTCCCAATTGTCTTTATGTTAGTGCCTCATTAGAGGGAAAGTGGCCTTGGCTTGATAGTAACCAGGCCTTCCATATCCTGACAGTCTTCTTTATCCCAATAGCCCTTCTGAACAACCCTTTGTCCTCACCTACCCAACTCCTGTGTATATAACCAGCCACTCCTCACAACCCGGGGCAGCAGCTCTTCCTGCCCACGGGTCCTGTCCCCGTGCTTTAATAAACCACCATTTTGCACCAAAGATGTCTTAAGAATTCTTTCTTTAGTCGTCAGCTCCGAACCTCACCCCACCAAAACTGACTTAGGTTCTGGAACTTCATCACAAGGACAGGGATCGAGGGCAGAAGGAGCTGCACTGAAATGAGCACTGGCTGATTGATTATATACTTTCAAGTTGGGAGGAGGTTAGGGAGAGCCTAAATCTCTAAGGAATTTTGGAAGTAAGATTTCTGGGACCTTGAGGGGCTAGCTATTTTTAGGAATATTACTAGTGATTGTTAGGTTATTACTGTCTAGTAAAACGTTGGTCATGAGACTTCAGATGTGTATCAGTGGGTCACATGCTTGGGGGATGATTGCCAACTTGTATCTTGGGGGGTAGAGATAAAGGAAGTTTCCAAAGAAACTTTCATATGTTAAAATAGACTCACAGGATGCTAGGGATTGGGCAAAGATTGCCTTTTGCCCTTAGCATTGTATTAACATTGAAGCAGCTGAGTTTCACCTAGAAGAATGTCACTCTGCCTGTTTCAAGGACTTGTCAATGGGCTGTAGGCAGTAAGAAAACTTAATTTTTTGTTTTGCCATTGTTTCCCACATCAGTATTGCCTTGCCCAGGAGTCCATGGGAGTCTGTATTTAAAGGGGAAAACGTGCAGGCATTTGCTACAGAAATTACTGTTTTCTTATATAATGGTATATGTTCCCTAAATGTTCAGTGGTAATGAGAAGGATGCATATTGCAAGCAAGAAAAAAGACACAGGGATCTTTTAAAGGAAGAGAAAAATGCAAATGCAGATGCCCAAATGGAATTTTTATTAATTTATCAATTTTTGAAAGTTTTATGAAAAACTGAAAAAGACAACAAAATATGAAAGCTAGTATTAAAACCTCCTCCTCTCTAGAAGACTGATCTAATGAAAATATTTCAAGAAAATGTAAACATTTCAAAAACCTTGAACATCATCTCTTTCAAAGAGCACAAAGCTGTGAGAGGCTAAAGGCTTGTGATTTTAATGAGAGTTAACAATGATAATGAAAGCTATTTTGCACACAATAGTCTGTTCATTGGCAATAGCTCAGGCCTGTCTGCAGAGCCACCTGTTTCGTACCCAAGAGTAGTAAGCAGATTTTAATACAAAATCTTAAGTGTCTCCGTGACATTCTAAATTTGGATCAATACCATCGTCTTACACAATGAGCCAGAACTCAGACATACAGATTGCTTCTCTCCTGATCAAACTTTTGTGTTAGTGAAATGCCAATAGAGTATTACCCCCACCTTAAAAGACCACCAGAGACGTGAGTCAAAGCCAATCAGCAAGGGTCGTTTATTGCAGGTTTGAACCCCCGCGGTGGGACTCAAACCCACAATCTCTGAGAAGCCGTTCCTGCCGGGAACGAGGGACGTCTCCGTGGGCCCGCTGGCAACCCTATAGCACGTCCGCCAGGGCGTATTTGCCAGTCACCGCCCTGGGACTCTAACCCAGGAATACAGAAAGGACAAGACACACAGCCAGGACATAAGAACAAAGTATACGAAAAACATAGAGACAAAAGACAAAGCCGGCTTTCTTACCGATCGGTTGCAGCGACCCGTTGACCAGTTATCTGGTGGGCTTGAAGGGGAGATCTCGGTGGGACCTCCAAATGAAATGCCAAGAGTATTACCCCCACCTTAAAAGACCACCAGAGACGTGAGTCAAAGCCAATCAGCAAGGGTCGTTTATTGCAGGTTCGAACCTGGACCTCTGCGGCGCTCGTTGCCGATATCGCCGAGAGGTCCGGAGCTGGGTCGGTGCAGGATTTTTTATAGACAGATACAAACAAGTTTCGGGTGGGGCTGAGCTGATTGATTGATAGTTTGAACAGGCATACTTGGCGTCAGTGGATTGGGTCAGGGGACCCGCGTGCGAAAGCAGACAAAGCAATCTTACAGAAGCAGAACTGGCCGGTTAGCCCACGCATGCGAAAAAAGCACTATCAGGATATTGAAGGCCTGGTTACTATCAAGTAAAGACAATTGGAGTCTCCTGGTGGAATGTTACATTCCTGCTATCAAGCATCCTTGTTAATGAGATTTAGGTTTAGAAGAAATTTAACTTTATTTACTTTTCCTTCTACCTCCTTCGGTTTTTCATGGAGGGGAGAGTGACATTAGGGCTATTGATAAGGTGACTTCTTTGTTGTAAATCTCAAGGACATTTGCAAACCAAGGGAGACTCCTACCTTGCAGGACTGTGATCTCTGCAAGTTAACTATTTATCGTTTTATGGCAGTCAGGGGTGCCTGAGGAATGTTACACATATGGAGGGGAGCCGGTGAAGGGGGGGTGCAAGGCGCCAGCTTTTGCTTTGTCCTCAGCCAGCCTCCTGCTCCTTCATTAGTTGTCAAAGACAGAAGGATAAAACTGGGTAAGGGACAATTTTACATTCTTCCTGAGCAAACATTAGTCAGCCAATTCCAAAATCAGGTCAAAGACATAATTATTCTGTTAAGAAAACACAGAACAAATTTAAGAAGCAAGAGAAAACTTAATATGGTCTGAAATTCCCATGAGCATAATCAACCAAAAACAAGTCCAAAGATCTCCCTCAAATTTTTGTGTTAATTATAAATGACAAATATAGTTAGTATTAATCATAATAGTCTGAACTAATTTGAGCATGTAATGCAGCACTGGCAAGGTCAGTCTTTTGTGTTCAATTAACGTTCATTCAAGCTGACTTTAAAGAAACTGTTCTGTGAGAGGGAATAATGATCCCACTACCCTAAAAACAACTAACTGACATGAAAATTTATATAATCTAATGCAGGTTGCATTTAGTTAGAAGCCTAAGGACACACAACCCATGCAAAAGTCTACCTGTAAATTGATTCTATTCATCACAATTCTGTAACACTCTCTCTGAACCAATTAGGACAATGAATTGAAGTTATCAGGAGTGTGATCAGTACAGGAAAATCCTTCTACTAGGGAAAATGACAATGACTACTGGTGGTAGAAGAAACAAATAACCATAATGGCGATTGGAGGTACCTTACCACACAGTGGGACACCCACAGACTGAGGATCTGGAAACTGAACTCTAGCTATTATAAGGTATGAAAAAATTAAGGGTGATCCCCTCATTGGGCCAGATCTCTTTCTGATTTTTTTTATTGGGATGGAGGAAATTTTCAGTACACCAAGAAACAAAGATAGGCTGAAGGGTTTTGTTTTTGTTTTAAGATTTTTTTTATTTATTTAAGAGAGAGAGACACAGCCAGAGGGGAAACACAAGCCGGGAAAGTGGGAGAGGGAGAAGTGAGCTTCCCACAGAGCAGGGAGTCCAACATGGGACTCAATCCCAGGACCCCGGGATCATGACCTGAGCCAAAGGCAGTTGCCTAATGACTGAGCCACCCAAGTGCCCGGCTGAAGGGGTTTTTACTATTCCTAATTCTTGTCCAAACACATAGCAGCAAGTATTCTCCATACATTACTTAACCTGCTCCTGGTTTCTCCCTGCAGGTGGGGGCTTTCAGTTATCCAAATGACCCAGATCCTCAAAACGGTTCATGTCACTTTTTTTCCTGGGGGAGATACAGAAGAGATGTCTGTTATCTATACCAGCAAGGCTGGGTGCCCATTCCAAAGGAGAGAAATCTAATCACAGCTTGCTTTCCTTTTCTTTCTTCCTTCCCTTCTCTTTCTTCCTTTCTTTTAAGGTTTCACTTATTTATTTTGACACAGAGAGAGAGAGCACAAGCAGGGAGAGCATCAGGCAGTGGCAGAGGAGAAAGCAGGCCTCTCATCAGAGCAGTGAGCCCAACACGGGGCTCGATCCCAGGACCTTAGATTATGACCTGAGCCAGAAGCAGATGCTTAAGCGACTGAGCCACCCAGGTGCCCTAGTCACAGCTTTCTTGATGACTATATGACCTTGAGGAAAAGGTGTTTTCTGAAGCTTTTCCTCTACTCACTGATTTCACTCCAGAGGCCTGCGAATTAAACTGACAAAAGACAGATCAGCAGGAGAAAAGGCCTACAACTATTGTTGATGTTAATATTTTTACATGCACAGAAGCTTCACAGAAAAGAAGTAAAAGCCTAAGGAACTAATTAGATTCAGGGATTGTACATTTTAACAAAGGGCAATAAATTATTTTTTTTTAAAGCCACTAGACAAAGCAAAGGGAGGTTTGGGCTTCTAAAGGTGATAAATTGTGGGAAAATGAGAAGGAAATATATGAGGTCTAATGGAAGAATTATTTTAGTGTATGTTTATGCATACACATCTTAATGCCAGCACTCCATCTTGGGATAATGGTCACTCTTCTCATCCTGGCACAGGACATGGGGTGAATCTATGCCACTTTCCCAAAGGGAAATTTATGCTCTGCTTTAAGGCAGATAAGAAGAGGTCAGAAAGCTTTTCCTATATTTATTGATTCTCAGTTTCCTTCAGCTCAAAATGATTTAAGGCCCAAGTGACAAATTTTGAGGTGGCATATTCTAGACAGTTTCATTACATACATCTACAGGTACTATGTATTTATTATCTGGAACTCTTTTTTTTTTCTTTTAAAGATTTTATTTATTTATTTTAAAGAGAGACAGAGAGCACAAGCCAGGGGGAGAGTCAGAGGGAGAAACAGACTCCCCACTGAGCAGAGAGCCCAACATGGGGCTCGATCCCAGGACCCTGGGATCATGATATGAGCTGAAGGCAGACGCTTAACCGATTGAGCCACCCAGGTGCCCTGACCATGTATTTATTATTGGAACTCTTTTAAGTGCAAATGTCAGAAGCCCAAAACACAATCACTCAAAAAAAAAAAAAAAGAAAAGAAAAAACAACAACAACAAACTATTGATTTGTTCACATGCAAATGACTCAAATATCCATTAACTGCTAAATGGACAGATAAAATATGATATATTCATACAACAAAATAATCTTTGGCCATAAAGAGGAATGACATACTGACATAAACTATAACATGAGTGAACCTTGAAAACATCCACCATTTTTTTGTTCCCACAGGTATAACTCAACCTTCAATCCACTGAATCCACCATTTCTCACTATTCATCAACCTCCTCTTGACTTCCTATTGGGAGCTACTTGTCCAGCCTAGATTTTATAGTCTCATGCTTGGAATCATTTCTCTGCGAGTACCCACAATTATTTTGCCCCCTTTCTGTCATCCATGCCTAGCATCTTGGTTAACTTCGGTTGCCATAACAAAATACCATAGACTGAATGGCTTAAACAACATATAGTTGTTTTCTTTCAGTTCTGGAGACTGGAAGTTCCAGATCAAGGTCCAGCAGAGTTGCTTCCTGGTGAAAGCACTCTTCTTATCTTGAAGATGACCACCTTCTCACTGTGTCCTCACATATTAGGGTGGAGGAGCCCTCTGGTATGTCTTCTTATTTAGGACACTAATCCTATCAGGGCTCCACCCTCGGGACCTGATTTACCTTAGTTATTTCCATACTCCAAAGAGAGTCACACTGGGAGCTAGGGCTTCAACATAAGAGTTTTGGGGACACAGTTAAGTCCATAGCACCTAGAAAACCCTAGCCTTAAGTGAATCCTACCCCCTCACTTTCTCCATTTCTGCACCAAACAGGTAAAATTTGCTACCCAACTGAATGGACTAGTTTCCTCTAAAATTCATGATCACAAGTCTCAAAGAGCACACAGCAATTCATCACTGTCAGACAATCCTATCACAAATCTTGGGTAGATTCATTTTTCCATTCCTCAAAATAACTTCCTTCCTAAACCTCATGTACCTTCTCATTCCACTCTACCCTGACTCTCACCTGCTGGCCTTGCCTCAGACTCCATTACAAAGTAAAGTCAAACAAATCTCCCTAATTCTTCCTAAGACAAACTTTAAAACTCACCTGCATTTGCTCCTACCCTTTCCTTCTCTCCTGTTACCAGTCAAAAAAAAGTTTCCTTGATGTTGAATGAGGACATTTCCTACTGCATTAGAATTTGGGTTAAGGCTCCAAAACTGGAAATTATGAGTGGTAATTATGTCAACATTGAAGGAGATATACCACTTAAATAGAATGAGTCCATAGTTATCAGCTCCCATCTTCCATTCCAGTCATAATAGAGAATACTAGAAATTTGAAAATGAAATTGAAGGGAGTCACTGAGACAGAATTTCCAGTTTAGTTAGGAATTACAGGATATCTTTCCTCCCCACTCTGGAGGAAGACCAAGAGAGCCTTCCTTGCCTGCCCCACCCTTAACCACACCAAGCAATGGGAGGCCGAAAGAACTACTGCTAGAGAATGCGGGAAATACTGACATTGATTAAGCGATAGAATAGCCCTGTACTACCATGAAATAGGAGCAAACACAGTAAGAAGAGTTTTCCGGAAGTTTTCATGTATGTCCCCGAGAGCTGGAGGACTATTAATAAGGAATTTGAATCAATTTTTTGGTGTTTAATTGCTGACAACTTCCAACCCTCATCACCCCCTTCCCCTTACGCCCTACAGCTGGGCAGGCTGGTAAGAAAGTTTAGGGCTCTCTCCTTTGGCACCAGTATAAGTAATTATTTTAAAAAACAAACAGGGATGTCTGGGTGGCTCAGGTGGTTAAGCAGCTGCCTTTGGCTCAGGTGATGATCCCAGCATCCGGGGATCAAGTCCCACATCAGGCTCCTTGCTCGGCAGGGAGATTGATTCTCCCTCTGCCTCAGCCTGCCACTCTGTCTGCCTGTGCTCGCTCTCACTCGGCTCTCTCTCTGACAAATAAATAAATAAAATCTTTTAAAATAAATAAATAAACAAACAAACAAAAATAAAATATTACTCACCTAATAAAGCTTTTCACATGGGATGTGTGTGTGTATATGAGAGAGAGAGAGACAGAGACAGAGAGGCAGAGAGAGAGAAACAGAGACATATCAGTCTTGATCTCAGAGTGGTGAGTTCAAGCCCCACACAGGGCTCCATAGTAGTTGTGGAGTCAGAAGGGGAAGAAGAAGAATAATTCAACTAGACTTTTTAACCAATCACTAAGGGCTGAGTGTGGACTGACAAGAGTAAAGAGAATCCCTGAGAGCTGCAGACACAGGAATTCCCAACACCTCACAGGCTCTTCTTGAACTTCACTGAGTGCTCACAAAAAAAGACTAGGGTAAAAGCAAGCCTCCTGAGAAAGGTGCAGGCCTGGAGAAGGCACACAGCAGCCACTGTGGGGAAGGCAAAAGCCCTACTGGGTTCCTATGCCTCCATATGAATCAAAGCTTTATGCACTGTGGGAATGTGACTAATACTGTTCCTCTTAAGGCACTGTGAAAACCCACTGCAGGTAGAAGAAGGAACAGAACATAACCCTTTACCTTTGGCCCAGAACAGCTGGGAGAGAGACAGGAGCACTGAGAATCCAGGCACACAGTACCTTCCTAAGACTGAGGGTTAGATGGAAGAGCAGAGAACAGCATGCCTCTCACCTCCCACCTCCAGGGTAACAACTTTCTCCTAACAAGCAACAGTGGTCTGTGCTGGGAGAGAGGTCAGAGCATGCTCTCAGAAGAGCAGTGCAAAGGGGAGCAAGGAACAGAAGGCACACTCAGATGAGTTCTAGAGAGAATTTAATGAAGACACTATTTACAGAGGGTAAGGCAGATTCTGGAACTAACAGTGAGGAAGGCTGAAGCCACTGAGTAATGATCAATAGTAGGAAACTCCGAAGGCTTAAAGAGGTAAGAAGAAATAGAGTAATTGGAGGTAATTGGAGTGATAGCTAGAGCCACACAAGCAGGACAACCTGGGAGCTGCTGCAGTGACAGGTGACTGCAGTCACTGCCACAGCATAAGGAATTATGATTCTATATTTTCAGTTTCTCTCTCATTTTACCCTCCTGCCAGTGTCTCTCATTGGCTGACCCAGCCAAAAAAGAGTCAGATAGTTGGGGGTTGTTACCTATACATTAGTTCCATAATGGCACAGAGAAGACCCAAGGGTATGGATGGAGTGGGTGCAAATGGGAAATACCCAGCATGATACAACCTACCTTGACTCCTGAATCAATGCTGGCTCCATCTCCATTGCTTTGGCAGCCTCTCACTCCTCAAGGCTCAAAACTTCCCTTTATGGGGCACCTGGGTGGCTCAGTGGTTTAAGCTGCTGCCTTCGGCTCAGGTCATGATCTCAGGGTCCCGGGATTGGGTCCTGCATCGGGCTCTCTGCTCAGCAGAGCCTGCTTCCCTCTCTCTCTCTCTCTCTCTCTCTCTGCCTGCCTCTCCATCTACTTGTGATTTCTCTCTGTCAAATAAATAAATAAAATCTTTAAAAAAAAAAAAACTTCCCTTTATCTCTCTATACTATCTTTCTGAATGATCTAAAGCATTTCCATGATTTGTGATATCACTGATATGCTGATTACTCTTATATTTACACTAGCCCTTTGCCTTGAGTTCTATGCTCAAATCCAACAGTCTGTCAGCTACTCTCAAGTGTCTCAGACACTACATTTATGACCAATCTAAGCCTGGTAATAGTCTTAATTTCATACCTTTTGGTATCCAATTTATCAACAAGTCCTATTAATTCCAACACTAAAATATATTCCAAATCTCTCCATCCTTTCTCCTTTTTACCCTTGCCACCACATTATTCCTGATTTCTACACTTCTCTATTATCATCCTCCAATCCATTTTAGGCTCAACAGCCAGAGGAATCATCTTAAAATGTAGACTAACTAGGTCATGCCACTTCCCTGTTTAAACTTTCCAGTGTCTTCCTCTTCTACCTTATCTTTGCTACATTCTTACTTACCACTTTCTAGCTACACTGGCTCTACCAAGTCCTCACAGAAGTCAAACTCTCTCCTAACTCAGGGACAACCCTACCCCCACAAGTCAATACTCCCTCCTGGCCCCCATGTTTCTGAACCCGTCTCTTTATCATCTTTCAGGGCAGCTTAAATGTCTCCATGGAAAGGTTTTCCCTGACCACCATGTTTTCTTCCATCCCATTATTCCCTATCTTCTCACCTATTTTATTTCTATTCCCTATCTTCTCACCTAATTTATTTCCTTCTTACTATTAATTACACTCTAATTGTTCTTTTTGTTTTTGTTTGGTGTGTTTTTATCTGTCTCTCATACTAAACTTCAAGTTCCATAAAGCAGGAAGTATTATGCCCTAGGACCGTTTTGACACCCTCATATCCCCTCAGCCTAGCATGGTGCCTGGCATAAAGCAGGTATTTCATGGGCCAGGGACTATGCCAAGTTCCATAAAAATAAGATTGCACTTGAATCTCCCTAACAACCCTAAGAGGTATATATTTTTATCATATTCACTTTGCAAGTAAGGAAACTGAGACATAGAAAGGGTAAGCAACTTATCCAGGTGACAGGTGAGATTTGAACCTAGACAATCTGATGCCAGAGCCAGCACTTTTAACCACTACATAATACCTACTCCCACATGCATTTCCATGGACAAAACAATGACTGTATAAATTCATTACTAAAGTGGAAAAATAGACATACATTGTACCTACAGGTCAGAGAGGGGAAGTCAGAGATGTTAGTATTGACGGCTTCCAGTATTAAGACCAGAAGACTGTGCCAGACTGACACATTGGAAAGAATATGTATCAGGTACACAGAATCATACAGACACAGACGCAGGAGAGAGGGTTGTATGTTAGAGGGGAATGAGTACTTCATCTTCCTTGGATTACAAAATGAGAGGAAATAAAGAAAGAAAACAGGTAGTAAAAGTTGATGAAGCTAAATAGGGACAGTTTGTAGTCAACACAAAGCAAAGATTAGGAAATGAATGAAGAAAATCAGAATGGAGACGCAATTAGGTTCGTAATTTAGAAAGATCCCTCTGGCTACATCCTTCAAGAGAAAAAATTTTCGTAGACACCCTTGGTGTCCACTGATACTTTTTGTACAGATATATAACAAGCAAAAACTCCTTAATCTTATACCTCTTATATAGTCATAAAACTAATTGTATATATTTTATAAGCCAAACTACAAACCAAATTAAATTTTAATTAATAGTAATTTAATGCAGTGATGTATTACTTAAATGAAATTGCTCCTCAGAGCCAGCAGTCGTATTAACTATTTTGACACACATTCATTGAAGTTTGAAGAAAAGAAAAAAGGAGATCTGAGAAATATTGCTGGTGAATTTAAATTATATCATCTTTAATGTCCTTCAGAAGTTATACGTAAAGAACTTCCTTTTAAATTATACTTTGGCTGTTGAACTATACTTGGCAGAACTATATTTCTAGAATGTGACATCTCAGATTGAACCTCAATGAATCATAGCTTCTATAAATACAACTGATGCTGGTAGGCTGAGTCCAGGGACCCAAAGAGGGTCTCCAGGACATGCTAAGGGGGTTCTTGGCTTCACGCAGCCAGCAGGAAGTGACAGCAGAGTTCACTGAACACACAGAGAGAGCAGATACAGATGGAGTATCTGTGAAACTCAGAAATGAAAGGAGCATGAGTCTCATCTCTGTTCAGGGTTTTTATTGAGGATTGTGGTCTGCTGTACATATATACTCTCAGGCATCCAGGAATCAGTTAGAATAAAGATAAGGGCCCAGGTGTTATTCGTTGGAGCCAGAGGGTCTTGGCCTCAAAAAAATCCAGTGTTAATGGTCTGAAATATGCACACGATAGCTTTGAACAGTCATTCTCATCTGGTCTTTCCTCGGATGTTATCTATTCTAAAGAAATCATTAACTCTTTGTCCTTTACAAGGGAGACATACACTATTTGCATTCTGAGGCATGTATAAAGTGGAGGTGCACATCCTAGCAAGAACAGAAGCAGGGAAAGAACAAAAGCCATGTTTTTATGGAGTCATTCAGTTTTCCTATCACACAACCACAAGAATTTAAACTTTTTATACTTCTGTTTCTCTGTTAATCTTAAAATGCTTAATGCAGAGTCTGCTTTTAGGCAAACAGGGTGAGCAACAGAATGTAGAAAGGGCCTGGAGCAACCTCTCACTGAATACAGACAGGCTGACCAGCCAAACCACACAAAAATATCCATTGGCCCTAATAACCAATGGGCTACTTACAACCAGGCATAGTCACCAAAAAAGAGAAAATTCCCTAAGTTGCACACCTCACCTTCCCCCTTTAAAAACAGCCTCCACCCACTGCCTCTATGCAGACAGTCTCTTCTTTGCTGTCCTGCTCATTCTGCTGTTGCAGTGTAGTCACTAAACTCTCAGGTTCTGGCTTGGGTGAATCCTTTTATCACCCCCCGTCACTGACTTCCAACTGATCATTGTCCCACATTAAGAGAGACACCACACTTAATATAGGTGTGGATATAATATAGGTCTTAATATAGGTCTGGATCATCCTTATGACCACCTAATAATAAATTTCAACATGCACATCACCTTTAAATTTATTAAATAATTATTACCATATCAATTATTTGGGGTTGGTGTGAGGAAATAAGTGGACTTAATGTGTAAATACTGCTTCTCAGTATTTCCAGAGGGATGAAAGCGTAACAGATTCATGGGGCTCTACAGCAAAGAGGGTTTTTCAGTATTTCAAACAGGAAACTAGAGGGAAAATTAAGAAAAGTCTAGTCAAAGCTGAATCTGCCATTTATTGAGGCTGACAATGTTGGCAGGTACTGTGATAAACATCTTACATCATTTGTCACATTTAATCTTTACAAAAACCCTATGAGATCCATATTGGTATCCATTTCTACAAATGAGGAAACTGAGGCTTAGAGAGGTAGGGTCAGACAACTAGAAAACGGGCAGAGCTAAGATTGGGACGACTCAAGACTAACTTCAAGTTTATGCTCTGAACTATTAGGCAATACCACCTGATTGAAGTGATTAAATAGTACTTAAGTGCTTTATAAATCCAAAGCCATGTTGTATTATGGCAAGTAGATTATGATAGATTTGTCATTAGTACAGATTTCAATAGATTGGTCTGGAAAACACTGTAGTAATGGCGGTGAAGTCAAATGTAGAGGAAGAGGGAAAAAAAACTTATTACTAAGTATCCCTAGCAGTGTTAGTAATAATTCCTTCTATTGACATGGACATTCCAAATAAGTATTAATATCTCATGAAAACCAAGGTGTCAGGGAACTGCTTTGCTACTAAATCATTTGTCTGTTTTAAGTTCAACATTTTTAGTTCTTAAAACCATGTTTGAGTGTATGTTGGATATTGTTGTTTGGATTTCTTTGAATGAAGGAGGTTATGATCTTAAAAGAGAAATAGGACCCTCATAATAAAAAAAAAAATTATCATTGATTCATTCAAGGAACCATATGAAGATGTTCTAACAGGATTAAAAGGGGTATAAAAGATTTACTACCTGAAAATTTATCCAATTCAAATTCCAGAAACTACTTTTCTTCATTTTCCCAAAACATTTCTTTTAAATAGTAGCTGGCATTTTGCATTTAATAAGAGTTGGTTTAAAAAATAACGACACTTGATCAAAAGGGGCAGAGAAATGAGTTGCTGAATACTAACAATAGAGAGGAAGATGAATAACAAATGATGTCAAAGATCTAAAATGATGATATAGGTCATTAAGAAGTGAAATTAACTTACTAGAAATAAATTAACATAAACCTTTGCTGTACTATTTGTGTGAAATTTATAAAATAAAAATCAAGGCAGAGGAGAGAAGAGAGAGATCTCTTTCCATGGTCCACTACACAAATTCTCCTCTAATTCTCAGTTCACAGAAGCCAAATAATAATATTTTGTCTAATGACTTCTATCACTACTATATTTACTCTACTTGTTCAACATTTGCATCATTCTGAGACTTTCTTTTAAATTACGATAGCACACACATACACAAAAGGCATTAATTTTCCAATTGCCTTTCACTGGCAGGTACTTAAACAGGAAAGAGAAGTTATCACAATTGCGTTCGGATAGTTTTGACCCTCTCTAGTCTTCGTAGAAAGCGACGAAGGTATCCGCTTCCCCGGAGTTCCCCAAGCCCCGCACCACGGAAACGAAACTGCATCAGACTCCGCCCCACCGTCAGAGAGAGCCAATCAGGGTACAGCCCGGGGTGATCGCGTGTCGGGTGTCATGGCGGCCTGCAGGCATTGCTGCTCGTGCCTCCGACTTCGGCCGCTTTGCGATGGTCCCTCTCGTCTGCCAGGGCGGGATCGGACGCTCACCCAGCTACAGGTGCGAGCTCTGTGGGGTGGCGCGAGGTTCCGATCCGTGGCTGTGGATTTAGGCAGCAGGTAAGGAACAACGTGCGTCCTGTGCCCTTTAACAAGGCGTCCCGTCCAGGCAGCCCGAGGTACATTGATTTCCCAGCCTAGGAATCTGGCAGCGCGGGTCTCATTTACCCCTCTTTACCCCGAACCTAAATGCCAGATTTCTGGCTTTTTTGGATTTGGGGTATGTCTTTCGGGATTTAGTGTATGTCTCCTGGCACCATTCTCCTTCCCGCACTGTTTCAGCCTCGTGTCCTTTGCTTCTCGGTCCTCCTTTTTACCCCTTTCCGGCTCCTTTCTCCAGCTGAGTCAGTCCACCTGACTTTCGTCGCCTTTATTTGCGGACACTCGGACTCTGTAGTGGGAAACATTTCACTTCAGGATATGGAGTTGACAGTGGATGCGTGCGTCATCAAATCCAATTTATTCCGTAAATGCATGGTCAGTATGACCCTGGGTAGGAAGGAAAGGAAAACTTCAATTTATTGAACGCTAGTTACATGATACACGCCTTTTAAACCTGCAGTAAAGGTGCTTTTACCTCATTTCATGGTTCAAACAGAAGCTCAAAAAGGTTAGCTTTTTCAGAGTCACCTACTTTGAGACTATGTGGATTTTGCTTCTCTCCAAGCGCATACTTTTTCCATGAGTCCGTTTGCCATAATTCATGTCTAAAATCTCTTTTTAGGGACGCCTGGGTGGCTCAGTGGGTTAAGCGTCTGCCTTCCCCTCAGTCAGGTCATGATCCCAGGATCCTCGGATTCTCCTTGCTGGGTGGGTGGGGGAGTAGGAAGAACCTGCTGCTCCCCTTGCCTGTGCTCTAGTGCTGCCTCTTTCTCTGACAAAGAAATAAAATCTTAAAAAAAAAAAAAAAAAATCACTTTTTAAAAACAGATTTTTAGAGTAAATGAAATTGCTAATGCTTACTTTATATATCTACATTTTTCATAGGTACTTTAAAATCTTTGACCCTGTGTGTACAAAACCCAAAAATCTGCCACTGATTACAGGTCTTCCTAACTTACTGAATGACTGATCCTGAACAAGTTACTTTTTTGTCACAAAATGAGACTGGCCTAGGTCAAGGGTCAATTTTTTCTGTCAGGGGCCAGATGTAAATACTTTAGGCTTTGCGTGCTGCATACTGTCATATATTGGTGTATGTTTACAAACTCTTTAAAAATGTAAAAAAGAAAAGAAAGAAATAGCTGAAAGTCTGTACAGAAACAGGCTATATACTTTGTTGATCCCCAGACTAGATGACCTCTAAGGCTCTTTCCACCTCTGGCATTCTCTGATTCTGATTTTTTTTTTTTTTTAAGATTTTATTTATTTATTTGACAGAGAGAGATCACAAGCAGGCAGAGAGGCAGGCAGAGAGAGAGAGAGGGAAGCAGGCTCCCTGCTGAGCAGAGAGCCCGACTCGGGACTCGATCCCAGGACCATTAGATCATGACCCGAGCCGAAGGCAGCAGCTTAACCCACTGAACCACCCAGGTGCCCCTCTGATTCTGATTTTTTGAGGGAGAAAATCTCTCTTCCATTTTTCAGTAACGTATCATTCTTTGAATAAATGCCTCAGAACAAACACCTGCTATGCAATAAACAGACTTTTTTTTAACAGACTCAAAGCAATGGTAGTAGCCCCTGCTTCCCAAATTTTCCATAATCTACTTTAAATATTTCATTTATCAGTAAACCTGGATCTCTTGTAGTTAGTTCTTGAACCTGTGTCATATGTTGCAACAACTAGATTCCTACATATCATACCTTCTGGGTAAATCAATTCTTTCATCTTTGTATTAGGTGTTTTGTTTTTTTTTTTTTTGCAACATTTATTGAATTTGACTACTATATGCCATTCACTTTATACTCATTACCATGTGTATTATATACAGCGCTTTAGGAAACTATATACTATTGTGTTTTTCAAATGCTGTACTTAATACTCAGAGTAGCCTTTGAGGCAACTGTTTAATTTTCAGTTCAACAAGCTTTTATTGAGCATCTGCTGTGTACAGGGCACTGTAGATACAGATTCTGATAGGGAGTAAGATAAACACAGCTGCTAGGAAAATCACTGTGAGAGAGGTGTGAATGGGGTGCCAAAGGAGCACAAAGGCATTTCTATCCCACCCTAAATCTTGTCATGGGAGGTGAATCTTGAAGGGGGAGGAGAAGGAATTAGCAAGGAGAAAGTGGAAGTGCAATTACAGGCAGGTGACAGTGCTTTTGAGTAACTACAAATAACTCACTGTGTATGAAGCAATAGGTGAAATGTGAATTTAGCATCAAAGGAAGGCCAAGTGACAGGCAGAGGCTGAATCCTAAAGATATTTGGGGGTTTTGTTTGTTTGTTGTTGTTGTAGTGAATTTTTTTCATTGGAAGTTGGATTCTACAGTTACATTCTACAGATGTTTCTTTCTTTCTTTTTTTTTTTTTTAAAGATTTTATTGTTTATTTGACAGAGAGAGAGATCACAAGCAGGCAGGGAGGCAGGCAGAGAGAGGAGGAAGCAGGCTCTCCACAGAGCAGAGAGCCCGATGCAGGGCTCGATCCCAGGACCCTGAGATCATGACCCGAGCCGAAGGCAGCGGCTTAACCCACTGGCGCCCTTCTACAGATGTTTCTAAAAATGTTTTTTTAGAACATCTCTCTCCCTGGAGTTGTACTTCCTGTGGCAGCTGACTCTGTTCAAACTTCTCATCGTTTTTCCACGTTTTTCCCACCCTTCTTCCCACCAATAGAATCTCACTACTCATCTTAATCCTTTTTATTTAATGTTTTCAAGTATTTTTTTTGTATTAGTTATTCATTCACATTAGGTAAACATTCACATGGCTCAACATTTTAAAAGGCTCAGAAATCTCCTTCCGTAGCCACCCAAAGGCCTGTGTGTTATCAATCGTGTCTGTATCTGGAGATATTTTACATGTAAAATACTGAAGAGTAAATTGATGAGGTAAAATCAATATATATAAAAGTAGTAAGTTTGCACCAAAAACAGAACTAAAAGTGCATGAACAGGAAAAGTTACATAGGTCAGTTAACACCAGCTGAGATCATGAGATATAATGAAAAGTAACCGCCTGGTTCTCTGTGTAATATAAATTGTATATACCTGGGAGAAAAACAGTTCAAATCAGGGCAATCACCAAGTTAGGACCATAGGACTATCTGGTGGGTGCGCTAGGAACCCTACTGAAGACACTGAGTAGACTCAACAAAGGGAACAAAGAAGGCAGGAGAATGTGGTGTTTGAATAAATATATAAATCCAAGTGTTGTTTGAATAAGCATATAAATGGAAGTGTACATGTATGAGAATATCTAGGGGTACTGCAGGCCTATTTGTTTTTCTCACTGGTTCAATCAGTTCCCACTGTAAATAGGTCAGCTGTAGAAGCTTAACAGTGTTTCCTCAGCTTCACTTCTCTGCCTGCTGATAAAATTGGGAAGGGCTGCTTAGCAGAGGAGTGGGTCACGTACTCCTTGCCTCAAGCTTTTTATGTGTGCTCTCTTTGGTACACTGCTGGTCCCTGCATAGGTGGGGCCATGTGACTGCTGTTCACCAGTGGAACCTAATAAAAAGTGATATATGTCATTTGCAGACTGAAGTATTTTATTCCAGTGATGCTTACCATTATTCAGAAAGAACCCATGTTCTTAACCTCTGTTCTCTACTGCCTTCTTTTGGTCCCCTGTACAAATTATATCTCCATTAAAGAATAAAGACTTATTATCACTGAGGATATGCAAAAGAATATGCCACCGTGGGCAATCTCAAAAATTCTGGGTCCAGATCCCCATTAATGGAATAGAACTAGAGCTTTCACAGCTCCTCTTCACGGTCTTGGGGTCACGTCAATTTACTTTAGAGAATACTCCCCTTTCTTTCACAGGAATCACTCAATTTACATTTTTGGATGAAATGCCAATTCCTTTTAGGTCTTGAGAAGTACTGGTAGCATATTCTTACTCCAGAGTAAACAAAATTTCAAGACCGCAAATTTACATTTTACACATAAAACCTTGATACTGATTTTAGCTATAGGTTGGTGGGACTTCGCTTGAGTCTACACTATGTGACTGGCTCTGAGCATCTCATTCCCTCCACATACTATGCCAGCTCAAGCCTTATCTCTGCACTTCCTCATTCCATCTATCAGGGTAGACCCGTTTTTATTGTAGGCTGTCATCACAACATCTGTGTTGAACAGTAACAGAAATCCATCTAGAATTTCTCAGATATTTCTTGTGGTTAAAATCAATTTTTCAAAGTTATGATTGAGTACAAGTATACATGCTTTTTTTTTTGCTTTCAATTTTAACAAAATGAGTCTATCTGAATAGATAAATATGCTTTTCATGAACTAAGGCTTCTGACAGAAGTGTTTAATGGGTAGAAATATTGAGTTATCTCTTTATCCCTTTTGCATATGAAGGAGAGGGTGGGCAGGGCATTAGCATGTGCGTATGTGTGTATGTATGTGTATTCAGCACTGGACCATGATAGAATGTTTCTGAAGCAGGCTTCATAGGACAGAACATCTTTCTCGGTATCTTCAGGAGTCACTGAGTTGGTTTGGCTTCACAAAATTCTTATGAATTTTGGTTTTTTTAACAAATTTTGCTGATCTGTTTCAAGCCTTAAGTAACCTCTTTTTGTACTCTGCAGAAGCTGGGGAATAAGGCTGATAATACCACCTATTTAATATCTATAAAGACCACTTTGTTAATATATAATTTCCATACTGTACAATTTACCCATTTAAAATGTACTATTCACAGTGTTGCAGCCATCACCACAATCAATTTTAGGACGTTTTCATCACCCCCAAAAGAAATCTCAGGCCCATTAGCAGTAACTTCCCATTTCTACCCTATCTCCATAGCCCCAGGCAGCTACTAATCTAGAGAATTTTTGTCTCTATGGATTTGCCTCTTGTGAGCATTTCATAAAATAGAATCAATGGTGTTTGGTCTCCTGTGAGTCTTCTTTCATTTATTATGTTTTTTTTTTAAAGGTTTGAAAATTCTTTTTTTTTTTTTTTTTAAGATTTTGTTTATTTATTTGCCAGAGATTGCGAGAGAGCACAAGCAGGTGTGAGAGGCAGAGGCAGAGGGAGAAGCAGCCTCCCTGCTGACCAAAGAACCCTATGTGGGACTTGATCTCAGGACCCTGGGATCTTGACCTGAGCCAAAGGCAGATGCTTAAATGGCTAAGCCACCCAGGTGTCCCCAGTTACTATGTTTGTAAGCTATATCCATGTTGTAACACATAGCAATACTGCATTTTTTTTTGAAGATTTATTTATTTTTAGAGAGAGGGAGAGATAAAACACAAGAGTCGGGGAGGGGGAGAGGGAGAATATCTTTCAAGCAGACTGCCTGTTGAGTGAGGTGCCTGATTTGGGGGAGGGGGTTGAGAGGGCTTGATCCCATGACTCATGAGATCACAACCTGAGTGGAAACCAAGAGTTGGGACACTGAACCAACTGAGCCATCTAGGTACCCCAATACTTCCATTTTTTAAATGGCTTAATAATATTCCATTGTATGCACTGAGACCACATTTTTTTTGTTCATTCATCAGTGGATATACATTTTGATTGTTTCCATTTGGGAGCCATATGAATAATGCTGTGGCTATGAATGTTCCTATGCAAATTTTTGCATGGACATAAAAAGTTTTAATTTCTCTTGGCATTTGCTTTGGAGGAGAATTGCTGGATCATTTGGCAACTTATGTGTTTAACCTACTGAGGAACTGCCAGATTATTTCGCAAGGGAGATGTACTATTTTATATTTCCACAAATACTGTATGAGGGTTCTAGTTTCTCCATAGCCTCACCAACACTTGTTATTGATCTGTTTTACTACACATCATAGTAGATGTGAAGTAATATCACATTATGGTTTTGATTTGCATTTCCCTATGTACATGAGCATATTTTCATGTACTTAACTGGATATTTAGTAAATTTTCTTTGTATATAGACTTCTATTCAAATCCTTCACCAATTTTAAAATTAGGTTGGTGTTTTTATTTGGTTATAAGTATTCTTTACATATTCTAGATACAAGTCCCTTGTTAGATATGTGATTTGCAAATATTTTCTTTTATTCTGTGGGTTTTCTTTCACTTTCTTGATATCCCTTGAACCAAGAAAATTTTTAATTTTGATAAAGGACAGTTTATTTTTCCTTCTGTCACTTGTGCTTTTGATGTCATATATAAGGCATTGTCTAACCCGAGTTTATGAAGATTTACTCCTATGTGTTTTCCTAAGAATCTTTACTCCTATGTGTTTTCCTAGCTCTTACATTTAGGTTCATACTACATTTTGAATTAATTTTTATTTTTAGTATGAGGAAGGAGATCCAACTTTATTAACTTGTCTGCATATGGATACCTAGTTGTCTCAGCACCACTGGTTGTAAAGGCTATTCTTCCCCACCTCCACCCCACTGACTTGTCTTGGCACCATTGTTGAACATGAATGTCTTTGCAGGACAATATTTATATTTTGTCCTGAAAGTATTAGGGATACTTCAAAGGATTTTAAGTAGAGAAATGATCTTATTTGTCTGTCAAAAGGCTACTTTTATCAACAAGGGATGAGAGACTAAATGAAGGTTATAAATGGGTATTAATATTTAAGAACAACTTCTCTACCCCCAAAGTATTTAATCTTTCATTCAGATTTCTCCTGTGCCTTCTTTATTTTTCCTTAAGTAGCTCTTAAATTCCCTGGTACTTTTAATAACAATTGTGAACTCTATCCCTTTTTTAACTTGTTTTTTGCTGGGTGGGGGCCTGTGTGGCTTGGTTCTTCTGTTAGAATCTTTGATTATTTTATACTGAACTGCGATTTGTATTGATGACCTAAGTCCTTTTGTAATGAATTTTTATTTTTAAACAGAAAACTAGAAATATCCTCTGGAAAGCTGGCCAGATTTGCAGATGGCTCTGCGGTAGTACAGGTAAAAAGTCCAGATTTTTAAATTTTCATCTTAAAAATGCTTATGGAGACCGCTCCTGACTATCTTTACAACATCATGTCGCTTATTAGAATTGTGGTACTGTAAGCCATTTCTGGTTTCAGAACCATTCCAGAGAACCAGGGAGTCAGGGGGCTGGATTTACTAAGTGACTTAAGATATGTTTGAAACTTGGGCTTCTGTTTTGTTCTGATAATAAATTCTGTAATACTACTCTAGAGAAAGTGATTTTACTATTTTCTTTAATTGTGATAAGTGAGAAATTTTTCTTTGTACGTAGCCTAAATTTCTTCTTAAGTAGTAGAAAATACGATTGCTTGTGACTAAGCATATTAGCCTTTTCTTGATCTCATAGAAGGGATCAAGATTTGACTAGTGATGAATTATTTTCATTTTAATTGTGTTCATGGAATAACAGTTCTCTTCCCTTGTATTTAACTGGAGCAAGGATTCACTCACTCACTACTTAGATGTTAATGTCTGTTTTTTAAGGAATTTGCCTGTGTTGTTATTTATGTTTAAGTCAGGTGACACTGCGGTGATGGTCACAGCGGTCAGTAAAACAAAACCTTCACCTTCCCAGTTCATGCCTTTGGTGGTAAGTATTTGTTGATTTATCTGAACAGTAATATGGCATAAATGTAGAGTTTGTAATATTTTTGTCTAATGTCTAACGAATACACAGTGTAAACTTCATACAACAAAGGATTTTCTTTTGTAGTTTGAGTCATTAAAAGAATTTAGACTGACTGCTTCATAATCAATTCTCATATTAGTAGTAAGCTGCTTTGAAATGGCCAGGTTGATAAGAACAGTGAAATGCATGAAGATTTTGATGTTGAATAGCAGTGAATTCATTGCTCTCATAGGTTTCCCTTCAGTATGAGTTTGCAAGTATATGTTTGGTGAGAAGAAAGGAGTGCTTTAGGAGTTTATGGCTTTTTTCTGTTATGAAAACAGAAATGCAATTTTATGTAACAGAGTTGACACAAAAAAGGGAATGTTTTATTTGACCAGAATAAGCCACTGTGGGCAATAATAAGGCTGTGTAGTTTACTGCTAAGTGGAAGACTTTTTAAAAATCAGTTTACTGAAATATTTCTATCACAGTTTTCCCTTCACAAAGAGATATGAAATGCTAAAAGTAAATAAAATATCCTTATTTCTTAATCTGGACCATGTTGTTAGCAACCTCAGGATAATTAGTACATATACAGTGGTTCTTGGGGAATAGTTTGTTGCCATAAAAAGGAGTCAAATGAACTTCATTTTTTTTTTTTTTTTATACTATCTCAGGTTGACTATAGACAGAAGGCTGCTGCAGCAGGTAGAATTCCCACAAACTATCTCAGAAGAGAGATTGGATCTTCTGATAAAGAAATTCTTACAAGTCGAGTAATAGGTAAGATAGTAAGATAAAGGCATTAACTCTGTTACACCTGTGTTAGTATTTCTTCTATCTATATTTACAGTTCTCTTAAATTTTCTTCCATTACATTAACACTACCTGAGATTATTTACTTTTTATATCCCCTCACTCAGATATGGGCTCCAGCAAAGAAAAAACTGTTTATTCACTACTGAATCCTGGGTACTTGTTATACTACCTGACACAGAATAGGCATTCAATAAATATATGTCAATGAAATGAATGAATCTCTATTGAGCATATAAACTCTGTGGCTCTTGCCCCTACTGTTCAGTTCAGTCTATCCCTAGTATTCATTTTCATATTCATCGCAGTAAATTTTGAAAGCATTATATTCATCAACTACTGAAATAAGGCCCACAATCTTTCAAATCTTTGACATCCTTAATATTGTGGGATCATTTGAGTTTATAGCTCTTCTATAAGGAAATGGTTACTTTGTGTAAATTTATATGCATTTTTCAGACATAAAATACCAAGGAAAGATTTCTTTTGGTCTCTTGCTGGTCTTAAGTCTCTTTACTTGGCTTATATATGTAACTAATGCCTATGGAACCAGGATGAAAAACTGCTCCCCAGTTTTAGACTTGTTTGTTGTGCCCTGCTAGTTTTTTGTTACTAGGACAGGATATACATTAATTGAATCATTGACATTTATCTATGACCCCTTCAGCAAATCAGCCCAAGGAAATTTTTTTTTAATATACTGAACAGCTAGCTATATTATTTTTCAGCCTGATGTTTAATAGGAGAAAAAGATAAACTGTAAAGCAACTCTTGTCAGTACTATTTAGTGTCTTTTTTTTCTTTTGGCAGATCGTTCAATTAGACCTCTCTTTCCAGCTGGTTACTTTTATGATACACAGGTATATTCTGCTTTAGGTTTATTTGTTTCTAAATCAATAAAAAATTAATGAATTTCTATAATACTTCCTAGGCTAAACATTAGAACACAAAATAAGAATTTTTGGTAATGCTATTTTATATTAAGCTAATTTTTTAAAACATTAATAATTTTAAAAATTAATACTTATTCAGTGTCATTTTGAGTTGATACCTGAATAATGAGTAGGAGTTAGTCAACCTACGAGTGTGGGGGAAACATTCTGAACAGATGGAATGGGAAGCACAAAAGCCCAAAGGCAGGAAACAAACTGGTGATTTTTAAAGTTTAGAGTAATTGAGGAAGGAGGGGACAGACCCTTCAGACCCTGTTGTCATATTAGTGTCAGAGGCTAGGACAATTGATACAAACTAGTCTTTACTACCTATTTTACTGGGTCCTCTAAACTTCTACTTTATTATATTTTGGTATTTTTGTGAATATTATTCTCTTTCAGAATAATGACCCATATTTTAATAAACTTCTACTTGTTTCATAAAAATAAATATGCTTTGCAGATACGCCTTTGCAAGGATGTCACTGCCTCAGTAGTTTTTTTTTCTTTTTTTAGTTAAGTTGTTTTCTTAAGTACATGACATAGGCATATTATTGCAGTAGAAAGGAATTCATCATTTTGTTTTCTATATGCTGAGCAGAAAACAATATTTTTTATGTAATAGAAATAGCTAACATTTACTGAATATTTTCAACATGCCCAGTATTGTAAATGCTTTACAAATATTATTTCCTATAATTTTCAGAAAACCTTTTAAGAAAATGCTATTATTTTTCCCTTTTAAAAATGAGAAACTTTTGAGGCTTAAGTAATTTGCCATAGTCAACCATGTATTTAGTTAAATGATAGCCAGAAATAAGGGGTTTGACTACAAAGCATATGCTTTTAAACACATAGGGCTCCTTTATGTTAGACCAAGATTTAGCCAAAATGATAGTCCTCCTAAATCAAGTAGATTTTTTTTAAGTACTCTGAATTTTTTCCCTTGTACCAGGTACTTTGTAATCTGTTGGCAGTAGATGGTGTTAATGAACCTGATATTTTAGCAATTAATGGTGGTAAGTATACAAATCAAGATTAAAATTATCATGGTCTTTTTAAAGGAATGAAATCTTTTTACTTCAGTTTTTTTTTTTTTTTTTCTTTTTTTTAAGCTTCTGTAGCTCTCTCATTATCAGATATTCCTTGGAATGGACCTATTGGTAAGTTAAGATTTGAAAATAAAAAACATTATGTTTTTTCTTGAAATACTAGTGAGCGTGCTATAGCAAGAGCATAGATTAATTAGCTCTGACTTATTATCTCATAGGGAGTTTAATTAGATGATATTCTAAGACTCCTTTCAGCTCAAGATATTTTCATTTTTGCCTTAGGTTTTGTTTTTGATAGCAAAATGTTATGGTGTTAGAGACTTTATGTTCCTAGATACTTTGACTTCTTAATTGTCTCTGAGGACTTTTGGTGTGGGGGGGGTGGGGATAGGAAATTGTTATAGTATATGGTCTTTCAGGATAAAACAAATATGTTTATAACTTACATCTCTTACAAATTGTAATCATGAAATATAAAAATGATTCATCAAGTAACTTCTGAATATCCTAAATATCAGATACTAAGTTAAGAACTGAAGGAAGAAAGGCAGTCTAGGAATAGTTCTTGCTTTCAGTGTAAGTAGGGGAAATAAACAAATAATTATTTATGAACAGTATTATAAAGCTATAGTAAAAATGATAGAGAAAGGTATGTTTAGTCTTTGAAATCATGTTGTCAAGGAGGGCTTCTCAGAGTACTCAACATTAAATTGAACCTTAGTAGGATCAAATGGTAAGCATTTGCCTTGGAAAAAGTATAGTCTAGCTTGGGAAAAGAACACGAGCATAATCACAGAAGTATGGAAAAACTAATGTATCTCAGCAGCACAGTATCTAGTGAGGCTAGGTAGGGTGAGGTAGGATGTTCTATGGGCCTTAAAAACCATAGTAAAAATATGGATTTTATTATAGTCACAATTAAAGATAGGGATCAAAGCTATCACTGGGATAGTGTCTTGAAAACAGACTTTTTATTACACAACTGCCAGTATTTTGATGTATTTTAGGGGCAGTGAGAATAGGAATGATCGATGGAGAATGTGTTATTAATCCAACACGGAAAGAAATGTCTTCTAGTACTTTAAATTTAGTGGTTGCTGGAGCACCTAAAAGTCAAATTGGTAAGTAATTTAAGTAGTACATTTGTTCTGGATTTTAAGTGTAAGTTCTGGTTTCTTAAAAATGCATTTATATTCTTCTATGTATGTGTATCTTGTCACTTAACCATAAAGATTTTTGTTCTGTTTTATTGCTGTCCTATTTTGGTGGTGCTCTTGCTTCATATCAAACAATACCTGAAATTACAGAATGCGATACAGCCTGAAATTACAGAATGTGATATATCCTTGGCTGGCTCAGTTGGTTAAGCATCTGCCTTTGGCTCAGGTCATGATACCAGGTTCCTGGGATTGAGTCCTGTATCGGGCTCCTTCCTCAGTGAGGAACCTGCTTCTCCCTCTGCCTGCTGTACCCCTGCTTGTGTGCTCTCTCTGACAAATAAAATCTTAAAGAAAAAAAAAATTAGAATGTGATATAATTTTACTTGAAATATATAAAAATCTTTATTTACCAAGACAATTCTGGTAATTATTTTTAAACTAATAAGCTAGTCTAAAAATTGAATTTCTAAATCTGGTAATAAATTGTTTTAATAGTTTAAATATGTTAATTTATCTAATTCATCATTCAGTGCTTGTTTAATGTCCTTTGAGAAAAAGGTGACCTGTTTCTGCAAGGTAGAAAATTTGTAAGAAATGCACTGACCATAGGTTACCCTCATTCCTTGTAATAAAAATGTCATAACTGCATGAATGAAAATTGGCCCGGTTCTCGTAAAAGAGAATTGGCTTTGACAGTAGAATGACCTGTATCTGAAACTTAGCAGCTGTCACACAGTTAACTGTGTAACCTTGGAGAGATTAATTAAGATCTTATCAGTTAATTTTACTTTGTGGTATTTGATGTCTAGGACTTTTTGAAATGGGATCTTCTGATATGGGAATATTTTGATAAAATGTAAACTATTAAGCTTTTAGTACTTTTATGTACAGTTAACATGTGAAACACATTTCGAGCTTCTTTTGGAATATTAGTCAGTGATGGAAATAGAATAAGGACTCTAGGGTAGTTAAAACATATATAAGAGGAGTTGTACATTATCTACATATTAATTAGGGTTTATGTTGTTAAATTAAATAATGGGGGGACCAAGACAATTATAGTGGCTCCATGATATCTTTTTTTTTGTAAAGATAATATATTTTTTAAAAGATTTTATTTATTTATTAGACAGAGACAGTGAAAGAGGGAACACAAGCAGGGGGAGTGGGAGAGGGAGAAGCAGGCTTCCCTGTGAGCAGGGAGCCTGATGCGGGCCTCAATCCCAGGACCCTGGGATGATGACCTGAAGCCAAAGGCAGATGCTTAATGACTGAGCCACCCAGGCGCCCCAGTAAAGGTATTTATTACAGACTACATACACATGTGTGCATGCATGGGCCAGTGTGGGGAGGTGCAGAAGGAATCTCAAGCAGACTTCATGCTGAGTGGGGAGCCGTCCAGGGGCTTGATCTCACGAGCGTAAGATCATGACTTGAGCTAAAATAATCAGTTGTACGCTTAACCAACTGAGCCATCTAGATGCCCCTGGCTCCATGATACCTTAAGAAATCTAGATTCCTTCCAGCTTTCTGCTCTGCTCTCCTCAATGTGTGGCCTTCAACTTCATGCTTATGAACTTGCTTTTGGAGCTCTGGCCAACTTAACCTGACCTATAGACTAGAGGGAAAAAAAGGAGGGGAGTAACTAAAAGGTGTATTCCACCTGAGTAAGTCATCTTCCCTTTCAAGGTGCTTTACTAAAGACCTCATATAGCGATTTTCACTTTCACTTACATCACACAGAACTATAACACATGACTGCAATCTTGATTACTGGAGAAACAAGGAAATGATTGTTGGACTCGAGCTCCAGAAGATGAGATTCTTACTGTGGTAGGCTATCACAGTGTGGAGAGAACATTCCAAAGATTTGGGGAAGCCATGAATAACAGATGACCCTTAACATATTTGAGCATCCCAGAAAGGGCCTTGAGCAGAGTACTGGTTCACTGTCTCAATTTACTTGGTCTGCATGAGAAATTTATTTTTGCTTAAAGTTATAGTGCTCATTACTTTCACTTAGTAAATTGATTTGGCTACTTTACAGGGTTGTTGTGAAGATTAGAGTCAGGGTTTGTAAAGTGCCAAGCATAATACCTAGTTACCTAATAGGCATACTGTTAATACCTGCTGTTATCATGAAGACACAGAAATAAACTTGCTTCTGAATGGCCATAAATAAATAGCCTCTACCTGCCTTAGACTGAAGCCCTCTAATTTTATGGGGATGTTGGAGGAATGCACTGAAGATCTTTGTTGCAACTGTGGCATGCTGTAAAAACCCCATAAGCAACTTCTAGCTTGCCCTTCTTACCTCTTGCTCTCTAGATGGACGAATTAGACTCTAGAGACTGCATAAAGCATCAGAAGGTTGTTTTGACTTCATGTTCATGTGTCAAACTTAATATTGGGCCCAAGTCCAATACCATCACTATGGAACTTATGGGATAGAAAAATACAAAAAAGTAATTGCTGCCATATCATTATTAAAATATTTAGTAATCCAACAAATCTTTGGAATAAAGCCTAAAAAACAAGAATAATTTCTTCATGCGGTTGGCTGCTAGATGACTTCAGCACCATTCTGCACATTCTGCTTGCTTTCAACTGGTACACTTAATATCACTGATCTTTCTATTTATGCTAGGATATAATTTAGGAAACAGTATACCAGTAACTATTTAAGAAGAAATTTGTATCTAGAATTCACAGTTTTCAACTAATCTCAAAACTCGTTAGGGGTACCTGGGTGGTTCAGTGGGTTAAGGCCTCTGCCTTCAGCTCGGGTCATGGTCCCAGGGCCCTGAGATTGAGCCCCACATCAGGCTTTCTGCTCAGCGGGGAGCCTGCTTGTCCCCCCATCTCTCTCTTCCTACCTCTCTGCCTACTTGTGATCTCTGTCTGTTAAATAAATAAATAGAATCTTTAAAAAAAAAATCTTTAATCTTCAGGTACTGAAAATGGTTAACAGCAGTCATTTAGACAGCACTTTTTTGTGTAAATTTTTGGTATACATGGTGATGCTGTCCAGTAGAACTCTGCAATGAAGTAAATGTTTTATGTGTGATTATGGCTACCGTGTACTTGAAATGTGGCTAGAGTAGCCAAGGAACTGAATTTTTAATTTTACACAGTTTTATCTAAATGCAAAGAACCGTATGGAGCTAGTAATTGCCAAATTGGACAGCACAGATCTATAGATAAAAAAAAACTAAGGAATTTCCTTCTAAAGTATTTTCAAAAATGAATTGCTTTGAAGTCTAATTAGTGAAAACAAAGTCAAGGAATATTGATTTCTTTACCATATTATTTCTTTCATATTTTCTTTTAAATCAACTTATTGAGGCATAATTTACATACATCAAATGGATTTTTAAAAATCTCCAGTTTAATTCTGCGAAAAGTGAGGGAGGATGTCATGGGAATACTGATAAGAAGAAAAATATAAGTATAATCATGGTATCATTGTGCCAGAAAAGCTGCTTTACGCCTCAAATGAAGTACTGAAACCTGACCTTGTCTTACCCTCCTCCATTTGTAATATAGTCATTTCAATATTCCTCTACATTTAGAACCACAGTAGGCCAAGTTATAATTTTTGCTTTTGCTTCAGCCATCAAACATAATTTAGAAAACTCAAGAGGAGATGGAAAGCATATTGTATTTACCCACATTATTGCTTAGCAGTACTTTTTCTTCCTGATAGTCCATGGTTTCTTTTTTTATTTTTTCTGTTTAGAGAATTTCCTTGAGCCATACTTTTAGGGTAGGTCTGCCAGTAACAAATTTTCTTAATTATCTAAGAGTCTCAATTCATTCCTAAATATATATTCCTTCATTCCTTTATTCTGTAAATATTTTCACTGGGCATAGGATTTTGGGTCAACAGTTCTTTTCTTTCAACACCTAAAATATAATATGCCAATCCCTTCCAAGCTCCATGGTTTCCAATGATAAGTCTAATATTTTAATTGCTTTTTCCATATGGGTGAGGAGGTACTTTTCTCTGGCTGGCTTCAAGATCTTTTTGTCTTTGGTTTTCCAAAGTTTAATTAGGATATGTCTCTCCTTGGGTTACCCTGTTTGGGGTTTACTCAGCTTCTTGAATCTGTGCATTTATGTCTCTGCCAAATTTGTAGAGTTTTCAGCTATTATTTTTCCAGGACTTTTCAGCCTGCCATCTTTATACTCTCTTTCTGGAACTCCATGACACAATGTTAGATCTTTTGTTTTAGTTTCACAGGTCAGCTTCAACTGACTGTTGAAATTCCAATATAAAATACAAAGCACAAAAGATTTTTTTCATTCTAGATTAGACCTAAAAGCTTTACAAGTGATGATTAGATAATAATAAATCTTAATGACAACATTATGTGGTTTTAATATTAAATATGATAGTTACCATCACATCTGTGCATTGCATGATGTTTAACTGTACAAATTGAGGAGGGCCAAAAATGACACATGAGGAGGCAGGAATCTAGCAGAAAACTGCCTGGCAGAAACCAAAGCCAAACCTGAATAGCAGATATTACTGGAAGTGACACTGGGAGCCAGAATTGCTACTTGGCGCTTCCCTCCTTTATACAGGAGTTTTACTATCGCAAAACCATAAAAGCAGCTTTTTTATGGGAGTAGTAACAGTCCTCTAGTTGGTTTACTTGACACAGTATCATGACAAAAGATTTCCCCCCACCTGTGCAAGCATTAGACAATGTGACAATGAGAGAATTGAGTAGGAGGTCACATCAAATAATTGTTAAACAGAAAACATTGGGATGCCTGGGTGATTCAGTCAATTAAGCAGCTGCCTTTGGCTCGGGTCATGATCCCAGTGCCCTGGGATTGAGTCCCACATCAGGCTCCTTGCTTGGCAGGGAGCCTGCTTCTCCCTCTGTCTCTGCCTGCCACTCTGTGTGCCTTTGCCCTCTCTCTCTCTGACAAATAAAAATAAAATCTTAAAAAAAAAAATTCACTGGATTCCTACTTTATTGATATTTTTAAATTTCATTTTAAGTATGTATTAAAAATGCAGCTTTAAAGATGGAATTTTATGGTATTTGAATTATATCACAAAACTTATTTAATAAATAAGTATGCATAGTTTATTTTGTTTCATTTTTTTGTGAGAAATCTTTACGAAATTGAAAGCTGTAAACCTAATTTCAAGTATTAAGGTCTCTTTATTCATTTACTGCTGTTTACATTTTGGAAGGATGCTGATTCGAAGGAAAGAAATTAAAACGGTTGATATACCATTAATAAGCAAAACTGATCTGTGGTGTTTATGTTGTGTCAAGGTGCTTAAAAATGCTATACTGGTAAAAGATTCAATGGCAATCTTTTTTTCCTCCCTTTAGTGATGATGGAAGCCTCTGCGGAGAACATTTTACAACAGGACTTTTGCCATGCTATTAAAGTGGGGGTAAAATATACCCAACAAATAATTCAGGGCATCCAGCAATTGGTAAAAGAAATTGGGGTTACCAAGAGGACACCTCAGAAGTTATTTACCCCTTCACCAGAGATTGTGGAATACATTCATAAGTAAGAATATCTGTACAAAAGAAAATTTGAAAATCATTACCAGATTTAATTGTAAGCCTAAAAACTTCCCATGGAAGCATGCATGCATTACTTCTTATATGGCATCCTTCTGTTTTCAAAGTGAGCGCCATAAATGCCAGTCTAATGCTTTAAAAAGGGTAAGCCAGTTCTCACTACAGGTGCCTAAGTTTGAGTCTCAAATGAAAAGGGGAGGGAGTTTACTGGTTAAGATTCAGATAATCTGCATATCTGTGTCAAACAAGGAAAAAGAATAAATCATAAGATATTTGAATATCTAAGGAAACAGTTGAGGTTCTTGAAAAGAAATCAAGTATAACCTCCTCTGTATGCCCAGTGCTTAAAACAGTGCCAGCTTATAGGCAGGCACTCAGGAAGTATGAATGAAATTACCAGAAGAGTATTTCATTTTATTTCAAATAAATTGAAAAACTTAATATTTCCCTTAGTATCAGTCTTACAGTCATCAGTCAGTCAGAGACTAAAGAGATGTAAATTGTCCCCAACAAAACAGTTGCCTGCAATAACAGCCAAAGTGGAGAGAATAGAAAAAAAGCAAGAAGTTGAAAAAGAGTGGGGAGAGGGGCACCTGGGTGGCTCAGTGGGTTAAAGCCTCTGCCTTTGGCTCGAGTCATGATCCCAGGATACTGGGATCAAGCCCCATATCGGGCTCTCTGCTCCTCGGAGAGCCTGCTTCCTCCTCTCTCTCTGCCTGCCTCTCTGACTACTTATGATTCTGTCTGTCTAATAAATAAATAAAATCTTAAAAAAAAAAAAAAAAGAGTGGGGAGAGAAAGTTTGTATGTAAGAAAACTCTAAGGTGAAATAAATTGAACAATTAAGAAGGAAGAGCATAGTACCTGTGAGTGATTTACCTGACAGATGAGGAGAAAGAAATTTGGTATATTGTATTATAAATAGTAAACAGATTAGCTGTGCTAAAGAACAATAAATACATTTCTAAAAATTCTTTATGAAATGCTTATTAAATATTTTATCTTACTATTAAGTATTGCAATTTTGTTCATAATAGTATTGTTATACTATTAACATAAGAACTATTATGCTGACATTTATTTTTTGCTTAAAATAGACTCTCCATGGAAAGACTGTATGCAGTTTTCACTGATTATGAACATGATAAAGTAGGTATTTTTGAATTTTGTCTTATATAATTGTTCTGGGAATTCTTTTTTGTCATAATTCACATAATCTGATTTATGAATTTTTATTAAAAACCTCTAAACAGAAAGCTAAGTAAAAGTGTAGTTATTTGCTTCTCCATTCTCCTTTTGTTGATTAATGCAAGTTTTAGGGAAGTGTGTAAATATATTTGAATGAATTAAATAGGTAATATTTCTTATAAATCAATAACTAGCTCTAATCTTTTAAAGAATACTGCCAGTAGAGAAATCTGAGTACTATTACGTGTGTTAATTGTAACAATGTAATTGTTAGCAATTGACAACGTAACGATGTTAATTGTTAAGTGTAAATATAGAAATGTTACATATTTCTATGTATACTGAACCTCATCTCTCTTTTAGATTTCCAGAGACGAAGCTGTTAACAAGATAAGATTGGATACAGAGGAACAACTAAAAGGTAAAATTTGCTTTATTAACTTCAGAGAATCAGTTATTTCCTTGTTCCTTAGTTTTATCTTTGGTAAATAATGATGCATCCCAAGGTTACTGTTAAATTAACTTCTGTGAGGGACACCTGGGTGGCTCAGTCAGTTAGGCATCTGCCTTCAGCTCAGGTCATGATCCAGGGTCCTGAGAGAGACTCACACATCGGGCTCCCTGCTCAGTGGGAAGTCTCCTTCTCCCTCTGCCTGCTGTTCTCCCTGCTTGGCGCTCTCGCTCTCTCTCTCTGAAAAATAAATAAAATTTTTAAAAAAAGTTTCTATAAGGGGACCTGTGTGGTTCAGTCAGTTAAGTATCTGACTTTTAATTTCAGTTTAAGTTATGATCTCAGAATCATGAGGTCAAGCCCCACGTGGGACTCAGCACAACATCCGCTTGAGATTCTCTCTCTACCTCTCCTTCTACCGCCCCACCCCTTGCTCATATGCATGTGTATTTGCTCTTTCTCTCTCTCTTAAATAAATAAATAAAATCTTTAACTTCTGCAAATGTGGTCAGCACTGTACCTGATAGAGTGGGCACCAGTAAAACATTGAATGTGAAATATTCTCAATCTTTTCTGGATCAGATTCTTACACTCTATGATGGAAAACTTTGTATCATGTCATTTGAAAATGTGAAAAATACTCTTTAAAATTCTTGAGTTCTTAATCTGTGAAATTGTAATACTGATAATATCTGGTTTATGGTATTATGATAATAATTATGATAATATCTGGTTTACTTTAAATAGGTAAGTCATCTGCATTTGTACCTGCCACATAACCAAGTATTCAAAAAATGTTGACTGATCCTATTGTGGAATTTTGTAAAATTAAGATTTTAGAGAATTTAGCTCTCTAGAAATTACTAAGCAAAGCATTTTATTATGTAAATATCAGTCACAAACTGAATGTGTACCAAGTATGACATTTAAAGTATAATACTTAAAAATTATTCCTAACAAAGATACATTTCTTAATATGTATCTCTCTCTCTGTCCATTTTTTATGTCCTGGTGAAATTTATATTTAATAAACCAAATGCTTGAGAGAACAGTGCTTAAGGCTTGGTATTAATCAGTTGATAAAGTAGCTTAACATTTAAAAACATAAGCCTAGAAAGGCAGACAAACCTGTATTCGGGTCACAGTTCTATCTGTCACTGCCTGTATGATCTCAGGCAATGTACTTTGTTAAGCCTTTTTTTTCTTCTTTAGAATGGTGGTAATAATAAAATATACTTCATAAGTTGTTAGAAAGATTAAAGGCATTAAAAAAGAAACATGTATAGCACATGGTTCCTGAAAGAAATTAATAAATGTTAACTAAAAAGGCAACAGTAGGGACTTGTAACATACAAAGCAAATTATTTCTCTATTTGCAGACTAAGAGAAAAGTTCCTAAGGCAAAACATTGAAGGTGATTACTCTTAATCTTAAAAGTGTCACTCAGACCTTTTAATAAGATGGCTGGATTTGTTAGTAACATAATACAATAGAGAACTAATAACAAAGCCCTGTTGTTCTGGTAGAAAACAAATTAAGTTCTCAATAACAATATGTTTGAGGTATAATACTTGTGTCTTTCCTACTTGAGAATATTTGATTTGTCTGCTTTGTTTGCTTGAGGACTAAATAGTTCAGCATCAATTCCCTTGGTTTACTACCATAATGAACTGATTTGATACTATGAATTGAAGAGAAATCGTGTCTTCTAAAAAGAGAAAACCTTTGTTTTGGTTTGTCTTTCTTTCTGTAGAAAAATTTCCAGAGGCTGATACATTCGAAATAATAGAATCCTTCAATGTTGTTGCAAAGGAGGTTTTTAGAAGTATTATTTTAAATGAATACAAAAGGTAAATATATCCTTTTTTGATGGAATTGAAGTATGTGCCTCTGTAAGTTGTCTTGAAAGTGGCAACTTGCTCAAAGCAAGGAAATGATTTTTTTTAAGTGAACATTAAAGAATTAGGGTATTTCATAAATGGGTGTCAAAAAATGTGTGGATGTGTCTGACTGTTTCTCTGTGGGACTTGTGGTTCACAACCCTGAATCCACATCAGAATTGCCTTGCAGAACTTCTTTAACAGTAGAAGTGAATGGGTCACAACCTGAGATTGTGATTCAGTGGGATTTAGGGTGGGGATCAGGTATCTGTATTATTTTTTAAAGTTCTTAAATTTCTCAGGTGATACGTTACACAGCTGGAGTTGAGCACTCCTTGGTAGGAATAAGAAATAATGGGTGATATTTCTGATTCTGAACACTGCTTTACATACTTTTTTCCTTTATTACTATAGGTGCGATGGTCGAGATTTGACTTCACTTCGGAATATAAATTGTGAGGTAGATATGTTTAAAACTCTTCATGGATCAGCATTATTTCAGAGGGGACAAACACAGGTAATATATATAAAATGCTGTAGTTATTTGCTGATTCCAGGTTGCTTAATTACATCTCACAGAAGTACATTATGTAGACAGTATAGATTTTTATCATATGGAATTTGTTAACACCTGACTTTTAAAAAAAATATTTTTAACAGCTTTTTTGAGGTATAATTGCCATCCAAGAAAATGCACATATTTAAAGTGTATGTTTAATAGGTTTTCACGTGTATACAACTGGGAAGCTGTCACCAAAGTCAATGAACATACCAGTCACCCCCAAAAGGTTCTTCCTGCCTCTCTATAATCCCTTCTTCCCTGCTCCCCTCCCCTTCCTTAGGCAACTGTTGATCTGCTTTTGTCACTATAAATTGCTTTGCATTTTCTAGAATTACCTGGTATCTTTATCATATATGATATTTTTCTTTTACTCTTGATACACAAAATTGAGTAACTCATACACTCTTTAGTTTTGTTTTTGTTTTTGTTTTTTAAGATTTTTTTTTTTTTTTTTTTTTTGACAGACAGAGACCACAAGTAGGCAGAGAGGCAGGCAGAGAGAGAGAGGAGGAAGCAGGCTCCCTGCTGAGCAGAGAGCCCCTATGGGGGCTCCATCCCAGGACTCTGGGATCATGACCTGAGCTGAATGCAGAGGCTTTAACCCACTGAGCCACCCAGGCGTCCACACTTAGTTTTTAGCATATTGTTTATTTTTGGTCTTTTCAGGGCCCTCATTTGTTTTCTTTATTTAGCCTATGCCTCAGTCCTATTTTTTCCCTTATATTAGCACCTGTGCTCTTATATTCAACATATATGTGTATCCATTGTTTTTTGTATGGTATTTGCTTTATACCTCCTCCTTTTACTCATTATTAATCACTACTTTTAAATTTGCCAGTCAAATTGGTACCAACTGGTATTCCTTGCTTTTGTTTGTATTTCCCTGTGCAGCTGAGGATCTCTTTATATCATAATAAGTCAGTGTCATCACTGTATAAATCATACCCTGGGGGCTGCACACCATTCAGGGCTCTCTTATCACATAAACTTGAGCAATATGATGGCCCTGGTTCGGGTTTGCTCTTTTGTGAATTATCTGGTTGTTACCCTTTTTTTCTTCCTATTTTTAAGTGATTTTTTTTAATGTGTTTTAAACATTAATCCCTTTCAGTAACCAGAATTTGAATATATTATCTCCCTCTTTATCATAAGCCTTTTAATTTGGCTTGTGGTAACCTACTCTTTGTCTAGAGTGAACCTGAAATCTTTAGTTTTGATGTTGCTAATGCTTTCCTTTTTTATTTTGTGATTTGTGTTTTTAAAGTCTTATTTAAGAAATCTTTCCTTACCCCCAAAGTCACAAAATTAGGCACCTAGTTTGTTTGTTTTTTTATTAACTTTCTACTAGTAGCTATCAAATTTAGACTATTAATCTGTTTTGGCATTTACTCTTAGAATTGGTATGAGATGGGAAACTCCAGAGTAAGCCACGTTTACAACACATTTACTAATAATTCATTTTTTCTGTTGACTTATAATATCAATTTATCTGTATTCAAAGTTTATAAATACATTTTGGACTATATTCTCTTCTATCATTCTGTGAATTTCCTAGGCCAGTGTCACACTGTTTTAGCTACTATATTTTGCAGGTATATATTAATAGGCGAGAAATAAATCTTCCCTTTTTATTCTTCCCTGCCTCTCAAAATTGTCTTAGCTGTTCTGGTACATTTGTTCCTTCATTTGAATTTTAGAATCAAGTTATAGAAAAGAAAAATCTTTCTTTTTATTGGTATTGCACTGAACTTATAAATTGAGAGAGAAATTATATTTTTATAATTTAAATCACAGTCTTTTCAATAAATAGTCTCATTCTTAATTCAGGTTTTCTTTTATGCCTTTAATAATTTTTTTTAAAGATTTTATTTATTTGACAGGCAGACATCACAAGTAGGCAGAGAGGCAGGCAGAGAGAGGGGAGGAAGCAGGCTCCCCACGTAGCAGAGAGAGCCTGATGTGGGGCTCGATCCTAGAACCCTGGGATCATGACCTGAGCTGAAGGCAGAGGCTTTAACCCACTGAGCCACCCAGTCGCCCCTTAATAAATTTTTTTAAATAATTCCATTAAGATAGCCTGCATACTTCTGTTAGCTCTTCTGACAATCTCAGCCTTTTAAGAGTGTTTAGTCCATTAATGATCAACTTAATTACTGATGTGATTAAATTTAGCCTGTCATTTCATTATTTTTGTTTGGCCCCCTGTTTTTAATTTTTCTATTTTGCCTTCTTTTTGAATTAACTAGACATTTTTTTTTAATTCCATTTTAATATGTCTCTGTTTTCTAGCTGTAACTCTGCATTATTTTTTTAGTGGTTATAATAGATAGTAGAGTGTATAGCCTTAACTTCTTAGTACTACATCACACATTGTGCTATAATTGTCTTTCTTAAAAGTTACATCTATGTATTATAAACTCTACAAGGCAGTATTATAACTTGTAGTTTAAATAATCATGTATTTTCAGAAGTTAGGAGGGAAAAGATTTTTTTTATTAACCTATTTATATTTATTATTTTATTAACCTATGTATTTATAATTCCTGATGCTTTGTATTTCTTCCCGAAGATCCAAATTTCCATCTAGCATTGTTTTCTTCAATCTGATAAGACTTTCTTTACTATTGTCCTGTGGACCTGACAACAAATTCTCACATTTCATTTCTCTGAAGATATCTTTATTTTGCCTTTATGTACAAAGAATGTATTTTGCAAGATTTAGATTCCAGGCTAATGCTTTTTTCTTTTAGCACTTAAAAGAACGTTCTACCTTTTTTTATTTTTTATTTTTTTCCTAATAAAAAGTCAGGATGCATTCAAATTCTTGTTCCTTGTATACTATTTATTATCTTCATATGGGTGCTTTCCAGATTTTCTTTCTGTTTTGGTTTTTAACAATATAACTGTGAAAAGGTAGTTTTCTTTGTATTTATCATGCTAAATTTCCTGAGCTTGAATCTGTAAATTTGTGTCTTTCATCAGACTTTAGGGATTTCAGCTATAATTTCTTCAAATATCTTTTCTACCTTATTCTCTTATCTCTCCTCATGGGATTGTAAGTATATATATTAGTCCTTTTGAAATTGTCCCACAGGTCACTGAGGGTATGTTTTTCCCTACCCCACCCCACACCCCTTCTTTGTTCTTTAGATTTGGCAATTTCTGTTATCCTTCTCCATGTTCATTGACTCCTGTCAAGATACATAAGATAATGTATCTTTCAATTTTAGAATTTCCATTTGTTTTTCTTTATATCTTTGGGTATAATTATAAGAGCTATTAAAAATCCTTTTCTGTTAATCCAACATCTGAATTAGCTCGGGGCAAACTACTCATTATCTTTCCTCTTGAGAATGGGTACCATTTCCTATTTTTCTGTTGGTTGTATCCTGGATTTTTTTTTTTTTTTAAGATTTTATTTATTTATTTGATAGAGAGAGATCACAAGTAGGCAGAGAGAGAGGAGGAAGCAGGCTCCCTGCTGAGCAGAGAGCCCAATGCGGGGCTCGATCCCAGGACCCTGAGATCATGACCTGAGCCGAAGGTAGCGGCTTAACCCGCTGAGCCACCCAGGCGCCCCTATCCTGGATGTTTTGATTGATGCAATGATGAGTTTGGATTACATTATGTTCCTCCAAAGAAGACTGCACTTTTTTTTTTTATGTAGGCAGTTTATAGGCTGGACCTTTACTTATTTATTTTTTAAATTCTTATTTAAATTCAGTTAATTAATATTTAGTGTATTATTAGTTTCCGAAGTAGAATTCAGTGATCTATCAGTTGCATATAACACCCAGTGCTCATTACATCACATGCCCTCCTTAATGCGCATTACCTAGTTACCCCTTTCGGCTCATTCCCCCCTTCCAGCAACCCTCAATTAGCTTCCTATTTTTAAGAGTCTCTTATGGTTTGTCTCCCTCTCTGATCCCATCTTATTTTCCCCTCCTGGCTAGACCTTTATTGAGGCTTCCTTTATAGGCAGGCTTTACAAACATACCATCCTCTTCCTGTCCTCCCTCAGCACTTAGTATAGTTCTTTACATAGTAGTCTACGATGTTAGACCTTTGGGTTATTGAGATTTCCACATAGCTCTCATATTTATAGAAAGAATAAATGTTTACTCTAGCATGACAAGTTTTGTATAGAATTTATTTATCCCATTTCTCTAATAGCTAATTGGGTTATTGAAATGTTTTTAGTTTTCCTCCTCATTGTTAGTAAATTAAAACCTGACAGGTTTTTTTCTTACTATTTTAGGTGCTTTGTACTGTTACATTTGATTCATTAGAATCTAGTATGAAGTCAGATCGAATTATAACAGCCATAAAGTAAGTTGTGTTTTTTGGTAACTTTTAAAGTGTGTTGGTATGTCCTAAAACATATGTTTGATATGTTTTAAAGTAAGTTACAATGTTCCAGTATATAATTGAAGCTCAAGTAGTATATTATTATTATTACTTTTTTAAACCTATTATCTCTACTTTATTTTTCTGTTTATAGTGTATTTTTAACATGGGTACAATCAGTTTAGTCTCTGTCTCTAGAACTCAGGACAGATATGGGTAGGTTTTTTTGTTATAAAGAAGAGAGCAAAAACATAAGAAAGAGTCTCAGTTGCTAAAAAGAATCTGGAGGCTGTTAATAAGCTAAAAAAAAAAAAAAAAGCCTTATTTAATCCCAGGCCACATTGAAATTTATGTTCAGAAATACTTGGCTCTCCTCCTCTGTTCCTAAAGAGTCAGCAGTAAAATCTTGTTCATCAATTTCAGATGATGAGAATCCTATGTTACAGTCCTCACCAGCGCTACTATACCACGCACAGTTCTTTTCTTTGCTCAATGCCTACTTTTGCTTCCCTTTCCCTTGGTAAGGATCTCAGAAGACCATAAGACTCTGCCTCCCTCTTCCTACTGCTCAACTGATGAGGATAACCCCCAGTATCTTGAGGATGGCATCAGTAATTGTTTTTCACATAGCTGACAGAATTGACAATACAGCTATGTGTATAGGCGAGATTGTTATTGTAATCATAGTCCTTTTGGGGGAGCTCTTAAACTTTTTAAATTCCCATCTGAGCCCAAACTTGGTTGTCCTGCCCTTTTTCACACTGACTTCTTTCTTTTCTAAAAGGCAACGACACGGCTGCATAAGAAAGAGCCCTGGACTTGGCCAGGGTACCTCTTTACATTCTAGTCTTAGGTCTGTAACCTGTGTAAATGAGAGGGCACATATCAGTCAGCCATGTTGGCCTTTGGTTTCTTCATCTTGTAAAATGGAGGTGCTGCACTAATGATCCGTATCCTCCTCTTTAGCCCCTCAAATCTGTTATTCCTTTAGTCTTCTGTAAGTTTTTAAATTTCTCTTCTCAGATTGTGGTTTATGGTTATGCAGATTTAGCCCTAACCCAGGATTTTTCAAGCCTTTGCACAGAGAGGTACCTTTTGTAATACACCCACTTAATGGGGACACTGTGCTAAGACCCTGAATATGTCCATCTTTTCCTCAGTTGTAGATAAATCTGGTTTCCTGCTTCCAGGAATTGTATTTCTTCTCATCCTTATTTTCCTCATTGTTCTAGATATAGTCATAACATTTCTCATTTCAAACCCTGGAAAAATCTTTGCCTGTCTGATCTCCTCCTCTCCCCTATATCATTTCAGTTACTGATGTTCATTTCACATACTGATTGGAGAAAGATCATAATTCTGAGATTTAATGTATTTATAAAATTTAAGATTCTCTTAGCAGTTACTAATGCTTAAAAGTAAATGTCTACTGTCTTATTATACAAATAGAATATTTAAGTGTTTCTATTTGAAGCAAAATTGTTTTACTAAATCTTCGTAAAATTCATTCATAAAACCCCAGAAAAAAATACTGTCTCTTATATTCACCCTTCTGATTCTGGTTTTCAATTTCAGACCAACTCTCTTTAATACATAATTATTTTTTAAATCCCCTTAAATCTTTTTAGTTGCTTATTGAAGTTATTTTTTTTGTATTTATATGATGTTTTTAATATTATGCTTTTTGTTTGTAGTGGAATAAAAGATAAAAATTTCATGCTGCACTATGAGGTAAGGTGAATATTATCCCTCATATTTTATGAAAAATTTTCAGGATATAGCAAAGTTGAAAGAAATTTAGAGTGAATACCCATATGCTCACTGCTTAGGTTCTACTATTAACATTTTACTATGCTGATTTTACTTATCTGTTAAGGTGGATTTGGGCATGTTCTTTTATTGCATGCAGAAGGGAATTTAGAGAAATAAGTCATAGTTTTCAGTCAGTAACTTCATGTTCTGAGTCATACATAAAAGTTAAATTATAGTAGACAATTTTATTTTAATCAAGAAAACATTGTACCCATTCACCGGTATCAAACAAAAGTGGGGCTTTTCAATGCCTCAGATGACAAATCACCTCCTCCCTTTAGTTCATTTAAATGTTCATATTTTTACTAAGTTGATTAGTAGTAAAAGAACTCTGAGGTATTTAATAGTAAATTGCTTTATGTGAAACTATTAAGAGTTCATGATTGAATTGATATACAACTAAGTCCTAAGGCACACTAGACATATCTAGCACTTTTAGTATTTGGAGCATAGTTGCTGGAAGGCTAGTGTGAAAGCAGCAAGTCACTTCACTTCTGAGTGACTGTTGTTGGCTGCCCAGAATCCCAACATCTCAATTTTTTTTGAGCATACTATGATTAATAGAGAATATACAGAAACCTAGAGATTTTCACAGATTTGCATCCCTTATAAATATCCTGTTCTTAATATACTGTGATGCTGCAGAGGCCAGAAAGGAATTATAATTGAGTAAAGCATATCCTTTGCCATGAGCTGCACAGCACATGGATGGCAGTCTTTAAAATGGGCAGCTGTGGGGGTACCTGGGTAGCCCAGTCAGTTAAGTGTCTGCCTTCAGCTTGGGCCATGATCCTGGGGTTCTGGGAACAAGCCCCACATTGGGCTTCTTGCTCAGTGGGGAGCCTGCTTCTCCCCCTTCCTCTGCCTGCTGCTCCTCCTGCTTGTGCTTGTTCTCTTCTCTCTGTGTCATATAAATAAATGAAGTCTTTAAAAAAATAAAAATAAATAATAAAAAGGACAGCTGTGAAAAATGCACCTCTAGATGATGACTGGCAACAGAAGTGAAGAGAGGGGCAGTAAAAGGATATGGGCTGTTATTGCTACCTCATTTCATTTTTTTAAAAACTTTTTATTGTAAAATAAAACACAGATACTGAAAATGATATAAAACAAAGGATGGTATAATGAGTTTTTATAAGGCAGAGAATCTTAAAACCACCACCGAAATCAGAGAATAGAAATGTTCCCAGTCACCCCTGAAGCCCCTCTATGCTTTTCATCCTAGTCTCAACACCCTTCTTTCCCTGAAAGTAACTACTCTCCTAAATTTTATAGTAATTACTTCTTGCATTTCTGGTATATATCTGTATACTGTATTCTATAATCTTGTCCATTTTTTTTTTAATTTGGTATTTCTGTAAGTCTCTGTTAATCTATAGTTTCTTCTCCAACATGTTCTTTTCTTTTTAATCTGTCTCTTGAAGTCCCAGAGCCATTTACCTGTAGAGGTCCCTGCAGTCTGGGTATTGCTGATTACACACTCATGGTGCAACCCAGCAAGTTTCTCTATCTCCTAAAAACTGACTGCAGTCCTGAAAATTGACTGCTAGATCCAGATGCTTGAAGATTCATGTATTCCTTTTTAAAAATATTTGTTAAACTGGAATTCCAAGATTTTATGGGGTATTTCCCAGTATTTTAAATGATTGCAACTAAGTCATATTCCTTTGAGACACTATATTGGTCAAATAAAATAGTTTGCAACCTCTGACTAAAAGAAAACCCTTACTGGAAAAGATCTATTTCCTTAATGAGCATTTCTTTTTCTTTTTTTTTTTTTTTAAAGATTTTTTCTTTATTTATCTGACAGAGATCACAAGCAGGCAGAGAGGCAGGCAGAGAGAGAGGAGGAAGCAGGCTCCCCGCAGAGCAGAGAGCCCGATGTGGGGCTCGATCCCAGGACCCTGGGATCATGACCCGAGCCGAAGGCAGAGGCTCAACCCACCGAGCCACCCAGGCGCCCCTTAATGAGCATTTCTTTTTAAATTTGTATATATTTTTCTTATAAAAATATAATACTTCATCAGTGTTAATAATTTAAACATAATAGAAACTTACATTGTGAATCCCCATAACTGTCCATTTCCCACTCTGGTTCAAATACACATTAGAAATAGCTACGTTTAGTAATTTGATGTAAATTTCAGATACACATTTTCTGTGTATATAAATGAACTTTTAAAAAAAATGGGATTCTACTATTTTGTAACTTCTTTTATTATATTGATACTATATCTTAGGTCTTTCCATATCAGCTGTTTATGTATCTGTTTTTTTGTTTTTTAAGTTTCCTCCTTATGCCACTAATGAAATTGGCAAAGTAACTGGGGTGAATAGAAGAGAACTTGGGCATGGTGAGTACAAATGTATAAACTTACATGGTATTCTTATGGGGACTTAGTACATTTATGCTTATTATTTTCTATTCTAATTCAGGTGCTCTTGCTGAGAAAGCTTTGTATCCTGTTATCCCCAAGGATTTTCCTTTCACAATAAGAGTAACATCTGAAGTCCTAGAGTCAAATGGTAGGATATTAAAATAAATTTTTCCTCTAGTCAAAGAGACCGGAATTCCCTGTTACAATCTTTTCATAACTTATGTTACATTGTGCTTATTTATTACCACAGTGCCCAAGTCTATGACAAAAGAAAAATGTGTTTAGTTAATCATAGACTGTCTAAATCGCTGTTCTTAGCTAATGAGATGTTTTGAAAGCAATATAAAACAAGTATTTCTCTTTATGTATCTTTTATAGCAGATTCAGTAGGGGTTATTTGTTTTTACAAACAAACCATAGAGCAAGGCCAGCTTCCAGAGAGAAAAGGACAAAAGAGACTGATCCATTAAGCAGGGAGGGGACACCTATCAAGTATCACAAATATAAGCAGGCAGCACAGAGAGAGTGGCTGGGCTGAGAGATCAAATTTAGCATGCCTGGGTGCTCAGTCGGTTAAGCATCTACCTTCAGCTCAGGTCATGATCCCCAGGGTCCTGGGATCAAGTCCGCTTCAAGTTCCTTGCTCAGCGGAGAGCCTGCTTCTCTCTCTGCCTGCCATTCCCTCTGCTTGTGCACTCTCTCTCTCTCTCTCAAATAAAATCTAAAAGATCAAATTTAAATTAACATTAAGTACTCACGTCAAGGCAAAGTACGGCCATTAGAGACAGAAAGGTCACAGTGATGGTCACAGATACTTAAAAACAACAACAACAAAACCCCCGCTGAATTTAAGCTAGAGACTTTTTGTTCTTTACAGGGTGTGACTAGGCTATAACTTAGGGTCCAGTGAGAGAGCCTGAGCCTATCCTCTATCTTTAACTGCCTTCTGATTAAGCAACAGAAGAGGCATGGTGGTTGTTCTGGGAGGTTTCTTAGAATCTGTAGCACTGCTGTCCTATAAAACTTTTTATGATGATGGAAATTATTTTCATACTATACAGTAGAGGAACTGAATTTATTTCAATTAATTTAAATATAGTAGCTACATGTACCTAATGGCTATCATATTGGACTGTGTAGCCCTATAGTTTGTGGTTTAACAGAGCTTGCCTTAATTGCTTTTAAAAAGAAAGAAGGAAAGAATACTGAATATTTATAAGGAAATAAACAATAGTAACAGTTTTCTACATTAAAAAAATCAGTATATTATAAACAAGTATTTTTTTGTTTCAATAGGATCATCTTCAATGGCATCTGCATGTGGTGGAAGTTTAGCATTAATGGATGCAGGTAAAAGAATTATGTGTCAAAGCTACTAATGCTTTATCTCTATTTAATTAGTATAAAATATAAAATCTCTTTAAAATTACATTTTGATAAGACCTGGAGAAGTCAGATTACAGATTATCAAACCAGGCCAGAGCAAGATAGTTAAAAAGTGCAGCTTCGGCTATACAGATAATTACTAGAATTCTTATTTCTGGTAAAAGGGAGAACACTGAAATTATTTACTTGCCTTGGTGATCCAGTGAGCCTTCTTACCTTCCAAAAGGTAAAGAGCTCTGTAGTTGATTCCATTCACCAATAAAGTTTGGACCAGGAAGCAGAAGTATTTAGGATCCGTAAAGGAAAATAACCATGTAATCTTCCATTCAATTTGCAAACCATGAGAAGAACAGTACCACGCACAGAAGGATACACAGAATTTTAGGAAGAAAGACTATAAGAGGTTCAGTATCCTCTCTCAGTTTGAAACACTAAAAGGGGAAGAGTCAACATGCTAAGGCTCTGAAAAACAATTTCTGTATCTCACCAATGTTGCTGTTCAAGAAGGAAGGGAACCTAAAGATACTCAAGAGGCTACATGGAGCTTCCCCTAAGTTCACACATTTATAGTACAGAAAAACAAAGTAGAAAGGATACTATAACCAAGGATGAGATAGAAGAATTGTGTGAATATATAATAACACTATCTAGAAAGACGAAAACTTAAGCCAAAGCAAAAAACAAAACAAAACAAACCAACCTAAAAGTACTTTTCTAGTTGTGTTCAGTGCCAGAAAAGCATAAGGTGATATTTAAGTTTACTGGTAAAATACTTTTTTTTTTCACCTTCATACATTCATTCAGCCAGTCTTTACTAGATGCCACCCCTGTGCCAAGCACTGAGCTTTTGGGACACAGTGATGAACAAAACAAAGCCCCTGTCCTGGTGGAGCTTGCATTCAGTCAGTCTTAAATTTTTGTACTGGGAAACAACATATTCTCAAAAAGGTGAATTGAAAGATAAAGTAAAAGGAAATTTTAAGATGCTTTTAAATGCTTTAAATGCTTTAATTTTAAATTTTTTTAATTTTAATTTTTAAATTTTAAATTTTATTTTAAATTTCTTTAATTTTAAATGCTTTAAATGAATTCAGATCTTTTGGTCTTGACAAAAACCCAACCTAAGTAAAGATGAGAACTTCAGGATGAGATACCTGACCAATGTTGGCAGTATTTGAAAAATCAGAAACTAATATACAAAGGACACAAAAAGTTCTTAATTTTGAAAAAAAAAAAGTAAAGTATTTTCTATAAAGCATAACCTAGTGAACTTGACAGTCACCCTTAGCAAAACTCTTAAAAGAGATTATTTAAGAAAAAAAGGGTTATAAGTATTTTTAGGAAGGAGGGGGCTGTGAAGAGAAGGGACGAGAGGGACTCATTTAAAATAAATCATGTCGTAAAATAATGTTCCACTTTGGAAACATTACCAGATTTGGAGTGGGGAGGGTGATTGCTGCTTACACTGTTTCTAGAGTAGCTTGGCAGCTCATGATTTTTCTGTAAATGATACAGAAATTGAGATGGATGATAAGTGTGCCATCATAACTGGTTGAAGCATGAGCAGAGGAGACAAGCAAATCTGATCAGTAGGATGGTTTGGTCAAGTGGAATGCCTGAAGATGTTTCCTTCTAAGCCCTGTCCCTTTCAGTGTTTTTATTATTGAATTGACTTAGAGCACTAATTCTAATTAGTGCCTGCTAATTAATTAAAAGGATACTGCTAAAAAGGAATGCATGACTGATGTGTTAAATGACAATTTTGATCTCTAAAAAAATGTTAAGATAAAAAATAAGAAGCTAAATAGAAAACAATTGAATTTGACAAGAATGAATGTTAAGTCCTGTGGAAAAAGCCAACAAAGGGTGTGCAATTCAGCTCAAACACATGAATGCTTGTCATTCCTCACATAGGCACTATCTTACTTTAGGGATACAAATGGTACCTGTTTTCTAAAAAGCTTATAGGCACAAAAAACACAAGATCAAGGAGATTAATTCAAATAGGTAAAAGGCAAAAATATGTACATTATGGATGAAAAATTAGATTGAAGGTACTTGGCTTCATAAAGACAGCTACATTTCATCTGGTTCTAAAGGCTGAGTAGTTGATCTCTCATTAGGAGGAGGACCCATATTTCATGTGAAAGAAACATAATGGGCGAAGTTATGAAGCCGTATAGTATGTTTCTAAAATGTATTTTAAAAAATTAAGTAATAAATTGGGACCACCTTTTAAAAGTCATTGTTATGTTAAGAATTTTGAACTTAAAGCTAGTATTTCACAACTCAGTAATCTATGACTAGTGTTCCTGCTGGATGTTGATTATTGTATACCATGAAAAAAAAGTCATTCTGTTCTAAACTACATTTAAGCAGGGTTAAGCAGGTTTATTTAATATGAGTTAAATAAGCTTTAAATGCTATTGTGAATTCTGAATCTCTATATGCACTATTCCCAAATGTTTTTGACCATAGAACATGTATAAAATTTACTGAAAGCAAATAGTGGGGAACTCAGGAGAATTTTATGTAGAGGAATGGTGTGATTTGAATCTGATTTATTTTCTTTTTGGTAGTTTTTCCCAGCTTAGGTGATAGACCTAGAGGATGAAGTGGGAGAGAATGGAAACGGGGGAGAGACTAAAATGGGGGATACTAGACAAGGAGAATGTTATCAGAGCAAGAAATAAAGGAAACTTAGACTAAAGGAGTAACAATGGATGTTTCAGTAGGAAAGGACAACTTTCTACAGAAATTTAAAGGACAAACTATTAGATCTTTGTGGACTTCATATTAGGAAATGAGGAAAAAAGTATTGATTCTGGACAAGTATCTTAGTTGCATTCAACCAAGATAAGAAAGACAAGACAAAAAGGATTTATTGGGTATGCTTATATTTTATATATATGTACATACATATAACATGCTTTGGGGACATTTAACTGGAAATGTCCAATAGCCATATTGGCTGTATAGCTCTAGAGCTTAGTAGCAAAGAGAAATAGATAGGAGAGAGAGATTTTTTAGGTCATCAACATTATAGGTTATGGTTAAAAACAAGAGCATAAGTGAGATTGCTTAGAGAATATGAAATGATATCCCTTGGCACAATCCTTTTTAACAGTTAAATTCCAAGTGATAAAACCTTAAATGTTTTGTAAAAAAAAAAAAAAAAAAAAAAAAGGAAGAAATAAAAGAAAGAAAGAAACATGGAAAATTTTATCAAATCTTAGGAAAAACCTTTCTAAGCAAAATCCAGGAACCATGATAATGTACAACTTTAAAATTCTATACAGGAAAATAAATCACAATAAACAAAGTCAACTGACTAGGAAAATAATATATTTCCTTTAATAGTCTACATTTATATTTAACAAAGATGTACTGTTCATGTTGAAAGAGCTTTTATAAATCATTAAGAAAAAAAGACTAACAAACAAGTAGGAAAATGGTTGAAAGCCATGAACAGGCAATTCAGAGAAAAAGAAATATAAGGGGTGCCTGGGTAGCTCAGTTGGTTAAGCATCCAACTCTTGATCTCATCATGGGTCTTTATCTCAGTGTTGTGAGTTCAAGCCCTGCATTGGGCTCCATAGCTGGGTGTGGAGCCTAAATAAATAAACTAATTAAATAAACAGTTTATAAACATTTTAAAAAGTTTGGTTTCACTCATAAAAAAATCAAATTAAAAACAATAAGCTACCACTTTTGCCCTTTATATAACAAAGGTCAAAAGATCTGACAGGAATTAAGAAAATAAAATAGCAGGCACCCTCAAATACAGCTGGTAGAAATATAAAATGCTACACTCTGGAAGGCAGTTTGACAGATTTATAAAAATGTAAACCCATATACCTTTTGACGCAGTAATCCTACTTCTATTATGTGGCTTATAAATCCATTCAGGGAGTACTGAGCAGCCATTCAAAAGAATAAGGTAGAACTTTGTGTGGCATGATGTGTCATTATCCAAGGTATGTTATTAAGTGAAAAAAGGCAAGGTGCAGAATAGTGGGCACATTCACTATGCTTCCATAAGTAAAGAGAACAAAAGATTACACTTTGATTCATATTTGGGCACAAATTTTCTGGGAGGATACACACACACAAAAAAAACTACTGATGGCTTTCATGGAGCAGTGAGATGAGGGGTTTAGGCTGGAGGGATTTACCAATAACATGGTTACATTTCCAAAAAAAGAAGATAAACATACCAAAAGTAAAAAGACAAATGGATTCTATTAAGAGTTAAGTGTGCTATTTTTATAGAAATATTTGTGAGAAAAGTGATTACCTGTTTATTTGTTTTAAGGGGCTTTTTTCATATGCTTAAGAAGAAATGAGGTAGATACATGACCTTTCCAGCTTGGTTCTGATGACGTCAAATTCCAGCTTGGTTCTGATGACTCACATATTAAATATCAACAGAATGATAAATATGTGTGTTAGGTTGATGTACACATTACATACAAGCTCTTCTTCTCAATTATAGGAGTTCCAATTTCATCTGCTGTCGCAGGTGTGGCAATAGGATTGGTCACCAAAAACAATCCTGAGAAGGGTGAAATAGAAGATTATCGTTTGCTGACAGATATTCTGGCAAGTATATCCATGTTTTCAAATATTCAGTGGTGAAGATGACACATTTTATAAACGTTGGATGCTTAGAAGAATAACATTACTTGGTATTACTTATCTTACTTTCCTCCTCTGCATATTAGCCTTGGATTTTATAGGATGTGAGTTAAAATATACATAAAGCAGTATAAATATCCATAACGGCTCACTTTAGGGTGATCATAAATGAATCCCTGTGCATTTATGGGGGGACAACATGAACTTAAAGTAATCTTCTGATGAAACAGTTCTAACTTAAAAAGCCACAAATTAGAAGCAATAGTTACCGGAGAAGATACTTCTTTGTTTTTAGTCTTAGAGGACATGGTTTACTTCGCTAGATGTTTTTTAAAATTCCTCTATTCTGTCTGGATGAATTTTGTTTTTGTTTAAAACTATATCATTTCTTAAATTCCTTCAGGGAATTGAAGATTACAATGGTGACATGGATTTCAAAATAGCCGGCACCAATAAGGGAATAACCGCATTACAGGTATTTTAAACCTATTTTGTTTCACTTTTATAATATTTAAATAATGTCATGAATCAGTATTTATATAATTTTTTTACTTTTCCACGTCAGGCAGATATTAAATTACCTGGAATACCAATAAAAATTGTTATGGAGGCCATTCAACAAGCCTCAGGTAAGCTAGTGTGCCTGATTCTCTTTCCATCATTTTTCATTTATTCATGACAACTATAATTCCCATTAGACATATTAAAAATGGGCTTTTTATAAAGCACTGTTTTGGAAATGAAATTTCAAACCTTTATGAGAGACCAGAGAAAATTCAATTTTTATAAGTGACTCCCTAAGATAAGATTTATGGAGAAAGAGGGCTATAAGTAGAATTGTAAAGGTAATTAGGATATGAAGAGCTTTGATTATTAAGTTAAAGAATTTGGATTTTACTCCATAAAAACTAAGACTACTGCTATATCTTATCATATTTTTTTTATATATAGTTCACCTCTAAACAATGTGTGCTCAAACTGCACGGGTCCACTTATGCGTGGATTGTGTTTTGTTTCTGTGGGCTTTTTTTTTTAAAAAGTTGGCAACAAAAGCATTTATTTACAGCAGAAAGCATTTATTTTCTATTGCCCATTCCACCAGATGAACTGAAGGCAGCTGACACAGAGGTCATGTCTGCTACACTGAGTATCCTCTGAGTCCTGCTGAGGCAATTAGCAGCTCCTGCGGATGGGGGGGGGGGCATGACTGGGCAGGGCTGCAGATTACCCAGTGTGCTGAGAAGGTGGTCCCATCAAGCATCCAGGGCTGGCCAGCAGACTGGACTGAAGTGGAGAAACATGCCCAGAGGGAAGGGGTAGCACTGTATAGGAAGTCCCTGCACTAAGTCCTCTGTGCCTGTGGGGTTGGGAGGGGACCCATTCCCCACTATTGCACCTTGGCTCTGAAGCTTCCTGGAGACCAGCACACTCACATGTGGCCACAGGTATGAGTGTATGGCCATGGGTCAGTGGTACATGTCCATGCAGATGAAGCAGCATTACTATGCTTCCATGCAACTGTTGCAGCCCGCAGGCCACCCAGGGGTTGCCACTGCTGAGCCTAAGCCACCAGGCTGTGGAACTATGCCATTCCAGAGCCAGCCCCCTATCCCATGGCTATGCAAATATTTTTCAATAAATATACAGTACTGTAAATATATTTTCTATTCCTTATGGTTTCCTTTTTTTTTTTTTAAGATTTTATTTATTTCTTTGACAGAGAGAGATCAAAGCTGGCAGAGAGGCAGGAAGAGAGATGGGGGGGAAGCCCATTGAGCAGACAGCCCGATGCAAGGCTTGATCCCAGGACCCTGTGATCATGAGCTGAGCTGAAGGCAGAGGTTTAACCCACTGAGTCACCCAGGCACCCCTCTTTATGGTTGTCTTAAGGTTGTCTTAACCTTTTCTTTTCTCTAGTTTACTTTATTATAAGAATATCGAGTATAATAGATAAACATAAAAAATGTGTCACTTAACTGTTTTTTGTCACGAGTAAGGCTTCCAGTCAATACTAGGCTATTAGTAGTTAAGTTTTGGGGAATCAAAAGTTTTACACGAATTTTGTTCGTTCAGTTGTTCAAGGGTCAACTGTGATTATAGTTTTTATGTTTTTATCTCTTATAGTGGCAAAGAAGGAGATACTACAGATTATGAACAAAACTATTTCAAAACCTCGAGCATCTAGAAAAGAAAATGGACCTGTTGTAGGTAATGTATTAAAGTTATTATTTATTAAGGTAAACATTAATATATGAAAGTATATTATTATATTTAAATTTCCTTTAACTCCATACACAAAACAAAAATATTTTAAAATATTTCTATAAATATTTTAAATTTGGGGAGGTATTTTTAGACATTAGAACTTACAGAAACTTGAGTCAAGTAACTATTTTTCTATTTCCCATGAAATAGTTTTACATGTGCATATGCAAAAAAAACAAATTTGATCAAGATGTTTTAGGTTCATATATGTATTTGAATTATTTACAGTTTGTCTTTACTACATTTTAGAAACTATTCAGGTTCCATTATCAAAACGGGCAAAATTTGTTGGACCAGGTGGATATCATTTAAAAAAGCTTCAGGCTGAAACAGGTAAGAGTTGTATGATGTTTGGGGGTTTTATTTTTTTATGTTTTTTAGAGAGGAAGGGGAAAAGGGGGAGGGGGGGAGAGAGAATCTGAAGCAGGCTCCATGTTTAGCATGGACCTCAACTTGAGGGCTTGATCTCACAAACCTGTATCATGACCTGAGCCAAAATCAAAAGTCAGACACTTAACCAACTGAGCCACCCAGGTGCCCCAAGTTTGAGGGTTTTAATGGTAGGCCCCATAAGTTGCCATTTCATCTCCATTATATTCAAAAAATATGTTTGAGATATGTGAGAACAAGAGAAAAGAATATAATGCTGTCATGTCTTTAAGTTTTCTGTATGCCTCTTAATAAATCAGCAGTCATTCTTAACTAAATTCAAGAAGGGTGACCTAGAATTCATTGATTTCTTTGTGACATTTTAAAATTTAACATTCAGAAAAATCTTTAGTTTATCACTTCAGAGGATTTTGCTGTCATTTTCTATTCTGCTGTTTTTCACTTAGTCTTATTTAGACTTTTATTTGAAGAGTATGTGTAGAAATAGTATGCTTTGTTTTTTCTAGAAACAATCTTTGAGTTACCTAGTACTTACCAGCTTTGAGGTTACTGAAGGAAGGTGAGAAGCATAGTTGTCTTAGCCAGCGCTTTAGGTTGAGAAACTGACATGTCATCCCTCATCCATCTGTTCACGACTCTAGAGTAAGAGAAAGAAAAAGTGAGGAAAAGGTTACAGTATAGAAGCTACTCATAATTAAAAGAGCAAAACCAAATCTTCAAAAATTAGAACTTAAATGTGCTTTCTCCTACCAAACTCTTGAGCTCCAAGAACACAGAGATAGTGACTGACTGTTGTTTCCCCTGGCCAGAGTACAATGTCAGATACATAACAGGTGTGCAATGTGTTATATGTTGGTGAATGAATCTCTTCATTCCTAAAGCAATGAGTAAATATAACACAACTCTACCCAGCTACTTATACGTCAGTCCCCTGCTCTCACATCTACTTTGTAAGACTAGGCTTCACTAAAGTGAGCAATTTAACTTTAATATGTTAAATTATCTTTTTAAAAGGAGTAACTGTTAGTCAGGTGGATGAAGAAACATTTTCTGTATTTGCACCAACACCAAGTGCTATGCATGAAGCAAGAGACTTCATTACTGAAATCTGCAAAGATGATGTAAGTTTAGATCTTATAATACTTACTTTTTTCTATATTTTTTTGCTTTTTATTCATCTTATGGCTTATTTTGCACTTACAGCAAGAGCACCAACTAGAATTTGGAGCAGTGTATACCGCCACAATAACTGAAATCAGGTAATATCAACCAATACACTATGCTGGGGTTTTTTTCTTTGTTTCTTTGTTTTTTTAAGATTTTATTTATCTGACAGATCACAAGTAGGCAGAGAGGTAGGGGGAAGCAGGCTCCCCACCTAGCAGAGAGCCCGATGTGGGGCCCTATCCCAGGACCCTGGGATCAGACTTGAGCCAAAGGCAGAGGCTTTAACCCACTGAGCCACGAGGTGCCCCCACTATGCTGGTTTTTGTAAGATTTATATTATAAGCACATGTTAACTTCATATTTGCATTATATATGTTGAAAATCTTAGGTATTTAGATTTTATGTCAATTACCTGCCACAAATTATTTTTAAGGTATAATTTATTTTCTATGCCAGTTTGTTGGTTTTCAGTAACATGATTCTGTGATTATAATTGTACTAATAGATTCTTCTAAGTGAATTGTTTCCTTGAACCAAATTTCCCACCACTTAAATTTTCCCAATAAACAGTAAAACAGGCCCAGATAGACCCAGCAGTGTTCCTTTTTCTTTTTCTAGTAGTGTTATGTTGGTATGTCTTAAAGATAGTACTACTTAATGCCTAATTAACATTTCTTTAAATGTCAATTTCAACCTCAAAGTATTTTTTATCAGCTAAAAAGACTGATTTTGGGGGGGATGAGAAAATCCCCTCTCCTTTTTAAAAAAATATTTTATTTATTTATTTGAGAGAGAGAAAGGTAGCGAGAGGAAGCAGAGGCAGGGAAGAGAGGGAGAAACAGACTCCCCAGGAACAGGGAGCCCAATGCAGGGCTCAATCCCAGAGGACCCTGGGATCATAACTTGAGACAAAGGCAGACACTTCATAGACTGAGCCACCCAGGCACCCCTGAAAAATCCCCTTCTTAAGAAAAAAAATACATATATATATATCAGATGTAGCCTGAGTGTTCAGAGCTATTTGAAATGAATAACAAAAGCCAATGGAATAATTTGTTTAATATCATAGGTGAAAAACTGAGAAATGAGATGGCTTATTTTAGTAGACTAGTGAAAAAAAGACAGATTTTGTAATGAAATAAATACCTTATTTTATCCAGCCCCCTTCCTTAAACCATTATTTAATAGGTTGATGATTCATCTACACTACTTTAAAATATTTAATGTCGTTTATCCCTCTCCTCCCCGTTCATGTTCTCTTTCACTCTCTCTCAAATAAAATCTTTTAAAAAATAAATAATTAATGTCATTTCAAAATGGGGAAATAGAGAATTATAGAAGAATATATAGTGTAAAAGCTTGTCATTACACAATGTTCCTTTATCTGTTCTCTGTCCTTTCATTTACAAATATTTAAATAACAGGGTGTAGGAGCTGGGTGGCTCAGACCATCTGCCTTCAGCTCAGGTCATGACCTGGGATTGAGCTCCTTGTCACGCTCACTGCTCTTCAGGGGAGTCTGCTTCTCCCTCTCCCTTACCCTGCTCATGCTCTCTCACTCTCTCAAATAAATTTTTTTTCTTTAAAGATTTTATTTATTCTTGACAGAGATCACAAGTAGGCAGAGAGGCAGGCAGAGAGAGAGAGGGAAGCAGGCTCCCCGCTGAGTAGAAAGCCTGATGCAGGGCTCAATCCCAGGACCCTGAGATCATGACCTGAGCTGAAGGCAGAGGCTTTAACCCACTAAGCCACCTAGGTGCCCCATAAATAAAATATTTTCTAAAAAATGTAAATCCAAGGTGTATGTTCAGTTAAAAAAATAAGTTTCTCTTTTAGGTATCCTTTTTACAATTGTGTGTGTGTTTACTTTGTTCTCCAATAAATACGTAATCAGTTTGATTATGAGTAGATACTCAGATACTGCTTTAATCAGGCTTATTTCCTTTCCTTTTCAGGGACACTGGAGTGATGGTTAAATTATATCCAAATATGACTGCAGTACTACTTCATAACACACAACTTGATCAACGAAAGGTAAAAACAAAACAATGTATTTTAAACCACCTTAAAATCATCATAGTGAAATTACCGGGGTTGTTGAGAATTGTGCACTTTGTCCACTTACTAGCCTAAATAAAAGCTGAAAATGACAGCAGTGTTGCTGACAGAAGGTTTTTACACTATTTAACACAGATATTTATGTTTGTCCTTACATGATGGAATAGAAACATTCTTGAGTTAACACATCGAGAGTTAACATGTAACAGTTACTTTTTAATAATACCTAGCTATGGCCCTGTCTTCCCAACTTTCTTGGCCAACCAAGCATGGTAAGATAAAACTAAAAATATGAAACTATTCAAGAAAACTATAGGTACAGAGATTAATAGGAATGTTTAGTTTACCAAATATTGAAATATAAAGCTATACTGAATAAAACAGTGTATTATTGACCTAGAATTAGATAATTTATGCAACAGAAAATAGAGACCAGAAATTATCGTTATATAAATGGGAATATAATATATACTAAAAGTTGCATTTTTAGTCTGAAGAAACAGAGATTATTTAATACATTGTATTGGAATAGCTGATTTTCATAAAACAGAATATCTCCTGTTTTATTTATTTTAGAAAGATTTATTTTAGAGAAAGAACCCAAGTGCTTGAGTGAGGGGAGGGGCAGAGGGAGAGAATCTCAGACTTCCCTGCTCAGTGCAGAGCACCACACAGGGCTCTTTTCTTACGACCCTGAGATCATGAACTGAGGTGAAATCAAGATTCAGATACTTAACTGACTGAGCCACCCAGGGGCTCCTGATATCATTTTAAAATACACGGCAAAATTACAATAAAGGTGAAAGGCAAGTACCAACTCAGGGGAAAAAGATGTATATAACAAATGAGAGAGGCTTCATATGCACAGGGTTTATGTGGATCAGTAAGAAAGGTCAACATCAACAGCAATTTTTTTTTTTAAAGATTTTATTTATTTATTTGACAGACAGAGATCACAAGTAAGCAGAGAGGCAGAGAGAGAGAGAGAGAGAGAGAGGAGGAAGCAGGCTCCCTGCTGAGCAGAGAGCCCGATGCGGGACTCGATCCCAGGACCCTGAGATCATGACCTGAGCCGAAGGCAGAGGCTTAACCCACTGAGCCACCCAGGCACCCCTCAACAGCAATTTTTTTTTTTTTAAGATTTTATTTGTTTATTTGACAGAGAGAGACAGAGAGGTCACAAGTAGGCAGAGAGGCAGGCAGAGAGAGAGAGAGAGGGAGAAGCAGGCTCCCCGCCAAGGAGATAGCCCGATGTGGGGCTCGATTCCAGGACCCTGGGATCATGACCTGGGCCGAAGGCAGAGGCTTAACCCGCTGAGCCACCCAGGCGCCCCAACAGCAATTTTTTTAAATTAAAGATTTGTATATTACTTGTTTTTATTTTAGACAGAAAGCATGGGTGAGCAGGGGTTGGAACAGATGGAAAGGGAGAGAATCTCTAGCAGATTCCACACCGAGAACAGAGCCCAACACAGGGTTTGATTTCATGATGCTGGCATCATGGCCTGAGCTGAATTCTAGAGTTAGATGCTTAACCCACCAAGTCTTCCAGGCACCCCAACAGCAGGTGTTTTTTTTTTTTTTTAAGATTTTATTTATTTGACCGATCACAAGTAGGCAGATAGGCAGACAGAGAGAGTGGGGGAAGCAGACTCCCCTGCTGAGCAGAGAGCCTGATGCGGGGCTCGATCCCAGGACCCTGAGACCATGACCCAAACAGAAGGCAGAGGCCCAACCCACTGGGCCACCCAGGCGCCCCAACAGCAGATTTTTTTAATGCAAATAAAACTAAGTTATCATTTTTCAACTTTCAGATAGTTGAAAATCCCCAATGTGGGTGAAAATATGGAAGAAAAAAATGGACATTCTCATACACTTGAGATACTGTTGTGGAAATGTAAATTGAGACAAACTGTTTGGAGAGTGTTTGATATATGTGTATGAGTACCTTTGGCCCTAGAAGTTCAACATTAGGACTTTATTCTGAAAGGATAATTTGAGTAACTACCTAATTGTTACAACACTGTAGTTACCTACAGAAAGGTTGAAAAAAATAGTGCACTGAATATCTATATACCTTACAGCTAGATTCAGTAATTACTAACATTTGCAATACCGGAATTTAAGGGGCACCTGGTTGGCTCAGTCAGTTAGAATCTGCCTTTAGCTCTGGTCATGATCTCAGGTCTGTGACCGAGCCCTGCATTGGGCTCTCTGCACCACAGTGAGTCTGCTTCTTCCTCTCTGCCCTACAAGCACTCTCACGCTTGTGTATGCTCCTTCTTGCTCCCCTCCCCAAGTAAATAAAGTCTTAAAAAAAAAATACTGGAATTTAAAATGAATTAAATGACTACCTTTAGGGGATCAGTTAAACAAATTATACAGTTTGAACATTCTACTGTTTCATTTGTTGATATAAAAGGATATCCTGAACATATTATTGAATGAAAAATCAACGTATTAGAAAACAGCAAACTCAGTAAGGTCCATTTTTATAAATGGAGTACATACTAAGACATTTGAAGGGATACTTGTTAGAGTATCAGCAGTAGTTATCTAAAAAGTAGAGAGCTTTCGATGATTTTTGCTCTCACTTTAATGTGTATTTTAAGCCTTTGTAATCAAGAGATTTTATAATCAGGAAAAACACTAAAACTTTCCACTTTAAAAAATGTGTACTGCTATGGATATTAAGAAATTATGCATAGCAACTAACAAATGAACATGTTCCCTTTCAGATTAAACATCCCACCGCCCTTGGATTAGAAGTTGGCCAAGAAATTCAGGTACTTGTATTCAACTTTTCAGCCTTAAAAGTTGTAAACTGTACTCCAAGTTTCAAATTTTTTTTTTTTCCAAAAAGCTGAAAGAATCAAATCAACATCTGTGATTTGTATTATGTGTTGTGCTTTTTTAACTTTAGGTTTGTTTTTAAACAAAGGATTTAGGTGTAATTCTTCCCCTTAGGGAGCTTGCGGTTTAGTTCGAATAGTAGTCCCCCCACTTTAGAACTTTTAAAAATGCATCAGGGCAGTAATAGCTATGCAGTGATGTGCAGATAGGACAGGAGAACTCTGAACACGTAACTCTGTTAAAGGCCTTGAATGACATAGTTAAGTTGAGACTTCAACTGGTTCATAGCTAGAAATTTTTGAGTTTAAAGAAAGCCATGTTGTTTGACCTTTTTATAGTTTTTTATGAATGTATAAAGGAAGTCATTGCCAGTCTGGTGGTGTTTGGTTTCTGTTTTACTTGGCCATACCACATTTTGTTCCAGCTATACCTATTACCCATGACTTGAGTAACCAAGGCTTCTAGTTTATTCCTAATCTGTAGTCCATTGTTCAAGGAGCCTCTAGGGAAGAGTAAGAACTAAGACCCAGTATCTGTATAAGGTTGTGTTTTTGCATGAGAAGGGACTTTAAAACTGCCACATTTCCCCCGACTTGGGTTGTCTAAAGTCAAGCCAAATAATTTCCAGTTTGATAGTCCTTTGGGGAATAGTGTGAATGACCTAACCATAATCCTGTATAGTTTATCGTACCCTTAGGCTCAGAAAGTCCTTGTCTAGAATCATTCACCATGGCTTTCACTGTTCTTCCAGTATAGGGACCTGACCTAGAGAAAATAAGAAAGCACAATTGAGTCTAACAGAAGATTTTAATAGAGCAACTAAATGCCTGTCTCTTTTCTTTTTCTTACAAGGGCTATTTAACCAAATTATATTTATTAGTATATATCTCTACTTAGTACTAAGCTGTGCTTTCAGGAAAGTAAAAACATTACTCATTGGGTTTTTTTGCACCATATAAATGTAAATATCTTCTAATTTGGATGTTGATCATTGTACTATGTAACTGTAAAGGTAAATTGGCTTCTTTAATACAGGTGAAATACTTTGGGCGTGATCCAGCTGACGGAAGAATGAGACTTTCTCGTAAAGTGCTACAGTCTCCAGCTACAAGTGTTGTCAAAACTCTAAATGACAGAAGCAGTATTGTAATGGGAGAATCTATTTCACAGTCATCATCTAATTCCACCCAGTGATTTTTTTTTTTAAAGAGAATTCTAGAGTGATACTCTATAGAGTAAAAATTCAGTACTATCTTCTAACGTGTAGATTTATATATAGTATAAATATATCCTAATGATTTGTATTAAAATGCACATTTTATGTGGTCTATTTTTTTATTTCAAGAGTTACCTATATTCTTATTTTTGTTTACATTACGAATCAATAAATATTATTAAAACTAAACCACTTATACATCTTTAAAAAGATTGCCCTTTAATTCCTATAATTCTGAAATACCTTAAAACCTCTGATATAATAGACCCCATTTGTTACCATAATGGATCTCTTCCTACCTTCTTTATCGTCTTGGTATAGAGTAGAGACAATCTACTCTTAGTCATCTAATGGCTCACCTCTGCACAAGAGCGGTATTTGGCTACCTCTGTCTTACAAACTGGGACTTGCCATATCAAAGCCAGTTTCTTTAGTACAGATCTGTTTTTAATGATATACCACCTTTCAAATTGGTCACAAAACCATAAATGTAGTGGAATAAATATTATAAATGGGATCCTAACTAGAATGAGGGAATACATTTTCCAAATTTAGAAAATATAATTTTTTAGAAAATATAGAAAAATCATTTACTTATCAAATAGAGTAAATGTTGCAAATGTATGGATGTTCTTGGTATAAAGGATGGGAAAAATCACGATTTTCAGCTAATGTTTGAAATAGTTCTATATAAAGGCTATTGACATAATTATTAGTAATAGCTATAAGATGTTCATTTTAATGATTTATTACATAATTCCACAAAAAAATGGCTAATGGAAGTCCTAATTTAGAATATGCAATCCTGTTAGAAATCTGATAAAATGTTTGTATATTCATGACTCATAAATAGTTTGTAAAATATTAACAATTTAGTCGGTCAAATATTTTTTTAAATATATATATTTTTAAGTCAGTAAACCCTGATTTTATAAACAGTGTGTAAAATAGTGTGGCAGGCACATTTTCTGAAATACTGAAGATTAACTGAAAATGACATTAAATATAAACTATATACTTTGTACATTTGGTTTTTCTCTAATAGTGACAAAAATCTTTCATTCTCACTTACCTTCTGTTTAAGACGTGAGCTTTAGGGTGCCTGGGTGGTTCAGTATAAGTGTCTAACCCTTGATTTCAGAGTCGTGAGTTCAAGCCCTGCATTGGGTTCCCCACTGGACATGGAATCTACTTAAAAAAAAAAAAAAAAAAAAAAAAAGACAAGCTTTAATGATAGCATTTCAAAATTGTAATTTATGTTTTTCTTAAGTTTTCTCTTTTCTTTTTCAAATGGCCTCCCAACTACTACTGGGAGAAAAATGAAGCAACTTCTTAAATTCTAGAGACCAGTGGTTCCAAAAAGTGACAATATAACCCACTAACCACAAACCATCAAAAAGATTCCATTTCCACTTAAACCAAGATCCCACACTTTATGTCTGAACTTTTATTTTTATCTTCATTCAAATCTTGGTAGTTTCCCTACTCTCCATAAAGTACTTCTGAAAGTGCAATTATATGCTAAAAACACCTTAACTAAAATTGAAATGCCATCTTTATAGTGCAGTGTGGGTACTTACAAAACTTTTTCCTTCATATTCTTTATTATTGACACTCCCCTGCCCATGAATTACAGTTTTTCATCTCTTACAGGATATTTTATATTTATAGATCAAAGATGTAGTAGTGTAAATATCAGTATCTTTCTTAGTTCAGTTCTGCCAAGCTTAGTATTCATTAATTCAATATTTACTATGTTCCACACACTATAATGTGTGCAAGGAATGCATTGGTAAACAAAACAGATCAAGTTCCAATGTTCACATTCTAGTGGATGGAAACTAATAGTAAAGTATATAAAATGTCAAGTGGTAGTAGTTTTTTAAAGAAAAACAAATGGGTGGGTAAAATTTTAGCAAATTTTATTAAAGAATACATGTCAAGAGAAGGGTACCAACATAAGCTAAAACAATTGGTGGGGGAGCGGTGAGAGATGGTAGGGATGATCACAGGGCCGTGAATTTATTTCACAGAAGCCAAGTCACTTTCCCTGTGGCTGACTGGCGCCATGATAGTACATCATTATGAACAAAGGCGTTCTTGCTCTACCCTTTGCTTTGGAGTCTCTTGACCTCTCATTTCTATTTTAGATACAACAGCATATTCTTACCTGCGAATGTTAATATACTGATTGATTTCTGGATGTTGACCATACTTATATCCCTGAGATAAATCAACCGTAATCATGGTATATGATCCTTCTAATGAACTGTTGAATTTGGTTTGCTAATATTTTGTTGAAGATTCTTGCATCTGTGTTCATCAGGGTTATTGGCCTGGATTCTTCTCCGTGGTATCCTTGTCTGAGAAGGATAGGTATTACATCTTCAAATGTTTGGTAAAATTCACCGGTAAAGCCATCTGGTCCTGGACTTGATTGTTGGGAGGCTTCTGGCTACTCATTCAATCTCCTTGCTAGCAACTGGCTTATTCACATTTTCTATTTCCTCAAGAGTCAGTCTTGGAAAATAATATGTTTCTAGAAATTTTTCCATTTCTTCCAGATTGTCCAGTTTGTTGGCATATAATTGTTAGTAGTGGTCTGTTAGGATCTTTTGTGTTTCCACAGTATCAGTTATAACTTCTCTTTCATTTTTTATTTTATTTATTTGAGCCCTGTCCTTTTTTTTTTTTTTTTAAGATTTTATTTATTTATTTGACAGAGATCACAAGCAGGCAGAGAGGCAGGCAGAGAGGAGGAAGCAGGCTCCCCACTGAGCAGAGAGCTGATGCCTGGCTCAATCCCAAGACCCTGGGATCATGACCTGAGCCGAAGGCAGAGGCTTTAACCCACTGAGCCACCCAGGTGCCCCGAGCCCTGTCTTTAAATCATCGAGCCTACCTAAAGATTCATCAGTTTTGCTTATCTTTTCAAAAAACCAACTCGTCATTTCACTACCCTTACTGTTATCTTTCTAGTCTCTATTTCCACTCTGATCTTTATTATTTTCCCCCTTCTACTAACTTTAGCCTTCATTTCTTCTTTTTTTAGTTCTTTTAGGAATAGAGTAAGCCAGATCCACAGGCAGCACCACTACTTACATACTTTCAAAGTATGTAAATATATAGTCTTATGTAAATATATAGTTTTATGATTACAGAATCATAAACCCTGCTGACTTTGAGACCAGGAAATCTGGAGTTAATCCCCAGGGTGACAACTGGAAAACTCTTGCTTTAGGCGTATATAAGCTCCTTTCTGGGAGGCATCTGTGAACTGTTACATGGCCACGGGAGAGGACTAATATGGTTATCTCCCTGCCCATCTTATCTGGGGGCACCTATGTAGCCTATGAATATATGGCAAACCTGAATCCTGCCTGCCCCTCAGGTTGAAACTAAAGGAGAAAAAAATACACCTTTTTCAAATGAACTCTAGGGTATATTTTAGTCAGCTGGTTGTGTGGTGCCCTTGGGGGTGATAACCTGTGAAGAACTGAATATTTTAGGCCCAGGGAGTCCAAAACAATCCCCGCTGGCCACCAGCACCTGGTGCTCAAACGGTGTCCCTTGTGTAGATTGTGTAGACTGCACATGCCCACTGGCTGGCAGGGTAGACCATGGGGGCAGGGCATTCAGCAGGAGAAGGGTAGACCTGGGCTGTGGTGCGGGCAGGACATTTCTTCCTGAGCTAGAAGGCTGGGTGGGAGTGGGGAGTGTACAGAAATGGTGTTTGCCAGCATCTCTGTCCCTGGAGATTCCCAAGGGGTTCCTGTATCTGGTAGATGCTATAACATTAGCAAATGCATTTCCTCAGCATACGGTCTAGGTGTCTTTGAAACTTACTTTTGTGCTGGGTCCTGGGATGAGTGGGTCTGTGTGTGAGTCACTTAATAGTGGATTTTCCATTCCCTAAAGCCCTATAGTTGTTAAGCCCTGTTGATTTTCAAGGCCAGGTGCTCATCTCTCTGATGTAGTTCCAAAGGGCCGAGGTACCTGCTATGGAGCACAAACCCCTCAATTCTCAGGGACAAGCCCTGTGTTATGAGATTTCTCCCAGATGTTGGTCTTTATGCTTAGGGTGGGATTTTTTGAAAGACCATGTATTGCCTCTCCTACCCATGTCAATGTGGCCCTATTGTCCTTTGCTGTAGAGGTCCTTTTGGGGTCCTTTGGGGTCCTTTTCATAGAGAACTGTTTGATACATAGCTGTAGCTGTATTCATGGGAGGAGGTTGAGTTTAGGATCCCTTATATGTTACCATCTTGAATGTCCTCCTGATAAACTGTCTTAATAAAATATTGACAAACGCTATTAGGACCAAGTAAGTAGATCTATGGAAATGCAAGAATAGTAAGAATAAGTATATAATTCATTATAAATATTTTACAAGAGGAAAACTGTTTGATCACCAGATACAGAAGAGACAATTATAAAATTTCCAAGAATTTTCAAAATATTAGAAATGTCCTTAACTCGGTAAGTGGGATCTATCAGAAATTAAGAACTTGTATAGAGGGCGCCTGGGTGGCTCAGTGGGTTAAACTGCTGCCTTCGGCTCAGGTCATGATCTCAGGGTCTTGGGATTGAGTCCCACATCGGGCTCTCTGCTCAGCAGGGGGCCTGCTTCCCTTCCTCTCTCTGTGATCTCTTCCCTTCCTCTCTCCTACTGTGATCTCTCTCTGTCAAATAAATAAATAAAATCTTAAAAAAAAAAAAAAAAAACTTGTATAGAACACTGGTAACATTGCCATTAAAGTCAGGAACAAAACAAGAATCACCACTATCACTCTCATCAGTTTTCTCAGGTTCTAACCAACAAGATAAGATTAAAAAGAGGTTGAGTAGGGGCACCTGGGTGGCTCAGCGTGTTAAGCCTCTGCTTCAGCTCACATCATGATCTCAGGGTCCTGGGATTGAGCCTGCATGGGGTTCTCTGCTCAGCAGGGAGCCTGCTACCTCCCTCCCCTTCTGCCTGCCTCTCTGCCTATTTGTGATCTCTCTGTCAAATAAATAAAATCTTAAAAAAAAATTAAAAATTTTTAAAAAGAGGTTGAGAAGAACAAAAACATATGCAAGTGATTTTCTTTTTTTTCTTTTTTTTTTTAAAAGACTTTATTTATTTATTTGACAGAGATCACAAGTAGGCAGAGAGGCGGCGGGGGGGTAGGCTCCCTGTCAAGCAGAGAACCCGATGCCTTGATCATGACCTGAGCCGAAGGCAGAGGCTTTAACTGACTGAGCCATCCAGATGCCCCTTGCAGGTGATTTTCTTAAAAACACTTTCAGTTGGTACAAAATAGTTAGAGCTAATAAGTGTGCAATAACTACATAGGTATGCCAAAATAAATAACCTATCTTCTCCAGGAGTCAAAAGCTGCCATGATGCAAGCTCATTTCCACTCTCACTTTTCCAGGCTTCCAAGAGCTATCTTAGCAGTAAGTCTGCCCCATCCCCTTGGGTTAGATCTTTTGTTCCAAAGGTATCCCAGATCAATGAAATCTTGAGTATCTAAGGCCCTTGCTCAAGGACCCTCAAAGTCCAATCCCAAGTATACTTCTCTGGCTCCTTAGTAAAACAATGCCAGATTATTTTTTCAATTCCTTCAGTGTGTAATCTCTTTCCTCCCTAGGCCCAGCAGTCCCTAGGCAGATTATGCTGAGATTTAACCCAGCTACCACAATCTCTCAGCTAGGATAAGAAATGAGAGCAACTACGGAAGAGGTCTTTTTGCAAGGGGAGGGAATTGTTACCTCTTAGAGGAAGTATAAGCCACTTTTGCAATCCCTGAGGGTTTGGGGTATCTGCACAACCAACGTCTTCACAGGTATCCCCATCCCATATTTCAGGCTTTAGGATTACCCAGCCAGGACCCTAACTGCATAGCTGAACATACAGATATCTTTAGAGCTCTGTAACTCTGTCAAATCCTATGTCTGTTCTTTCACTGCAGGAAATAAAGTCCTTTTTTTTGAAGTCCACTATCCCTCTGCAAGGCAGTAGTACAACTTAATTGGCCAGTTCTGCTATCCTTGTAGGCATTGTTTTCCCCATATTTTTTAAATGCTTGAATCATTGTATAGACAACAGCATTTCCCTCTTATGGGATGTTTTCCTGGGTCACTATTGGTCAAATCAGTAGTCAAGTGACCACCTCATGCCAAGGACTGAGTACACCATTCCACAAACCCCATCTTACTGCCTGATTTCTTACACTACTCCCTGTACCAACTACGTCAGTTCTGGCTCTCAAAAATACAGATGCTAAGAAGGGATTACACATGTAAGATACTAACTAGAGAAAATGTCTGTGAATGATAAAATAGACTCAGGAATTCAAAGGGACAGCCTGTAGACTATAGTACAAGTTTGAACTCTATAAATAAAGAGGGAAGGTAAGGAAATACTGGGTGGAAAGAGCTTCTGACTACAGTGTATTTCCAAGAAAGTCTCATCCAGACTGCTGAAAAGTTCCCCAAGGCAAAGTTGTGCATTGAAGGAGTTCTGCACTAGATAGTAAAAAACACAAGTATAGTACCTGTGCTATGCTCAGTTAATGGCTGGAAGCAGCCACAGGTCTTCATGTCCTCAGCTCAAATGCAATGGTGGATCCAAAGGGGTGGCAGCTGGCTATCAGTCCAGTATGTTCCCCAGAGTAGGTTCTCTTGAAGGATATCTAAATGGTGCACTAATAACGGCCATTGCATCAACCAAATACCAAAACAAATATACAACTATAGCAATTAAAACTGTCAACTACAGTTGACCAACTAAAACAATGAAAACAGAGTAGTGAGTTCAGACTCAAATCCACATACATGTATGTGTAAGTGTCTGTAGATTTAATAAAGAATGTGATTAAAATAGCATTTCAAATTATTTAATCTATAAATGATATTGACAAGTGGTTCTTCATTTGGAGGAAACACTTTTGGCATCCTACTTCACATATAACAAACAAACAAACAAAAAATCCAAGGAAAATACAGAACATTAAAAAAAAACATAACATGAACAAAAAACCAAACAACCATACCTTTGTCCAAAAATGCAAAATTAATCACACAGTTAAATATAATTTTTTTTAAGTATAAGAGTCCAAAGGGCAAACATAATAAAAGAGACAAGAGCAGACAAAAGATTTTAACAAATGTCATTTGCATGACAAGCTGATGGTAGAGCAGTATAGCAGACCTTAGAACAGAGGAAGTTACAACCTAAATGGCCACAGCAGTGATCAAAGAAGAGAACTAATTATCTCTACAACAAATCAGAAAGGACCAGGGTTCAAAATCTGAGGACAGGGTCAAAGTCTCTAAAGAGAGGGGCTACACAACTGGACCCCTTCCCAATCAGCCACTCAGGCGCCCCTGATGGAAATAACTCTTGTTTCACAATTTTGTCCAGAGTTAGTTCTATTTGTGGGACATTAACTTCAACACATATAGTGTTAAGGTGACCTCTGTATAGTTTTCATTCCTTTAATTTACATATAACTTAACCTGTAAGTTCTTTGAGGCCAGCAACATATAATGACTTTGTTCACCCTGTCCCCTCTGCCTTGAACACCTTCCCAAGCCAAACTGCAAACTCCCACTTAGGGATCCTCTAACACCTAGTTCAAAACTTTATCTGTGAAGCTTCTCTGACTCAAGACAGAAAGGTTATTTTCTCTGGGCTCAAAATGCATTTGTGCACATCAATCACGGCAATTGATGGCTCTATTATTACATTTGAATCCTTGATTCAAACACATTTTCTCAAGTCCTTTATAGATCTTTCAAAAATGCGATGTATCCAGATTTTGAAATTAGAATTTGTTTTTTATCAGGCGTCTTTCTATGTAAGACGTCTTACGTTTTTAGTGCATCGCCGAAGGGTGTCCACACAAATGATCTGGTCAAAACATAACCACGTTTTAACGAAACCCGGTAAGTAATGACTACAACCCCCAAGATGCGCTGCAGGATCAACGTGTGCGTCGTGTCTGTTTTCACCTTTCAGACGAATGGGTTGTAAAGAACGGACGACAGAGCAAGCTAGGAATTTCTTTAAAAACGGAAAGTATTCTGTGAAGAACGAACGAGGACTGAAATACACGACTGCCCAGCACATGACTGGTATCCACAGGGGAATATTTGACAGTTAATGTGATGTTTGACAACGTGAATGCCCAGAGAATTCCTCCTTAGCTTATTCAGCGCTGACCACCTCCCGATAGATAACGCAAAAAATGCTCCTAAGAGAAACTCAAAAGTATCAAAAGAATGCTCTTAGATGCGTTAGGAAAGTAAGTCCCCTCCACTTCCCTAAACTTCTCTGAAGACTTATTTTCCGAGCTTACAAACAAGGGAAGAGCACTGCATTTTCGCAAAGTGGAAAGCATGCTTTTCAATGCCCAGCTACCAAAAGCCTAAGGGTGATAGGCTTTGGCGGGAAATAAGAACTTGTCAACACACTAATGTTCCACTGTATAATCGCCTGGGTGGTCCATAGAACACTTCCTGAGGAGATGTTTAACTCCCAACAGATGCTACGCGTTTTAGTGGGTTTCCGGTCCCCGTAACTTCCAGGGGTCAAAGTTCCTACATATTCAAAGAAAGAAATTTAAGTTATTTTTCTCCCTTAGGCTGACAGGGTCAGCTTCCATTAAGGAGTGCGGGCACATTTCCTTCGTTTTTGCCCAGGGTTAGTCCGTCCAATGATGCGTACCTCCCAGGTATGCTTTACTTTTTCCTCAGAGCTGGGTCCCACGGCTCGTCACACCCCCGGTGCAGCCAGCAACCGCTCGAAAAAAGATCCAAGCCTCCGCTCTTGGCGTCTGGCTCTGAAAGGAACCTCCCGTCACTAAAGGCTACAAGGAACTCGCGAGAACCGACCACCCGGCCGAGATCCCGCGCCAGCAGGCGGTACCCAGAAAAGAGGAAGTCGCACTTAGACCCTCCCACTTAGAGCTTGTACTCCGTCCGCCTCGCGAGAACACCGAGCACCGCAAGCTCGGGAAGCGCGTGCGGAAAGCCGAGGCACCGCGCATTGGGCTCGTCGGCCGCCGTAGCCCCTGCTAGTACAGCCCGTGCGAGCCTGCTGGAGGAGGAAGAGAAAGGCAGAGAGAATCTGGTTACAAGATGGCGGATCTGTAGTAGTTATCGCGGCGGCGGCGGCGGCGGCGGGAGAGCGAGCTCTGGGGGGGCAAAGGGAGTGGAGGGTGGGTGTGTGCGGAGGTGAAGTGAAAGGTTACCGGGCCTCCGGACGGAGAGGTCTTGGTGACTCTTGTTGCCCCTTCCCGCGACTGAACCTTGGGAGCCATGGTGAACTCGGGCCTTTCCGGAGCCGCCGCCGCCGCTGCCGCCACCGCCGCAACGGTCTCTCAAGAGTGAGGGGCGCGGACGAGGTGAGCGAGGAGGCGGTGGCCGGGGCGGTGGGAACAGCAGCCACCATGTCGGATACGCGGCGGCGAGTGAAGGTCTACACCCTCAACGAAGACCGTCAGTGGGACGACCGAGGCACCGGGCATGTCTCCTCCACTTATGTGGAGGAACTCAAGGGGATGTCGCTGCTGGTTCGGGCTGAATCCGACGGTAAGGTTATTGGAACATAAGATAAGGGGCAATCAGTGCCTCCGGTTTGGGCACAGCCCTGGCGTTTAGGCCCTGGGCCGGGTACGGTTACTACCACATCTTGGGACGGCGCATTGGTTTTGTGCCTGCACTTCTGTACGGTAAAAACAAACTACTTTGTCCGGATTTACCCTCAGTCAAACGTTGATTCTGTTCCCCCGCCTCCTGTCCCTATGAAGGGTTTGACCCCTTCCTCTCCAGTCTTCGCCTTTGAGTGAGAACGGAGGAAGCAACGAGAGACAGAATAGTTTTTTTCTCGTCCTAGGGAGCTGACCCTCCCCCTCCCTTTATTTTTTTGTTTTCTTATCCATTATATGTCTATTTCAAAAAGCTTAGTGAAACTTTACTTTCTGAGTGGACTTTTTTTTTTTAAGGTTTTATTTATTTGACAGGTAGAGATCACAAGTAGGCAGAGAGGCAGGCAGAGAGAGAGAGGGAGGGGGAAGCAGGCTCCCTGCTGAGCAGAGCACCCCGATGTGGGGCTCCATCCCAGGACCCCGGGATCATGACCTGAGCTGAAGGCAGAGGCTTCATTTAACCCACTGAGCCACCCAGGCGCCCCTGGCCTTTTTTTTTTTAAGCCCATTTTTTAAAAACCCGCTTGCCTCAGTCGACAGGTGCTGGGGAAAACCAAAAAGCACCTTTTCCTGCAGTTATTGCAGACTGTTGCCACGATACATGCACGCACAAGCATATCTGTAGTCTAGGATCTCCCCCCCCCCCCCGCCCCCAGGCTGCCTTTGTAGAGGTTGCCATGAAAAAGTGGGTGCTTTACAACCGAAACAAGTTAGGACACCAGTACAGATTGTAAACTTAAATCCGTTGGTTTATTGTACGAGTCATATGTGAAGTATTTTAATTATAAAATGTAGAGCGTAATGAAAACCTTTCTCACTGTAATCTGAACGCCTCGATTTGAGCAGTTATGTGCAGATAATAGAAAAATAACAATCTTAGATTTATTCTTGTACTTTGTACTCTTTACCTTTTGTTTTGAATAGGTATGGACATTTATTTCTATATGAAGTATCCTTCATTTTGTTAAGGAGTAAAGCAAAAATGCCCTTCTGTTATTTGTGTACTAAGTACTTAGATTCCTGTTGTGGTCCTTTGTAATTTGTTTTGTTAAACTGAAAATGCAATAAAATGACTTTGTTAAAAAGAGCTTGGCTTCAAGTAGTCATTTAGACCTCAAAGTTTTCATTTCAATAAAACTTTAATGGACATCTAGTCTCCTTATATTTTGGGTCTGAATGTTGATCTTAGGTGGATTTTTTTTCCTTTAAGGGTTATATATGGGGGATAAGATGGTGTGTTCTATATAAAGCAGAGATCTGAAGAGAAGAACATGAATCAGAATATATTTGATTACTTCTCATGCCTAGCTAGGGGAAGAGAACAAGTTCTTTTCTTTAAATTCATATTCAGATATTTTATTCAGAATTTTACAAATTGAAACTTAACAAATACTATTTTTTATCTTTCAGGATCACTACTCTTGGAATCAAAGATAAATCCAAACACTGCATATCAGAAACAACAGGCAAGTAGTTGTTTATCTTTAATTTGAAAGACTTCATCTGTGATCAAGGAAGTATTAATCTGACAAAGATGGGAAAGCTTTCCTGACAAGAAAAACATGTTTGGTAAACAGAGTTACACATTCTATGTATTTCCCTATAGGTCAAAAGTTTCAAACTGAGAAAGTCAAAGTTTTTGTACTGGCAGTAATTTATTGTCTTTGAATTGAGCCACTGTTGGTTTATGTTAGAATACAGTGTATTCATTGGTCTTATTTACAGAGAGTCAGGTATCTTTTTTACCCTGTATACTAAGCCTTTTATTCTCAATCACATTGAAGGAAATGACATAAAAGAAAATTAAAGGGGTACTCTTTAAAGCAAGGAAAGCCTATTTGTGGTGTGAAATTCAATCCTTTGACTCAAGCAAAGGTAGAGTTTTTGAAATAGAAGCACTTAAATCCTGTTCTTTAATTGTGTATTTTTAATATAATCAGTGGATACTTTATAAAAAGTGTACATTGTCAATCATGTAATATTTTCTGTTAATATTTATTGTCTTATTTGGGAGAAGAAAACCTGTGTTGTATTTTAGTATGCCCAGTTACTTAATCTGGAAATGGTAGTGGTGATTCGACCTTTTCTTCTGTGAATGTTTTCATTTTTATCATGGAAGATTTCAAAATTTATAAATATAGAAAATGTGTGTCTGTGTAACACTACCAAATTTAACAATGTTAACATTATACCATGTTTGTTTCTAATTTTTGTAATGTAGAACACTGTGGATAGAGTTAAAGCCCCCTTTGTGCCCATCTCATTCTATCCATTCTCCATCCTTTATAGGTAACCACTATTCTGAAGTTGATGTATTATTTCTGTATATGCTTATATACTTTATCTGCATATGTATGTATCCATAAATAATATGTAGTGTTTTGTGTGTTTTTAAACTTTACACGGTTGATCTCATGCTCTTACATGTACTCTGATTTTACACTCAGCAGTTCATTGGAAGATTTGTTGATGTTAACAATGTAGATTTAGGTTTTTTTTAAAACTGTATAGCATTCTTCTTTTATGATATACATCTATTGTTAGACATTAGGATTATTTCCTGTGTGTGTGTGTGTGTGTGTGTGTGTGTGGTATGTAAAGTGAGTATGACAGATTTTTGAAGGAAAAGATAAGTTATTTTAGGATTATATTTATATCATCAATACGTACTTCAAGGTCAATGAAAATTTGGATACCCAGAAATGCTTCACAGTTGGAAGAATGAAATTATGTCTGTTGCACATCTCGTTATTAGTAAAGGTCTAACTGTTAAACAATTTTTTTGTGTATGCAATACATTCTTAATCATGTCTTTGAAATATTTCAATTTTCAATTAATTTTTTTCCTTCTGCTTAGGAAGTACTGCATGTCTTTGATGGGGAATCAAATTAAACATTTGTCCTGTATTAAACACCTGAAAAATGTTTCCTATACCTTAGACATTTAAGTAAATTTAATTTCTAAGTCAGCCAAGCAGATGGTTATTTTCTGCATGGAATTTTACCAGGTAGCTACTTCTGTTTTATTTTTTGTTGGCCTTCTTTTTTGTGGGGAAAGAAATACTGTTTTGTTATCTTTTTTCCCCCTATCTGCACAAATATAAAATTCTCAGAAACTGTCTTCTTAAATGTGACTTCCTACAAATTAATTATAATATGGGTTCTTCTCAGATTGTATATAAAATTCTTTAATTGTTGTAACTATCAGATCACATATGGTGGAGGTTTGTGTATAAAATAGCCCTCCGACATTTGTCCAAAAGTACATGATATTTCACTAGGAACTTTGGAACATGATTTTCTGTGTAATATTACTCTGCTCGAAAACTTAAGTATTGGAGAAAAAAGTACTTATTTTTAAAACTTTATCCTATTGGGGAAAATGTTTTCTGTAATTAATCATATTTCAATAATATACTATTGGGATTTTTAAGTATTTTTTTCCTAACTGAATTACCTTTACCAAATAACATTAAACTATAAGAGAACTCTGTAGCACTGAAAATAATATGGAAAAGCTTTGTACCTAAGATTGAAAAATGTATAATTGAGGTCACTTGTTTTGTTTTCTTTATTTTTATTTAAATTGAGTGCACTTTTCTAATAGAATCAAAGAGCAATTTAGGAATTCTCTTAAACTTAGTTTCTTTGTTATGGATACAGTTTTTTCACCAAAATCTTGTTCAGTTTGCACTTTTTACCAGATTATACAAATTGGGATTTCCAAGCACAATGATGTTTTTCTGTGTCCATTAGAATTACTTTTTAAATGTCATTGTTTAAGTTATGCAGTGTATTCATCCATAAAATAACCATTTCCAAAGTTTATATGAAATATATGAATCATTCTGATTTTTAATTTTAAAAAGATTTAAGGGAATGAGAATGTTCATAGTTTATAGGAAATTTTGTTACAAAATACAATGAATAAATTCAAAGAGCACTATTTAAGATTCTTTTTTAACATTGCAGTTCTAAAATGAGCCAAATTCTGAATGATGGGCTCAAAATAAGTTAAAGAATGAGTTGAATTGGAATGTCAAAGGACCCCATATCAATAGGTCATCATTGATTCACAACACTTTCTTGCTTCAGTACTGTGGACTATAGTGAAGTTGTTAATGGGAAGAAGATAAACTTAAAGGAGCTGATAAACTTGTTAAGTGTTTAAATACATTGGAAACAGAAGAGAATGATGATACAGTAGAACATGAAATAGTGTCTGATACATGCCAAAATTTTAAGTTATTTAGAATCCATCCTACGGATCTTGACTAAATCAAAAGCAGAGTCATAGAGTTGTATACCTTTCATATTTAATACAGTTTTAATACAATTTGGGTTAATTGGGTTTAGGAAAGAAGTACAGGAAAGTCCCAATCCTTGGTTTTATTGGTAGACAAGATGTAACAGGTGAAACAATTATGTATCGATAATAAACTATCTGATAAAGGGTTTTAACCCAGTCCTTATTGAAAGCTCATGAAAGCATTTAACAGACGAGGCAGTTAGGGCACAGAAAGTTCAAGTTTCTTGACTGAGATTTTACAGCAGGTATGAACCAACACAGAATTTATATAAAGCAGTTTTATTCCACAGACTTGGACAGTAGAAAATTTTAAAAAGGAAAGATTAATTTGAATTAGAATTTTTAAGAAAAATTTTACTCTCCCTGATGGTGTCTGTTGAAGGAATTGTGATAGGTAAGGAAATAGTACACCTGACACAAAAGTTATTAAGGCTCTTGGCAGCAGAGGTTTCTTATTTGTGAGCTTGGTTTACTACACAAAAGGGAGCTATTCTAGATTCTTTTTTTTTTCTTTAAGAATTTATTTATTTATTTGACAGAGATCACAAGCAGGCAGAGAGGCAGGCAGAGAGAGAGAGGAGGAAGCAGGCTCCTTGCTGAGCAGAGAGCCCAACGCGGGACTCGATCCCAGGACCCTGGGATCATGACCCGAGCCGAAGGCAGTGGCCTAACCCACTGAGCCACCCAGGCACCCCATATTCTAGATTCTTGAGTAGGGGCTTAACATGATGAAAATGATACTGCGTTTAGGAAGCAAGTGTGGCAATGTTATGAATAATGAATTGGGGGTAGAGAGGGAATAAGAGCTTTAGGAAGCAAGACTTTTTGTTATAATTCAGATGCAGGAAAATGAAAATCCGTTCAGTGTAGTAAATGGAATTGTAAAGAAGAAGTAGAGCTCCAGTATATTAACAAAGTGCTGGAAGATTTGGAGAATGATTAAATATGACAGAGAAGGAATCAAGGATCACTAGTAGTGTTTTCAGTCTTGGGGCCAGGGAAATGATGGTTCTATCCAGAAACAGAAGGTGACAAGAAAGCAGGTCATTTGGCTAGTGACTTGTATATTTCAGAAAAGCAAAAATCCCTTTTTATTTATTTTGGATAGATAATACATTCACATCTTTAAAAATTTAGAAAGTATTTGGTGAAGTCTCTTCCACTCTGAACTCCATCCATAGTTTCCCTTGCTAGAGGCCACCAGTATTGCCAGTTTCTTGCGTATCTCCTAGAGGTTTTATGCATGTGTAAACAACTAGGTATATAGTCACATACACATTTTCCCTTTTGTTGGCATAAATGGTAGCATACTATATACTGTTCTGTTATCTTTGGTTTGGATTTTTTTTTTTCCACCCCTTCTCCACCTGTGGTTTAGATTTTTAAAGTTGAAAATCTTTTGAATATTTTCAGCAGAAGAATGACATGATCCAAAATAGTAACATCAGTGTGTGGAATTGAAGAGAGGCAATTACTGGGAGAGTAGTTGAGAGATCACAGCATAATCGAAGCAAGATACAATGTTGAACTGGGTTAGGGTGAGGTCAGTAAAGATGGAAAGAGGCGGATGGATTTGAGATACGTGTATATATAGAAGATAGAATTGACAGGACATGCTGCTGGGTTAGGTATTTGGTTTACAGGAAGAAGATCTAGTCAAGAGGAAGAATAAGCAATTGGAAAGAGTAGAGAATCAGGAAAGTGTGTTGTCTTGAAACAAAGGGAGAACAGGATTTTGTTAAGGAGAGAGGCAGTCCATGAATGGCTGTTCTTATCCTTCAAAGGTAAGATTGAGACTATTCTAGGTTTTAGCTAGAAGAACATTTGCCAAGATAAAGGTGGAGTTGAAAGTTTTGAATGCTGAGTTGAAATAACAGCATGGATTTATAATGAGTAGAGTCTACTCTAGCTATAGATCACAAGCATGAGTGGAGGACGTGAATTAATAGATTGGAAAGGTTGGGCAGTAATGGATGAGTGGAGGACATGAATTAATAGATTGGAAAGGTTGGGCAGTAATCTAGGCAGTAATGGATGTTCTGGGTGGTGTTTTGGAATGGGACTAAGGAGAAATTCTTGGATATCAGATGAAGAGGGTTCTTACATAGGAGTCCAGATAGATGCCTAGATAAATACAGTTCCTCTGGGCGGGAGGTTAGGAAGCAAATTGTTGAGAACTTTGTGTTCTTTTAGAATTGTTTACATTTTTTTATGGGGCATAGTAGGAGGGACATGGGTTTAGAGCTAATACTGTTAATTAAGTTTTTTATTTCATTATTTCAAATCTCCTGAGCAAATTTTCTTTGGATCTTACCTTTTAAATGAAGATACTACCTATGTCATGTAATAGTTGTGAATTAATGTATGAAAATGCTTCAGCATGGTATGTGACAAATAAGCTCAATAAGATAACTGTAGTCATAATAATCTCATCAGTCCTACTCCTCTTTTCCAGTGAGGAAAGAAAAATCAAAGAGGTTAAATACTGTCTTGAGTCACGGAAATAGTGGACAGTGAAACTGAGTGGTGCTCAGGTCCTAATGCTAGTCTGGGGTTATTCCCATTATACCCAAATATATTTGGATTTTAGGAAGATACTAGTATTGTTTTTAGCAATAGCATCATGTCTGTTTTAGACTGTATGTTATGCCATACTATATTTTAAAAATCCACCTCAGAATAAGTTGAGGTCAAATACCCATTAAAGTAGAGAACTAGATGTTGCATCATATTTCTGGTTAATCACACTTATTTTCAGACTTCTAAATTGATTTTGAATCTGCAAATCAAAATCTACAAATCTGATTATTTCTCTTCTCCCTTTTAAAAAAAAATAAGCGATTCTTTTGAAAAACTTCAGCTCTGTCTGTATTGAATTTTATCAGTGTTGGGGCAAAGATAGGATCTTGACAGCAGTAGGATCTCAAATATTTCACGAGTAGAGTTCATTCATGTTAATGCACTAGAGAGGTAGACTGACAATGATAATCCATTGGTCTGTTAGACTATTGTAAATGTGTCACAGGTGGCTTTGTGAGTATAATGTAAAACCTAGAGACCCTTTCCATAGAAAAGATGTTAAAAGCACCCAGTTTTAAATACAGTTCTAAGGTATGATTTAGACCTTGAATTAAGAACCTTTGATTTAAACAGTATTCACCTCAAGAATGTATTTTTAATATTTAAGATCAGAAGTGACCATTTCTTATAATAAAACTACGTTGTGAGAATCTGATTCAGTAAAAGCTAAATTATCAAGCCTCTCCAGCTCCTGTCTTAACTTCCATCCTGGTGTTAGACTTAATCACCTTTCTTATTTTTTTAAAGGACCGAACCAAATAAAATTGACTTTTTCTATTCTCCCTGCAGGCTCATTTTAAATCTGATTTCCATGGGGATATAGTGGTGGTTAAATGTTCAGTTGGTAGAGAAAAACTCAGAAGCTTCTCTTAGTTTAAACAGGCATTAATAATATCCCAAAGATTTGTGTGTCACACACAAATGAGCAAAAAATATAATACAAAGGGCACAGCATTTTGAAACAGACATTACATCTAAAACTGAGTTTGACTTTGGGATATGTAAGAAACCCTGCCTTTTGACACTTTTTGTTTTGTTTAAAATGTTCTTATGCCACCTTTGTGCTCTCTTACCTAGGAGCTTTTACTGTGACCTTTGTGATAAGCAGTTATTAGAAGTACTTCTTAGGGTTGTATTTTTTTTTTTTTAATTGAAATAGTAGGTTTCCAGGGAGGGGAAGAAGAAAGGATGGGATTTGTAACCCATTTTGAGTAGATTTTATAGAGCTGGAAAGTGCTTGCTCTGATGGCAGTTCCCTATCCTCTGTAACCAGCCAGAGATACACTTAGGTGATGTTTTCAAATTTGACTTAACAAAAGAATTATCGGAGACCCTTGTTAAAAATAAGAATTTGGGGCTTCACTCCAAGGAAGCATGGGAATTTGTATATGTAACCATCACCCAAGGTCAGTCCTCTTTATATTGAAAAAGGATTCTGAATATAAATCCCATTTAGTTTCTGGGGTTTTGACTGGCTTAGGGAGAAGACTTAACATTAAGAAGAAACAAACAAGAAAATTTTGAAGAAGGGGACTTAATTACTTTTAAGTCAGACTTGATAGCTTACTGGGACTTCTGCTCAGAAGATAGATGGGAACCAAATTGGAAAGGGCCCTGGGTGCCTGGATAAAGTACTCTGGATTTCATCCTGTTGTACTAGTGATCTCCAAGATGGAATGCACATTATATATAAAGCTTTGAGATTTGAGAAGAAGCCTGCTTAGATATTTTAATCAAAAGAAGAAATTGACTTCTGCTAATACTTAATAAGCAAGTGGTCAGAAGTTTAAAAAAAAAAAAAAAAAGACATGGTATTCTAAAAGTAACACTTCCATAAAAAGGTTCCCTAACTACTGTGAATTATGGTAGCCTGCACGTGTAGATAACTATTTATAGATATTTTCCAACTTAAGCTGACCTGTAACCCTAATAAAATGAACATACGCCTTAAAAAGGCCTGAAAGCAATAATGTAAGTAGAAATGAACATGATAATGGTAAAACTGACATCTATACTCCTTGTTAATCTGTCAGCAAGTAATAATGCAGAAACAATGGTAAAATCTCACGTAGGTGCCTGTGTGGCTCAGTTGGGTGTAGATGCCTTCAGCTTGAGTCATGATTTCAGGGTCCTGGGATGGAGCCCCATGTTGGGTTTCCTCTGCCTCTCTTCCCTGATTGTGTGCTCTCTCTCAAATAAATAAAATCTTTAAAAAAAAAAAAATAGATCTCACAAGAAGTTGCTCTTCCCCCCCAAATTCAGAATTATTAGAAGGATGGTATTAAAGATTTGTATCTACTGGATTTGTATCTACAGATTTGTATCTACTGTCATTTGTGTGTATATACTGTGCCCTAAGTGTATATTGGGTATTAAAATGCTAATAATGGTATGGAGCCCAAACAGTTCAAACGTTTTTAAATGTTGCTTATTTTATCTTTATATAAAGGTTTTTATTTCTATTTTAGTGTGTGTTTTATAGAGCATTGCTGTACTAATATTCCTGAGTGTAATGTATAAATAATTCAAGACATACAAATAGAGTACTGGAGATTGCTGTTTGAAGCAGAGCTCTAAGAAGTTGACTCTGGTTGAGTAAAGTACATGAGCCTGAGTGTGTTTCCTAGACCTTTAACCAGAGGAGCTTTGTCTTTATATCTTCTTTATTACTTGAAGATTCTTTTCTTTCCTTCTTTCTTTCTTTTTTAAGATTTTTTTTATTTATTTGACAGACAGGGTTCACAAGTAGGCAGAGAGAGAGGAGGAAGCAGGCTCCATCCCTGGACCCTGGGATCATGACCTGAACTGAAGGCAGAGGCTTTAACCCACTGAGCCACCCAGGCACCCCTTGTTATTTGAAGATTCTTAGTAAAATTTTGCTTGTAAAAAGAGTTCTGCTGGGTTTTTTTGTTTTTGTTTTTAAAGGTTTCAAAACCTCTTCTGTATATGGCAGGAGCCACAGAAAGTTTTTGTTTTATTTTATTTTTTATTTATTTTTGAATGTGAAATACATTTTTCTTTGTTACACAGCTAGAAAATGTAGAATTTTTTAAAAATATTTTTATTTATTCATTTGAGAAAGAGAGTGCAAACAGAGGGGAGATGTAGAGGGAGAAGCAGGCTCCCTGCTGACCTGGGCGCCTGATGTGGGGCTTGATCCCAGGACCCCAAGATGACAACACAAGCCAAAGGCAGATGCCCAACCAACTGAGCCCCCCAGGTGCCCCATGGAAAGTTTTTAAATGAAAGGAGTTACCTGATAAAATTTTAGAATATATGATTAGCAAATTTTCCTTCCAAGGAGCACAGCCAGGCAGAAGAGAGAACACAGTTTTCCAGTTGTTTTTCTTACCTGATTAAACAGCAGATAAGTATTAATCTGAGACCTGGATTAACTGAAGGATATTTTTCCTTTAAAGATTAAAGCTATCAAAGTTTTAAAGTGTTTTGATTTTGAAGACTTTATCTGAGACCCTTTTTAGTATTACATATTTTAATATCAGGCCACAATATTTAGAAGGATTAGATGAACAATCATTAGTTATAAGGTATTTTTATAGATTATATACTTGGTAATTAGGATGTAAACATGTATATTTTCTTTTTTTTTTAAACATGTATTTTCTGAAAGTCAAAGTTTTAATCATACTAAACTTCCGTTGTTACATATCCTTAAAAAACTGTCCATTTCATTGAGTGTTGCATAATGATTTTTTGTGTTTAGATGTGTCTGTGTTTTAAACTCAAACTTTGGTTTTTAATAAAGGGGTTGACAACTTTTTCCTAAAAGCTTAACTGACTTTTTGTTAGTGGTAAAATTAGGGACATTAGTAGAAAAACACCTAAACCCCTAACTTCTTTACAAACTAAGCTGCTGAAGTGTTGGTAATACTTAGAGCTAGAGTATATTCATTTCATCATTGTTTTGAATTCTTTCATATCTTGAAGGCTTTTCCAGATTCAGAGGAGAAAGGCAGTAGAGGATTCAAATGTCTACATTACAGCTTGGCCAAGAGTGGCTAAATTTTCCACTCAACATTATCTTGGTAACCTGAGCTAGAGCCTGCTAAGCTCTATGTTTTAATATTTTATATTAAATAAATTTATATTAAAAACACATAAATAAAAGTATATATTTTAATATTTAATAAATAACAATAATTTTTGTTTCAGAAAATAGCTCAATGTCATTTTAATACCCAAACTGTTCCATTGCCAGTATATTACTAAGTTTCAAAGGCTAGCAAAATACAGTTATATTGTATTGATTGAGTGTACATTAATTACACTCATCAGAGGGCATTTGTCATTACTATGCTTTTTCCTGTTCTCTTGATTTCTACTTCGTAGTTATTTCTTTTTTAGCTTTTCTAGTGTGATGATGTAAAAATCTTTATTTTTAAACAGGATACGTTAATTGTTTGGTCGGAAGCTGAGAACTATGATCTGGCTCTAAGTTTTCAGGAAAAAGCTGGCTGCGATGAGATTTGGGAAAAAATTTGTCAGGTAAGGTTCTTTAAATAATATTAGTTTAAGTTTGCATTCTTGACTTTTTTTCATTTTTACCTGAAAGAATATATTAGAATGTGGAGAGAGCATGTGTTTATCACTTTAAAGTTCGATAGAATATATTCATAATTAATAAAAGGTCAGTAAATAATTAAGTTCTAAGTCTTTGAGGTTTTTCTTTAAAATTTGGTCACCTGCTTACCTAATGTTTATGAATACTGTGTGCCAGACACTAATGATTGAAAGTGCTCATGACTTCAGTTCTAAAAGAATTTATAATACGGCAGAATATAAGATAGGTGGTAACTCTCAGGTACCTGGAACTTTTTTTTTTTTAGGATTTATTTTTAGAGAGGGATACAGGAAGCACACAGGTGGAAGGAACGGCAGGAGAGAAACTCTCATGCAGTCCCCACACAGATCCCAACATAAGGCCCAATCCCATAACCCTGAGATCATGACCTGAGCTAAAACCAAGAATCAGATGCTCAACCCGCTGTGCCACCCAGGCACCCCTAGCTCTTTTTTTTTTTTTAATTGGTTTTTATTTTAGGGGCACCTGGGTGATGCATTCAGTTAAGCATCTGCTTTCAGCTCAGGTTATGATCCCGGGGACCTGGGATCAAGCCCTGCTTCATGCTCCCTGCTCAGCCAGGAGCCTGCTCCTCTATCTCCCTCTGCTCCCTGCCCCTAGTGCACCCTCACACACTCTGTGCCTGCTCTCTCTCTCTCAAATAAATAAATCTTAAAAAGGAAAGTTTTAATTTTAGAAGTTCAGATTTATAGAAAATACAGAGAGTTTTTGTGTACTTTCTCCCTGACACCTTCTCCTCCAGTTCTTCCTGTTAATAGTCTCTTATATTTGTAGGATACACTGGTCATAATTGATGAGTTAATATTCATACGGTGTTATTGTTCGTTATTATTATTCCTCATACATTATTATTAGCTAAAGGCTATCTTTTATTCAGATTTCCCCAGTTTATTTCACTTATTTATTTTCTTAGAGAGTGAGTGTGTACAGTTGAGCATAGTAGGGGCAGAGAGAGAGAGAGAGAATCTTACGCAGTCTCCATGTCCAGCATAGAGCCCAACTCGGGGCTCAAGTTTATGACCCTGAGATCATGATCTGAGCTGAAATCAAGAGCCAGTTGCTTTAACCAGTTGAGCCACTGATTGAGCCACCCAGTCATCCTAGTTTTCCTCAGTTTAAGACGTAGTGTCCTTTTTCTATTCCAGGATTCCATTCAGTATACCATACTACATTTAAGTATGTTTCCTTAGGCAGATACAGTCTGTGACAGCTGGTAACTGGAATTTTAAATTAACCGCAGCATTTTAACTATTATTTTCTGTAAATCGGATCACTTTTTCAACAGTTGCCTAATGTAATATTCTGTTCTAGTGTTTTTGACTCTTGTCATTTTCACTTCTATCAGCTTTTCTTTATAGTGATTCTGATTACTGAAGGTTCTTGAGTTAGTTTTAATGCATCTGACCACAGTAATTCTTTTCCTTAGTCTTCTCAGTAACATTGCCACACAGTGCAAGAAAGTATAATATGAACGTTCTCATTCTATATAAAGCTTATTTAATGGCTGGCTCTAGGTCACAAATCTAAACTGGAGGTAGATGGTTTGTTTCTTTCCACCTCATATCTTACTAGGTATGTATCAGGTATTAATGGAGCGTTATTAGTATGCACTATTAAATAGAAGAATTTCCATTGATGAATAGGTGAAAACACTGGTAAATATGATTTTGCTAAATATGTAAATTTAAAATATACATAAGAATATAACACAGATTGTTTCGTTATTACTTTGCCTTTGTATTTTGCCTGTCTTTAAACTTATGGGCGGTGATGAAGAGAAGGTCCTCATACTTATTCTTGTGTGCTCTCCACAAGATTGAGATTGAATTTTATGTTTGCCAAGTTTTCTGTAAAGTGAGATGTAAGACTTAAAAATGATCTCTGTTGCAGATTCAGACACATGCAGTCCACAAAACTTGCTGCTCTGTTCTGGATTCAGGAAACCTTAATCATGCATACATTCATCTATAAGATGAGGGGAAAAAACTGGTCCATGAAAAAGTGAAAGCATGCTGAAGGATACAAAACTTCAAAAAGAAAAGAGGGAAACACTACTGTTCAGAGTATTAATAGTATAGGGGCGCCTGGGTGGCTCAGTGGGTTAAAGCCTCTGTCTTCAGCTCAGGTCATGATCCCAGGGTCCTGGGATCAAGCCCCACATCAGGCTCTCTGCTCACCAGGGAACCTGCTTCCTCTTCTCTCTTTTCCTGCCTCTCTGCCTACTTGTGATCTCTGTCTGTCAAATAAATAAATAAAATAAATCTTTTTTTTAAAAAAAGATATATAAAGATTAAACTTTTTATTATAAGTTCCTGAAAAATGATACTTTGTTTTGTAATCTCCCTCCTCCAGTAGTGTGGCAACTGGCACATGTTGTGTGTGTGCTCAGCACATATTTAAAGAATGAATGAATAAGATAGAAGATAAACATCTTACTTAGAACTAAGATGTTAGGGGCTCCTGGGTAGCTCAGTCAGTTACGCGGCTGCCTTCAGCTCAGGTCATGATCCCATAATCTTGGGATCGCGTCCCTCATCGGCATCCCTGCTCATCGGAGGGTCTGCTTCTCTCCCTCTGCCTCTTCCCCTTTCCCTGCTTGTGCTTGCTCTCTGTCTCTCGCTTGTTCTGTGTCAAATAAATAAAATCTTTGAAAAAAATAAAATTAAAAAAAAAAAGAAGTAGGTTGTTGGATTACATTTCTCCTGAAACATATATTTATGTGGTGGATGGTATTTCAGCATATTACATTATGCCTACTCCCCTCCCACATATCAGCATGTACTGTTTAATATTAATTCCTGGATCTATATATATATTCTGAAGACTTGGTACATTTGTCCTAGAAAGTTTTGCTGAAATTTGTTTACTGTTTTTCACTCGTGTTTTTTAAGAGTTCCTACAGCAACTGTCAGATTCGCTTTTTTTTTTTTTTTTTGGTGAGAAAGACTCACAAAACTCCACAAAGCTGTTATATTTATCATTACAGTTTATTACAGTGAAATGATACAAATGATACAGATTAAAATTACCAGTGGGAGAAGGCACATAGGGCAAAGTCTGGGGCAGTTCCAGGCTTGAGCTTCCAGTTTTCTTTCTCAGGATACTTACGCAGACAGCACTTACTTCCAACAATGTTGTGTGGCAACCTGAACATAGTATTGCTGACCAGAGAAGCTTACCCCAACCTTTGTGTCCAGTTTTTCACTGGCTGTTAGTCCTATAAGCAGGCTGACTGCCCTGTGATAGACTTTAGTTTCCAGCACCTCCACAGGTTGAGCTGATACTGTGTGGTCCAAGACCTCCACTATAAACCACCTAGTTACCCACACACAGAATGTCTGGCATAGCCCAGTGCTCCCAGGTGAACAGAAAACACTCATGTCAGACAGGATATTTAAAGTGCATAGAGGTTACCTCTCAGGAGTTAGGCAAGAGCCAGATCTTTTCTTTAGGCAAGACTAATCCTTAACTGCAAAGGCCACCCCTTGCCAGGACTCTCATAGCAAAATGATTATATTTGTCTAAGCATCTATATTTAGTACAGCGTTTATATGACAGAGCAAATATCAGTATGAATGTGCTTAATATTTAGAGGAGCCATTTTAGGGTAGGGATATATTTAAAGAAACAGGTTATCTGTCTGATAAAGCCATGATTTACTTTTTTTTTTTTTTTAAGATTTTATTTATTTATTTGACAGAGCTCACAAGTAGGCAGAGAGGCAGGCAGAGAGAGAGGAAGGGAAGCAGGCTCCCTGCTAAGCAGAGAGCCCAATGCGGGGCTCAATCCCAGGACCCTGGGACTATGACCTGAGCAGAAGGCAGAGGCTTTAATCCACTGAGCCACCCAGGTGCCCTGCCATGATTTACTTTTTATATTTCATACTGATTACTCATTTTCCTCCTTGATTTATTGCAGTTTGTACCTTACGATAAACTTGTACAGAAGTATTTAGCATAGAAATCAACTGACAGTTAACAAAATCCATTTCTTCCTTGTGCCAGTCATTTTCTATCAGCATTGATGTTGAGGAGGCTTTAACTCAGTTTCCCAGTATTAATATTAGAGTAAAATTATGAGGCTTATGTGCCTAAGGTAGTGGGAGCAACAGTGCTAGTATTATACCATATTGCAGTATGGTAGTAGATGTAACCTGAAAAGGAGGAGTCTGGCACATTACTAGAATTGTTAACAGTCATTAACAATTGTTTCAGTTCATCAGGTTTATTTACAGGCCTCCATTCAACCTTGTTAAGTCCCAGGAATAGGTGATTTTAGCAAACATGGCTTTTACCCTTCAAGCATCTGATACAGTTGAGCTAAGAGAATATCATCTCTTGCTCCCATCCTTTCTTGAGGGTCTAGTGTTAATATTGGATTTCTCTTGTTGCTTTACCCATTTGTTCATTCCTTTGCCCTTGGTTACTATTTCTTCTTATATGTCACTGATTTTTACTCACACTTTTCTATCTTTGGAAGGGGTGTTAGATTTGGCCACTTTGCTGGTCCAGGAAGCTTAATTTTGTACTAAACTACCGAGTACTGTGCCTTTTTTTTTTTTAAGATATTTTTAAATTTATTTGAGAACGAGAGAGCATGAGTGGGTTGGAGGGAAAGGGAGAAGCAGACCTGTTGAGCAGAGAGCCTGACATAGGGCTCGATCCCAAGACCCTGAGTTCATGACCTGAGCCGAAGGCAGATGCTTAACCTGAGCCACCCAGGTGCCCCATGTACTGTATGTTTTAAATGCATGTTGCTGAATATACATTTAGTTTATCGCTTCTCACAACTGCCTGGTATTCCACAGAACCATATGCTGTTTTACTTTCCATTTCTGAGACGTCATTGCTGACCTTTGAAAAAACAACTTTAATTTCAATAAAAATCATATTACGCAGTCACTTCTTAACTCCTTATAGTGAGAAAGTAAAACAACTCTGAAAAGTATGATAGCTCAGAGGACAATAAATTTCTTAAGGGGAGTGGTGAATAATAGTAATTGTTTTTGTCTTAGATAAAGATTTGTTACTAGTCATTAGAGTCATTCACTTTCTAAACATTGATACCATATTTTGAATTGTCCCTTTGGTGGGGCAAGGCACCACTGTAAGATTTAGAACAGGGAGTTGTGTGCCTATGTGTCACAAATGGGTGAAGGGCAGCTGTGACAAAAGGAGGGAGAGGATTGAGCATGGCATGTGGGAAAGCCTCAGAAGGCCACACAAAGATGCAGTCACTCTACTTATGTCTCTGTGAGCTGCTACCATAGAGTACCAGGGTATAAGTCGCTGGTATCCACCTTGGCCCTCATTAGTGCTTAATGCCCCAAAAATGTGGGATCTCTGTTAGGTCCCTATAAATTTTTTGGCTTTACTCAGATTCTTTTATGTGTGGAAGAACTTATAAAAAGAGCTAAGATAATTTCTGTATATGTAGCTCTTAGAAAGCATAAAGTCAAAGGTACATATGGAAGCATTAACCTCGGAAAATGGGAAGGTAGGGGCATTTTTCTGGAAAGAAATTAAGAAAAAGTGAAAATAAGTTGTGAGATGAAGAAGGGTGTTAGAGTACGTTAAATAACAGGGGTCTCTTTTTTCAAAGGAAAAATTCTGTCTCCTGAGATTTAAAGGAGAAAATAATAGTGTTTGACACTTAAAAGGGGAGAAAAATTAGAGCAACAGCTATAAGGAAGTAAGCTAGAAGTGTGGAAAAGAAATTTCTGTTGAGAACCCTACTGATAGTGTAAATTTTTTTTTTAACACACTCAGCACAATTAGTTGACAGACTTGTGCCACAGTTGGGTGACTGATTTGTGCCACAGAAGGGAGAATGTTAAAGTCTGATTGTGTTACAGTAACAAACTCCTAAAATATCAGTGGCTCCCAACAAAAGTTTGTTTTTCCCTAATGCTATTTGACCAATGAGTGACAGGGTTGGACTGAAAGAGGTTGTGCTTACCACATCCACTTAGGGACCCAGGTTGATAGAGGATTCATTTTACTACTTCCAGGATCATTGCAAAGTGAGAATGAAAGGGGGCAAGTCAGAGCATTGGCTTTTAAAAAGTTCTTCCAGAAGTTACACATGACACTTTTCCTTACAGTTCATTGGCCAAAACAAATCCGCAATTACATATAACTTCATGGAAACAAGGAACTCGTGCCACAAAAGGGAGAGAACCAGAAATACTTGATGAACAGCATTATTGACATCCAGTCACTTGGGTTTATGTGGGATTGACAGATCATATCAGGGAGTATTAAATTTAGGAGAGCGTCCAGGAAGCTTATAGGAGTAATCCTGGATAACATAGAAGTGGACGTACTATAACCTTGTAAATGCTTTGTAGCTGTGCTTTTAATTCTGAAACATGCAGACTAAATTCATTCGAACTGTGAGTTAAAGATTTTATTCATAAGTCATCTCTACACCCAACCTGGGACTTGAATTCATAACCCCAAGATCAAGAGTTGCACACTCCACAGACTGAGCCAGCCAGACGCCCCCCTTCTGATTTCTTATTCTTTCGTTATAACCTATGTTTCTTCTTTCTTTCTTCCCCACTTTGTACTCTACTTCTGTTTCTTAGGTTACCGTCAGAGTCTTCTGGCTTTAAGTGTTACCCTAATACGTGTTACCCTAATACCAAATTTCTACCTTCTGACCTACTCGTTTTCCAGAGTAGTATATCTACAGATTTAGTTGCCAGCTGGGTATTCAGTTGCCTCACTTAATAGAACTCAACTTTTACTAACCACTCCTCTCCCATACTATCAGTTTTTATTAAAGGAGCCATAATCTTCCCAATGACAGATTTAAAACTATAGGGTCATTGTGGTTCCTTCTCTCTTTTGTCCCTTATCAGTCCCACCATCACTATCCAAATTCACTTGTTCATGTAATCCAAATTCACTTGTTCATGTAGACTTTGGAATAGCACCCTAAATTATCTATATTCTCAAATTGATTCCAAACACCTGATGCCCAGTTGACTTTTCTAAAGGACAGTGCTGCACATTTACATCCCTGAACAATAACTGCAAGTGTTCTAGCTTGACTTTCTATAATCTGGCTTTAATCTACATTTCTTTTTTTCCTTTTTTTTTTTTTAAGATTTTTATTTATTAATTTGACAGACAGAGATCACAAGTAGGCAGAGAGAGGGCAGAGAGAGAGGGGAAGCAGGCTCCCTGCTGAGCAGAAAGCCCGATGTGGGGCTCTATCCCAGGAACCTGGAATCATAACCTGAGCTGAAGGCAGAGGCTTTAACCCACTGAGCCACCCAGGCACCCCCTTTTTCTAGAAGGAGAAGCAGATTCCCTGCTGAACAGGGAGCCTGATGCAGTCCTCGGTCCTAGGACTCAATCCTGGGACTCCAGAATCATGACCTGAGCTGAAGGCAGATGTTTAACCGACTGACCCACCCAGGAACCCCAATCTACATTTCTAATTTTACTGTTTTCTATATGCATGTCACGTTTCCATATGTCTGCCTCTACTGTTCCCTTTGCATTTTGCATGCCTTTATCCTCATCTGAATCGTACTCATCTTTGAAAGTACAGATGCCACTTTGAAGATCTCAAATACTCCTGCTTTTATGATTTCTTCTTATAGTCTCTCCTCACCACTCTCTGTACTCCCAAGAGCTGGAAGGAATTTCCTCTCTGAATTTCCATGGTATTTTATCTGAACGGCTCTTATGACTTTGTTACCCACCCTTTCTCTTATATTTATGTGTCATTCTCCCTAAGTCCAGCAACTCTGTTGAGGACTCAGAAGTAAAAGTACTTTAGGAGAAAAAGTATCCTTTATGCACCAGTATATCTGTCTACTTCCTCTAAGTTCTTAGGACTTTTTTCATGTTGTTTTGGCGGATTTGGAAATTTCTGGAGGTATATTGAGGTGAAAAGAGGATAATTATACTCTTATGTTAGGAATTAGAAGAAATTTATAAAGAATAGTTTTTCTGTTAGTCATTATAGAAATCATTATAGAAAACTTGTTATAAGTTAGCCATGCTTTTGTTGAGCTGTCAACATGAATCATAAAAGTTTTTTAGTATGTTTTCTAGATATTATAACTTGGAGATTTTATCACAGATGTTAAATGAATGCCAGTTTTTAAAGGATATTCTTTTTTATTTTTTTGAAAGATTTTATTTATTTTAGAGAGAGAAAGCACAAGAGCAGGGTGTGAGGGGCAGAGGGAGAAGCAGACTCCCCACTGAGCAGGGAGCCTGATGGGAGGCTCATTCCTGGAACTCTAGGATCATGACCTGAGCCAAAGGCAGATACTTAACTGACAGAGCCACCCAGGCACCCCAAGAATATTCTTTGTTTTTTAGAGCAGTTGTAGGCTCATAGCAAAAGCAACTATTTGTCCAAAAGTGAATTTCAAAAGTAATTTGAGGGAATCTTATCACTATTGACTATACAAGGATTTGGGTTTTAGTGTGGTTTAAGCTTAGTAGTATTTGGGGTTCCTGAATGGCTCAGTTGGTTAAGCATCTGACTCTTGATTTCAGCTCAGATCATGATCTCAGGTTTGTGAGATCAAGCCCTGCATCGGGCTCCAGGCTGGGCATGGAGCCTGCCTAAGATACTCTCTCTCTCCCCCCCACACCCCTTCTAAAATATATACACCCACACACACAAATACACACATACATATGTACACAGAGACATATATAAAATATATATACACACACATACATATGTATATGTAATAAAAAAAATAAACTTAGTAGTGTTTTTGTCAGGCCAATATGATGGTGCATTAAGAGTCATACATAGTGATTTGGGGGACCCACAGAAGAGCTAACCTTCTGTGGAATTCAAAATTAGTAGGAATAGTGAAGTTACTAAACAACTGCATGTGGTTATTACATAACATCATATAAATCAATGTAACATTAGCTTAAATGTGCACATGGTTAGGGATCAGAGTTAACCTGAAGTTATAAGTTGGGAAATTTAGAGATGAAATTGAGAATCAAGTAATTGACTCTAAACTGGATATGTTTTCCCTCTCTAGAATTCACTTCTAATTAACAGTGGCTGTGCTGCTAATATTTCTTTGCAGGGTATTTTTACTTAAATTCAGTGGTCAGTGATTTGATTTCCAAAATTCTGACTTCTTTTGTATTTTAAGGTAACCAGCTGTACTTGGATGTTTTTAGGTTCAAGGTAAGGATCCATCAGTGGAAGTCACACAGGACCTCATTGATGAATCAGAAGAAGAACGATTTGAAGAAATGCCTGAAACCAGTCATCTAATTGACCTGCCCACATGTGAACTCAGTAAACTTGAAGAGATTGCTGACTTAGTTACCTCAGTTCTCTCCTCACCTATCCGTAGGGAAAAGCTGGCTCTGGCCTTAGAAAATGAAGGCTATATTAAAAAACTACTGCAGCTGTTCCAAGCTTGTGAGAATCTAGAAAACACTGAAGGCTTACACCATTTGTATGAAATTATTAGAGGAATCTTATTCCTAAATAAGGCAACTTTGTTTGAAGTAATGTTTTCTGATGAGTGTATCATGGATGTCGTGGGATGCCTTGAATATGACCCTGCTTTGGCTCAGCCAAAAAGGCATAGAGAATTTTTGACCAAAACTGCAAAGTTTAAGGAAGTTATACCAATAACAGACTCTGAACTAAGGCAAAAAATACATCAGACTTACAGGGTACAGTACATTCAGGACATCATTTTGCCTACACCATCTGTTTTTGAAGAGAATTTTCTTTCTACTCTTACGTCTTTTATTTTCTTCAACAAAGTTGAGATAGTCAGCATGTTGCAGGTAAGTAAACAAAGGTGTTCTTACGTTTTTTCAGATGCTTACTTCCCTTAATAGTTTAGGCTGGTATTTGTTCCTTTTTGAAAGATTTCTTTTGTTTACTTTAAATATACTGTCAAGCCTAGAAAACAGGACTTCATCTCATGAGTTTTTGAAGGAGGTTCACTTTTGAATGCAACCTTTTACTTTTTTTTTTATTTTGTAATTTTATTTGTTTATTTTTTTTAGTGTTCACGCCACACCCAGTGCTCCATGCAATACATGTCCTCCTTAATACCCACCACCAGGCTCACCTAACCCCTCACCCCCTTCTTTCCAAAACCCTCAGTTTGTTTCTCAGAGTCTGCAGTCTCTCATGTTTTGTCTCCCCCTTCAATTTCCCCCAAATTACTTCTCTTCTCCATCTCCCAATGTCCTCCATATTACTCTTTATGCTCCACAAGTGAGACCATATGATAATTGACTCTCTCTGCTTGACTGACTTCACTCAGCATAATCTCTTCCAGTCCCATCTATGTTTATACAAAAGTTGGGTATTCATCCTTTCCGATGGAGGCATAACACTCCATTGTATATATGGACCACATCTTCTTTATCCAGTCTGTTGAAGGGCATCGTGGCTCATTCCACAGTTTGGCGACTGTGGCCTGTGGCCATTCTTGCTATAAACATTGGGTATAGATGGCCCTTCTTTCACTACATCTGTATCTTTGAGGTAAATACCCAGTAGTGCAATTGCAGGGTCATAGAGAAGCTCTATTTTTAATTTCTTAAGGAATCTCCGTACTGTTTTCCAAAGTGGCTATACCAAGTTACATTCCCACCAACAGTATAAGAGGGTTCCCCTTTCTCCATATCCTCTCCAACACTTGTTGTTTACTGTCTTGTTGACAGTAACCCTTTACTGTTGCCCTTTTACATTTTTAAGTGTTCTATGATGGAACTTTTTTAAACTTCATTTTTGCATCTAGTTTAAAATTCATCATTTTAACTATTTTTAAGTATATAATGGTAGCGTTAAATACATTCACAATGTTACGCAGCCATCACCACTATCCATTTCCAGAACTTTTTCATCACCCTGAGCAAAAGCAGCTATTTAAAGACTATCTTTTAGTCCATTTTGTGAGACCTAGTTATTATTAGGGGTATATATGAGTTTGTATGTGTGCTTGAAGTTTCCCAAACAATTCACATGTGCAGCCAGGACTGAGAAACATTAATTTTCAGGAAATAACAGTTATACTTTTTTACTATGTGAGGTTGGTTTTACTGCCTCCTTCAGTTGCAAAAATAGAGGAGTTTATGCCATGTTTTTCATGTTAATCCTTTATACCCTAACAGTGTAGTAAGGATGATTTTGAAGATTTTGTTTTACTTGTAGTATACTATACCCATAGTTCCCTACATAACTGCTTTTGTCATGTCCATATCACTCTTTAAATTTTTCGTGCAGCTTCTGTGTACATAGTGTACTGGGTTCTCAAGTGTGTTCTTGGGGCTCCTAAAACCCTTTCAGAGAGGTCTGTGAAGTTTTTCCTTTTCCAGCTTCTTGTTACTGTGAGGCAGTATTTTCTTCATATACTCCAGCCATAACATCACAGACTGGATGTGAAAGAAGATAGGAGAATATAGCTTTCTTCTATTAAGCCAAACATTATAGAAATTCACAAAAATGTAAAACAGAGCCACTTCTTTCTAATTTATAAAATTTACTCATATAAAATACTTACATAAACTTAAAATCACTTATTTCTAGAACAAATTAATGTTTTTAAATGTCTCAGTTGTGATTATAAATATTGATAAACATAATCCACATAATAAAAGCTCTTTTGAGTCCTCCATTATTTTTTAGAGTTTAAAGTGGTCCTGGGACCAAAAAGTTGAGAATCTCTGTCTTGTTACTTAGCTATGAGATTTCATTTTATGTTGCTTCTAACCATCATTCACATTTCTCTTATAACTGTATTTTCTGTTTAGGATTTACTTCTCTAGATCATTCTTTCACCTCACAGTTTTTCCTTACTCCACAGTAACAGGTATAAGGAAAATTAGACTTATGAATGAGGGTCCATTTATAGTATATAGGACCTGCTTTTTTTAAAAAAAACCATACTTACTGTACAATTCAAGGTCCCATTTGACTTGCTAACTTCTGTTACAGTTCAAGAGTTTGGAAGTAGACTCAGTATAAGGTGATGTAAAGAACTCATTGACAGAAAACTCAAGTGCAGAAGCTTTCAAATGACTGTTTTTGACTTCAGAAGGGTTTCTGAATCTATAATACTTGATCATAAATGCTTTTTTATGTTTTAAAAAATAAATTATGCAAACTAACCTATAAATAAATACTTATAGTGTCATTTTATATATTTTGTTATATATCTATTTATAAAGGCTGTAATTATATAAATCACATGTAGCTTTAAGAAAAGAAAGTCTTACTTATTTCTGGTCCATTAGATGAATTTATGAAATAGATACTGTGAATTACCTATTGTTTATCCAGGGTTTACCACTTAGTTATCTTATATGTCAGCAGTGGTGCTGAATTCTATTTTTTTATTCTCAGCAGTATGTGAGACAAAGGAATTAGGATTATGGGGACTGGCCTCTAAAGGCTCATTTCCTAAAGGCCAGCTCTGAGGCTTCCATGTACAAATTTTTTGTCTAGGTATTAGATATTTCCAGATACCCTTCTAGCTAGAATACATATCTGTAGCTTTATTTATTTGAAAAAGAGAGAGCAAGCATGGGCACACACACATGAGCTGGGGAGGAGGAAAGAATCTTCAGCTCCAGCTGTGGGGCTCCATCTTAGAACTGTAGCCAAAACCAAGAGTCAGAGGCCTAATTGCCTGAGCCACCCAGGCATCCTGATAACTATAGCTTTTTAAATGAGTATTAACTTTCTGTATGAATTACATAAGCAAGTAAAAATATAAGAATTCTGTTTATCTGGACCAAAATAAGTAAGTGTTGAAGGTACATAAAATAACTCCTAGCCTGAATTAGGTTAATTAACAGAAATTATATGAAAGTACTTACTGTGATCACTGGCTCCTGGTATGTGCTCTAATACATGTTGAGATTCCCTTAAGCTTGATTGGGGCATAAGGGTTTAGTTAACCTTAACTTTCTAACTAACTGCAGATCAAAATCCCATGTGCCCAGAATTGAGAAATATTCTTAAAAATGTTTTAAAAATTAAATTTCTTACAGCCAGTAAAGTGAAGTTATTTTTACACAGAGAGCTACAGATCCTTTTCACGACAGGAAGTTTTAACTTCTTCCTTCACTAGAAATGGTGGAGGACGGGTATCGTAAATGTTGACATTTTACCATATATATTTTCTCTATTTCATAAATGAGAATTGAGTCAAAAACAAACCAATGAAATCAGTACTTTAGTTCTTTTTTGACATATTTTATGGATGTCAGCACTAGAAAAGGAAATTTCTAACCTTTCTTCCCAGTAACTAAGTAAATATATAAAATCTTTGTTTCTTTAAGAAAACAACTTACAGTAATACAGTTAGTATAGTTCTCCATTTTGTTTTAGAGGTTTTTGAACTCATACAGAATTTAACATATTCCATTTTATCTTACTAGTTTTGGCCTATTCTACTCTGTTATGTATGTTTTACTTCTGTTTGTTTCATAATAATGACAACTTAGGACTCTGACCTATAATTTATTATACAGTGGGAATGACAAAAATCTCATCATGCCAGAGACCTGGATTCTAAATCCATCTGTTACTAGGGAGCCTCAGATAAGTTCACTCTTTGGACATCAGTCTCTTGAAATATAAAATTAGACTAGGCAATCTATGTAACCTCTTCAAGCCTGATCTAATCTAAATTTCTGCATTAGATGAGTAATGGTGAATGGGTTCTGGGTTTGGGTGGTGGTGGTATTGTTGTTAAAATAAACTCTGCATCCAGTGTGGGTCTTGAACTCGTAACTCTAAGATTAAAGAGTTGCATGCTCTACTGAGTAAGTAAGCCAGGCACCCTCTGGGTTTTTGGATTTTGAGCCTGTGCCTATTTTTATATTACTGCAAAGAACAGTTTGATTCAGACTTTGTAAAAGTGGCTCTTCATTCCCCCATAAGATTTTGCTGTGTAAGTCAAAAAAGTAGCCACACACAGTTTGTCTTAAAAGTTATGTTTTATTAAAAACAAAGACTTTTAAAACTAAATTAAAAAAACTAAGGTTATCTAAAGAGACTAGTTTGATTACTTGGAGAAACAGGTATTTAGGGGAAACATTACAGCTGTATTTATGATGGACTTTTAAATTGTCAGTTAATTACTATTTTTTTAAGATTTTATTTGTTTGAGAGAGAGAGCTCTAAAGCTCACAGGGGTGGGGGCCGGGGCAGGGGGAGCAGAGGGAAAGGGAGAAGCATACTCCCCACTGAGCAGGGAGCTTGATTCAGGGCTCAATCTGAAGACCAGAGTCTGCGCCAAAGGGGTTTGAGCCCCACATCGCATCGGGCTCTCTGCTCAGTGGGGATCCTGCTTCTCCTCTCTCTCTCTCTCTCTCTCTCTGCCTGCCTCTCTGCCTACTTGTGATGTCTATCTGTCAAATAAATAAAATCTTTAATAAAAATAAAAAGCACAGGTTTCTTTTTGTTTTAGATTTCTTTTTTTTTAATTGTATTTTTTAATTGTATTTTTTCAGTGTTCCAGAATTCATTGTTAAAAGCACAAGTTTTTTTTTTTTCTTAGCAGGTTTTGTGGAAATCTCCAAAGTGAATTTCAGTATTCGTGTCAGTTTTTTCCTTTGTAATTTAATAGTCCATACTTACTGTGAAAAATAAGAAAATACAGATAAACAGAAAAGCACTCATAATCCATCACCAAAAGATAATCACAATTAACACTCTAATGTTTACCCCTTTTCGACTTTAGACACACAAATTCATATTAAAAATAAGATGATATAATACATACCCCACGATATTTTTGTTTGTCCTTGTAAACCGTGCTTATAGAAACTAAAACATATCTGCCCTATAATACCTCAGAGTCATCAGTGTGAAAAGCAGTTACTGTGTTTTATCATTTAGTTTTATCCTTGGGAACCACAAGAAAATGTAAACCTGTACGCCAAATGGCCCTAGGTAATTATATTTTGTGAGTTCTTATATTTTAGAAGCTTTGCAGTCTTAACCACTGCCAGAATTCAGTCTCCTTTACTGCTTTTCCTGTGCCATATTTGTAATTTCTCATTTTTCTAATCTATGGTGGATTGACAATGAGATCTTCAAACTTGTTTGAATTACATTTAAATTAAAAGCAAATAAATGGGGGCTTCTGGGTGGCTCAGTTAAGCATCTGGCTTTGGCCAGGTCATGATCCCAAAAGTCATGATCCCAGGGTTCTGAGATGGAGCTCCTCTTCTGACTCCCTGCTCAGCAGGAAGTCTGCTTCTCCCTCCCTCTGCCTCTTCCTCAGCTTGTGCATGCGTATGCACTCTCTCTCTCTATCCTCTCTCTCTCACTCCCTCTCAAATAAATCCTTAAAAAAAGAAAAAAAAAAGTTAACGAATAGACCCTGAGAGGGAGCTGCAGATCCTTAAACTATAGAGTTAAAATACGTGAGTTTTCATGCATGACTTCTAGAACATAACTGGTCTTCCCACTCCACCCCCGCCAAGGGTTCTTTATAGCTGAAGTTTCTGGTTAAATGAGGTATTAGTGTATAACTAATACTAAATAGTATAGTCAGGGTTTGAAACTTGTAGCGTTAATTTTTTTTTGTTTTTAATTTTATTTGACAGAGATCACAAGTAGGCAGAGAGGCAGGCAGAGGGAGGGGGGCGGGAAGCAGACTCCCTGCTGAGTAGAGAGCCCGATGTGGGGCTCTATCCCAGGACCCTGGGATCATGACCTAAAGGCAGAGGCTTAACCCGCTGATCCACCTAGGCATCCCTAACATGAATTTTAAGTTTCATGATGAAACTATGATTAGGTTTTCAGCTATTTTTATTATAATTGGTGTAAATCATACAAATGATTATAACTTTTTATGTTAGACTTTTTCCTAGTAATTATTTCTTCTCATGTAGGAAGATGAGAAGTTTTTGTCTGAAGTTTTTGCACAGTTAACGGATGAGGCTACAGATGATGATAAACGGCGTGAATTGGTAAGTTATTTATTCTTGAAATTTGAACCTTTAAAGAACACTTACCTTTTGGCATATACAGCTTTTAATATTGAGTTTGTTAAGAGAATTTTTTATAAATATGAAATGAAAGATACATATTTATATTTTATAATTATTCTCTAAGTTTCTCCTACTTACTGTGTTGTATATTTACCAGTTTCTTAAAGTATCTTGATGTGATTTTTACCCTGCAGTGAGGGGACTTATGTGTCTTACAAAACCCAAAATTAGATACAAGGTTTATGTTAGGACAGAATTGCAAGCTCATATATTTTTATAGCTATAGTTACATTATAGAACAGCTCTCTTTTTTTCTTTTTTTCTTTTTTTTTTAAGGGGGGGAAAAGTTAAGAACCATGCTTCTTGAATAAATGCATGATAAGTAATTTGGTTCTTGGAAATGTTTTTTTTTCTTTTCAAAATATATGTATTTTCTGAGGTATAACTCATGCTTTGGAGGAAGAAACTGCTAGTAAATTGCTGTTTACTAGCAGTTTGTCATTTTTTAAAATATTATAATCAGGTGCTTGGGCTTTAAAAAAGAATTGAAGAAAGATGCGGAGTTAAAGTCGGCCAAGTCATCTTGGTATAGTTGATTGCCTACTCGGTTTTCGCATTTATAAAATTAGTTCTTTAAACTCGGGAATGTCTAATGTCCTTTCCAGTTCTTAAAAACGGAATTGTAGGGGCGCCTGGGTGGCTCAGTGGGTTAAGCCACTGCCTTCGGCTCAGGTCATGATCTCAGGGTCCTGGGATCAAGTCCTGCATCGGGCTCTCTGCTCAGCAGGGAGCCTGCTTCCTCCTTTCTCTCTCTGCCTGCCTCTCTGCCTACTTGTGATGTCTCTCTGTCAAATAAATAAAATAAAAAATCTTTAAAAAAAAAAAAAAACGGAATTGTACTTTTGAGAGCTCTTTGAGAACCCAGCCACCATTTGTTATATAGCATGTTTCTGTGAAAGTACATGGTTCTAATTCAAGATACATGCCTTACATGACATTTTTGCACCTAAATCATTAGTTAAGAATATTATATCTGCATTCACCCTCTGGGACTCTACATATTACATGTACACTGTAATGTCTTTGGAGAGTTCATTGTTCAGCGCTCAGAAATAATGCAAAGTTCACTTTTAGAGAGATGCTAGTTTTTTTTTTGTTTTGTCTTGTTTTAAGATTTTACTTATTTATTTGACACAGAGAGAGAGAGAGAGAGATCACAAGTAAGTGGAGAGGCAGGCAGAGAGAGAGGGGAAAGCAGGCTCCATGCTGAGTAGAGAGCCTGATGTAGGGCTCCATCCCAGGACTGTGAGATAATGACATGAGCCAAAGGCAGAGGCTTAACTCCCTGAGCCACCCAGGTGCCCCAAGATGCTAGTTTTTAATATGTTCTTTGAATACAGCTTTAAAGGAGCCAGGACACCCTAAGAAATCAAGGTCCTTGAGAAGGGCATATTATACTGTGATACATCACATTAAAGTGTGCCCCATGTTTGCTCTTATGTGTGTCAACTTCTGACTTTATTTTCTAATATTACAGGTTAACTTTTTCAAGGAATTTTGTGCATTTTCTCAGACATTACAACCTCAAAATAGGGATGCATTTTTCAAAACTTTGGCAAAGTTGGGAATTCTTCCTGCTCTTGAAATTGTAATGGTAATTATATGGTTTCTTTTCATGTTTCTGAAGTTGTGAATTTGTAGTACTATATTATGTATGTGAAAATATTTATTATAGTAATGCATATTGAATTATATATTTTAGCTTATGATTCACTTTCACAAGTGTGTGTTCAGCTTTTGGATTTTTATTAACTTAAATTTGTAATATTAATATGTAAGCACCTGCATAATACGGCTTCAAGTGAATAAAAATCCTGCATGTTTATTTGTTCTGTAACAATATTATGTTTCATAGAAACTATTAAAATACCGTTCCTTTTTTGACCAGTGAGTAGATGGAGGACAGACTGGACCAACATGGCTCATCTGCAGTATGGTTTAGGGCAGTGGTTCTCAACACAATTGTTTATATGATTTTTATCCACTGGTGTTGTATGAAAAATTGAAACTGAAAATTTTTTAAAATACTTATTTAAGATGATAAACATTTTACAAATAATATAACTTTTATGAAAATGTAATTTTCCAGAAACAAAAAAAATTTTAGTGAGGAGTGGCATTTCACCTTTTTTGCCCATCCCTTTAACATTTGGTGTAAGAGAAAACAGCTAGATTTTCATTGCATTTGATTTGTTGTGATATCGTATGTCTTGTAGCCTCTGGAAAACCCCACTATACTTGTGATACACTGAGAGAGAAAAGGGCCAGTAATGCCCTAGTATTGTTTATTTTTATGAAAATAGTTATAATCTCATGCATGTCCCTAGACTACACTTTGAGAATGAGTTAAGGAATGTTTTCAGAATCACTTGAAGATTTTGTAACTTGTGAGTCATTTATCCTTCATCTGTCAAAGAGGGAAGAGCATTCAGGATCACTACCTTAGAAAACTAAGATATGGACAAAGAATAAAAATACCCAGAGTGCTTTTCAAAAGCATCTTCTGTTAGGAGAGTCATAAAAGAGAGAATCAGTTTCGGAGGAGTAACTGGCAAATTCAGGACCAAAGACAGATTCTGGAAAATTTTGAAGTCTTAACTAGGTAACATCATTCACATATTGCATATATGTAAATACAAAAAAAAATTTTAAAGCATTTTTAAAGTATAATAGTATAATCCTATGCTGATTCCTAAATATTGCTAAATATTCTCTGAATATTTATCTTTCTGATGGCAAAAACTGAAACTAATGGAGCTGCTTTAAAGCTTTTAATATTTATACAAGAAAAGGAAGAAAGGATTCCAGTACAATGTCTAAATCCAAATACTTGATGTGCATAGATTTGGAAAAAGGGAATGTGGCATAATTTTCATTAACAGTCTTTAACCCAATTTTCCTTTTACCAGGGCATGGATGATTTGCAAGTCAGATCAGCAGCTACAGATATATTTTCTTATCTGGTAGAGTTTAGCCCATCCATGGTCCGAGAATTTGTAATGCAAGAAGCCCAGCAGAGTGATGATGTAAGTAATAATGCTCTGGTTCTATGTGAATTACCAATACTGTTTGCATACTATTGAGAAAAAAAGTATAACTACAATCTAAATCTTCAATGAAGCAAAATAGATTTCTGATCAGCTACGACTTCAGCAAGCCCAGAATATGTGGCATTTGATTTATTTTAAAAAGCTGTATGCAAACCCGAGTTGAGATAGATTATAATAGAATCAAATTCTTCAAAAAAGTTCAAGTCTAATGATGTGTAATTTCAAGCCCCTTACATCAAGCACTTCTAATATAACTAACAAGTTGTCTTCACTTGTTCAAATGTCTTTTATTTCCCATGTGAATAAATGTTTATTAATGAGACCAGTGTGTTTTCCCACTACAGAAATACTTAAACTTTCCCCTTAAACTCTTTTAAGAACAAAATGAGCATATAGCTGTAATTTAAAGTATCCTTTCTTACATCAAATATAGTTCAGTGTTAAATAGTAAACAAATATAATTATGTTCCATCCTAAAAAAGATTTTGATTTCTGTTGTTAATTTGACCCTTGTTACGAGTCACTGTTGAATTAAACTACAGTTTTTTTATATGTTTTGTGTTTAATCTCTTACTCTCTCCTTAGATTTCTACATTCTTAGTTAGGTATTTCCAGTGGGGTTTTGTTTTTTTTGTTTTTTTTTTCTTAAAGCAATTTTATTTTAGAATCAGTTTGAGCTAATGCTGCAGTTTTAGGCAGTAGAAAAGAAATAGAAGAAATCTTTATGTTAAGTATGTTTTAAGGTGTTTTTTTTTTTTTCTTCATCCCAAATGGTACTACATCTGACTTCAAAGAAATAAATACCTGGTTTATTAATCAGTTTATAATCTCACTGTTGATATGTGTATCTTTGTGCCATCCTTTACAGAAGGTAACTTTGAATTTAACACTCTTAATTGGTGCATTCTCAGTGATGTGTATGATTAAGGACATTCATTATAAAATTGCTTCAGATCATGAGAATAGTAAACTCTTAGAATTCTTAACTCTGAAAGCTTTTATTTCTGTTTTCATTAGAATATTTCCTTGTTTATATTCAGTTGATGAATGAGACTTAGAGAAGCAATTACTGATCTTTAACTATGTAAAGTTCCTTTCTCAGTCTTTTTTTTATAATCCTAGTCTTCAAGGTCTTCATTTCCCCAGATTTTCTGAGATCTAGCAGTTTAACAATTTATAAATTCTGTTGCCTCAAAATAATGGAGTTAGACTACAAAAGAGGATTAAAAAATTTTTTTTTCTTCAAAATTAAGGATTCTACATGCTAAATTTTTTGTTGACTTCTGGTAACCTTTAAAAAGAAAAGACTTACCTGTGTATTTGGTGGGCAGTTGCTATTTTGGAGCCCTTTTAAAGTAAATTCACAACATTCGAACTTTTCTTTCCAGTATTATGGAGCAGATTTGTTTTAGGAACCTGGATTACATATTAAAATACATATTAAGCAACAGAGAATACTAACATTTTTTACTATAGTCATTTTTTCTAAGCTAGACAGATAGATAACAGGAATAATTGCTGTATTTTTGTTATTCCAGAGATTTCACATATTTTTATGCTAATGTTCTTTGAACCACTCAGTAAAACTTATTTTAGAATCTGACTGGATAACTAAACAACTATTACTGAACCACTTATTTTGGCAGGTATTTTCACTGTACTTCTCACTTAAAAATAAACTCGTGTTAATTTTTAAAGATATAATAATAGCATTGGGATTTTTTTAAGAGTTCTTATTTTGTAAAGTTTTATACTGAAATACTTAACAGAATTATATATGTGGAATTTACAATAATTCTGGAAGTTGAAATTTGCCATAATAAAGTTAAAAAATACAAGAGCTAATCTCTGAGCTCTTTGATATTTTATATGGAATATAACGCGTTTCCTAAAATTGCATCCATTTTTTAACTTTTTGTTTTGAAATCATTTTAAATTTACAGAAAAGTTATAATAATAGTACAAAGAACTCCCATATACACTTCACCCAGATTCCCAGTTGTTCATATTTTATCTCTAATTTGCCTTAGCATTCTTTCTTTGCTTATATTTGTATGTACACATTTACCTACAGAAATAATTATTTTTTTTCTAAATCATTGAAGAATAAGGTACAGAAATGATCACAAAGTTTCTTTTTACCTGTGTCTACTTCAGTGTCTATTAAAATTATCAAAATCAGGAAGTTAGCATTTTTACAGTATTAATATCTAACTGCAGTTCTACCTCAGATTTGGTCAGTTGTCCCAGTAATGTTCTTTTTAAGCAAGACAATACTGAAAATTTTCTGGTCTAGTATCCAACAATTTGGACTTGTCTGATGTTTCCTTGTGATTTGATTTAGGTTATTTCTTTGTATCAGAAATGGTACAGAATTAATGTTTTCTTTAGTGCATCACATTAAGGAATTCCCTTAAAATTAAAAAATGAACTGAAAGGGGTTTTTTTGTTCAGACTATTTTGCTGTTTCACAGACTTAAGGAATTAGACCATTAAGTTCTGTAGAATTTGAAGAGCTGCTTTTGCTTTCTTCTGACATGTCAAATGGATCAAAAGAATTATTGTTTTTCTAATTATGTTAGCCCTCATTCAGGTTGCTGCAGAACAAATTTCACGTGCATTTTTTAAATAATTTATACATTTAAACAACAAAGATGTTTTCATCACATCCATCAGTTTTTTTTCTACTTCAGTATAATGTTCCTGCTCCTGTCATTCTTTCTTTTCCTCTTACTTACTATAGTCATGGGATCTAAGATACATTTTTTTTTTTTTTTAAGATTTTTATTCACTCAACAGACAGAGACCACAAGTAGGCAGAGAGGCAGAGAGAGAGGGGGAAGCAGGCTCCCCACTGAGCAGAGAGCCCCATTTGGGGCTTGATTCCAGGACCCTGAGACCATGACCTGACCCGAAGGCGGAGGCTTAACCCACTGAGCCACCCAGGCACCCCGATGATGCTAATATTTTCTTGATCTTACCAGGAATTGTTAGTGAAAAATTTTCATTTGGCTTTTTGTCATGCTTGCCACGTAGCTTATAATTACTGTCTAATGCCATAGATTATAAAATGTATCTCAGTAACAAAAAGTTAAAAGTTTTAAGAAATCTTAGAACAATGAAATGAAGTATGTTCTTTATCTTTCCCAATCAGAAAATAGAGATTCCAGATAATCTCTCAATTCCATGTGTAGGTACCCAGCACTTCCCGGCTTTTGCTGATTATTTTTTGCAATATTGCAAATTATTAAACTCACAAAACTGTACTTTAAGTAACAATATGTGCTTCTGAGAATAGTATGAGGTTAGAGTGTGATGAAACCAATGGGAGTATTATTTCTCTAAAACTTTGATTTAGATATAACTAAAACCTTGAAAAATCTCTCAAAAATCTTGGTTAAACTCACTTGAATGTTGCTATTTAGGTGAAGGATAGCAAACTTTCCTTAAAAGGCCAGAAGATAAATAAGACTTGATGAGCTCTTTGGTATCTGTTGCAGTTACTCAACCCTGCCATTATAAGAATGAATTGTCCAAAGATGGTGTAGCTATGCTCCAGTAAATGTTTTTACCTTACAACTTTTTTTTTTTTTTAAGATTTTATTTATTTATTTGTCAGAGAGAGCACAGGCAGACAGAGTGGCAGTGGGAGAAGCAGGTTCCCTGCAGAGCAGGGAGCCCGATGGGGACTCGACCCCATGACGCTGGGACCATGACCTGAACTGAAGACAGCAGCTCAACCAACTGAGCCACCCAGGCGTCCCTACCTTACAACTTTATGTACGAAGTAGGCAATCAGCAAAATGGTCTTGTGGTTTGCCAAGCCCTAACTTAGACCCCTTTCTCAGAATATTGCAAGATGGTGATGGTGGCATTCAAAGGCTGACTCTGAGGTTGTAACTGCAGAAGCTACTATGGCAGTATAAAAAGAATTAAAAGAGAGAACGTAGGAATAAGCAGTCTTCAATGGAAAGAAAGTCATTGGGCCCTCTTAATTAAGATTATAAATTTAAGAGAGGTGAAGAAAAAAATTATATATATATATATATATAAAAATTTATTTAAGAGAGGGTGTTCCTAGAATAGATTTGGTAGTCCAGCATTGACACGTATTAACTAGAGTTACTCTATCATGGTTTATTTGCACATCAAGTCAACATTTGATTTTTAAGAAGGAATTTTCCAGTAATTTTTTGTACCTCTTTATTATTTAGCTGTACTTGCTTGAGCATGAATTTTTTTCTAGCCTGAGTAATGTCATTGTTGGGGAAGCAGGTCAAGGAAAATTGGATTTGTTTGTATAATATTTTAATGCTACCTGTAAAGAACTCCAGCAAACAGCTTTAGAAATCAGACAGTTCAACTCTAGCTAGCTTGAATTTTGAAAGAGTAATCCAACTTATAGTGATTTTTCTATTCCATTTCCTTTGTTCCGCCATTGGAGAAATAGGTATGGGAGAGTTAATATGGTCACTTAGATAGTGTATATCTTAGATGGCTGTACTGCAATTAGAGAGGCTGGGTCCTTTGATTCAGCTCTTTCTTCTGTTCACCAGGGCTTGCTCCATTATGTTAACTAAGAAATGAAACATGCCTTACAGAAAACTTAAATGTTGTTAAGACTTTTAGTTCATAGACGTATGCTCAACCATCCATTAATTGTTCCAGAACTATTTGTTCATTGTTTCTGAAAATACCATTATTTTTGAGTGGGTGTAGTCATGCATTGTAGTGGACTAATTATAATTACTTACTGAGGTGGGTATACCTCTGGAATAAGACTGTCTTGCTGTCCCATACTGCTCTATGGGGCAGAAACTGTATAAATCTATGGTTAATTCTAGTATTTCAGGAGTTGATTTTTACTTAGTTTGGCAGGATCCAGTAATATAGCAGTAGTAGTAGTAGTAGTAGTAGTAATAGAACCTGACATGTATCCTAGGGCTTATCTCGTTTTTTCCCATCTTTCTTTTACTGGCCATTGTCTACTGTATTACCAACTGTGGTTTCATGTATTTTGTCTAGCTTTTTTTTGTTGTTCCAGATAGAAACTAAATCTAGTTCCTGTCACTCTTTCTTGATCAAAAACAGAAGTCTGATTTTGCATGTATTTTCACAGCAGATTTCACAGTAGTCAAGATGACTCTTATTACAGATTTAGAATGTTTGTGGATTCCTGTCTCTTGTATTTTCTTTAATAAATTATTTGTTTCATTAAAGTGACACTTAAGAGTAGTTAAAAAATAAATACAAGGATTCAGAAGTTTAAAGACTTTTGTATCATTGCAGTGGCAACTAGTATTTTGATTGTTAAAAAATTCCCATATTTTGCCCTTGTCTCCTCCTGCATCTTTTTTTTTTTAATCTAAGTCTGATTTTCATGGGTTTTTTTCCTTTTCTTTAACCATGTAACTATAATAATAGGCTTGAAGAGTGCTGTTCAGTTTCTGTGATGATGGAAATGTTTATTCTGTAACTACAAGGTAACCACTTGCTACCTGTGGCTGCCAAGCACTTAAACTATAGGTAGTGTGACTGAGGAATTACTATTTTTAATTTTAAACTGCCTCATGTGGCAAGTGGATACCATATTAAACAGCACAGTATTAGAGTATTTGTTACCTATACAGCCAGTCTGAGGAGTGACTCTTTTATTTATTTATTTATTTAATTTTTTTTTTTTTTTGAGATTTTATTTATTTATTTGACAGAGACACACAAAGAGAGGGAACACAAGCAGGGGGAGTGGGAGAGGGAGAAACAGGCTTTCCGCCGAGTGGGGATCCCAATGCGGGACTCCATCCCGGGCCCCTGGGATAAAGACCTGAGCCCAAGGAAGATGCTTAATAACTGAGCCACTCCAGTGTCCCCAAGGAGTGAATCTTTTATTTTACAACCATTCTAAACAAAGGATGTCTTGATCAGGTCTCTGTTTTAGAAGTATAGTTCTACAGATAACTAAAGAAAGAAGACCTGACCTGTGGCAGAAGGAAGTAGGAGAATAAGAAATTAATGTATTACTTAGGAATGGGTTTGACTTCATATATCCGAATCCGAAAAACCAGGAGTGGCATCAGCAAGGTGGCAGAATTAGAAATTCCAGGTCTCGTCCCCACAACAGAAACTGATTTAACAGTTATTAACAGACAGGAATACCTCCATGTGACTTTAGAGTCCACGTGAGACGTAATAGCATTTGAGTGGAGCACAGAAATGAGAAAAGATACATTGAAAAAGGGTAAGAACAGTTTCAGTTTACCCTTGTCACTTCTCCCCAAGTGAGCATAGCACAGTACTGAGAGATCTTCTGGCCCCACAGATTCTCTCTCATGGGGAAAAGGAGAACAAAGTGAGAGTCTGACTGACATCTCCAGCCTTTCAGGATGCTACCATGAGGGCCATTTCTTTGAGGTCCTACCCAGAACAGTGAGGGAATCCCCTTGCAATAGCTAAGAACAAAGAAAAGAGGCAGAGGTTCTCAAAACTACCACACACATCTCAAAATCTGGTCCATGTACCCTAGTAATAAACCTAATCAAATGACCCAGCCAAAATCTCTGACTGGGCTGACTGGTGAAAACTTTCCCTGCCAAGGCCAGTCTGTAAAGACGAAAAGAGCTAACTGCTTCTTTAGATGGGCAGATATCAGCACAAGATTACAAAGATCAGGAGAACTTGACATCACCAAAACAAAGAAAATAAAGCTATCAAAACTGACCCTAAAATAATGGAAAATGAACTGACTGACAATTCAAAATAATTGTCTTAAAGAAGTTCATTGAAGTGCAAGAGAATACAGATAACTAAATGAAATCAGGAAAACAGTACATGAACAAAATGAGAAGTTCAACAGAGAAAAAGTATTTAAAAAGAACCAAAAGAGGGGTGCCTGGATGGCTCAGTTGGTTAAGCATCTGCCTTCTGCTCAGGTCATGATCCCAGAGCCCTAGGATCGAGTCCCATTTTGGGCTTCCTGCTGAGCTGGGGAGCCCGCTTCTCCCTCTCCCTGCTGCTCCCCCTGCTCGTACGCTTGCTTGCTTTCTCTCTCTGTCAAATAAATAAAAATCTAAAAAAAAAAAAAAAAAAAAGAACCAAAAGAAATTGTAGAGCTAAATAATACATTGACTAAACTGAGGGGGGAAAAAAACAATAAACAGCTTTGATAGCAGACTCAGTCAAGCAGGAATAAAAAATCAGAGAACTCAAAGACAAGCCATTTGAAATTATCCAGTCAGAGAACTAAAAGAAAAAAGAGTGAAAAAAAGAGAAAGCTTTCATGAATTATGGGGTGCAATGAAGAAAAACAGTATATGTATTATGGTTCCCTCAAAGGAGAAGAGAAAGGGACAGAAACCTATTTAAAGAAATAATGGCTAATAGCATCAAATGAGGAGAGAGATATGGTCATCCAGGTACATGAAATTTATATGTCCCCAAGTAGATTCTATCCAAAGATGTCTTCACTAAAACACATTACAATAAAACTGTCAAAAGGCAAAGACCAAGAGAATTTTTAAAGCAGCAAGACAAAAAACAAAAAGCCTCATCACATACAAGAGAATTCCCATAAATCTCAGCAAATTTCTCAGCAAAAACCTTTCAGGCCAGGAAATAGTAAGCTGATATATTCAAAGTGCTGGAAAAAAACCCTGCCAACTGAGAATACTTTACCTGGCATAACTAGACCTGCCTTACAAGACGTGCTTAAAGAGAATTCTTTTTTTTTTTTTTTAAGATTTTATGTATTTATTTGACAGACAGAGATCACAAGTAGGCAGAGAGGCAGACAGAGAGAAAGAATCAGGCCCCTTGCCAAGCAGAGAGCCCGATGTGGTGCTCGATCCCAGGAGCCTGGGATTATGACCTGAGCCAAAGGCAGAGGCTTTAACCCACTGAGCCACCCAGGCACCCCTCTTAAAGAGTATTTTTTTTTTAAGATTTTATTTATTTATTTGTCAGAGACAGAGGAAGACAGAGGAAGTGAGCACAGGCAGACAGAGAGGCAGGCAGAGGCAGAGGGAGAAGCAGGCTCCCTGCCGAGCAAGGAGCCCGATGTGGGACTCCATCCCAGGACCCTGGGATCATGACCCAAAGCCAAAGGCAGCTGCTTAACCAACTGAGCCACCCAGGCATCCCTTAAAGAGTATTTTAAAGTTTAAAATGAAAGATCACTAAACAGCTACAAGAAAGCATATGAAAATGTAAATCTCACTGGGGAAGATAAACATATAGGCATATATAACATAAAACCCCATTCATGGTGTATAAATCACTTTTAACCCTAGTATAAAAGACAAAAGATAAAATATTAAGAAAAACTGTAACTACAAAAGTTTTTAGTAGATAACACAGTATAAAATAAATTCTGGGACACCTGGGTGGCTCAATCAGTTACGAGTCTGCCTTCGCCTGGGTCATGAGCCCCAGGTCCTGGGATCAAGTTCTGCATCAGGCTCCTTCCTCAGTGGGGAGCCTGCTTCTTCCTCTGCCTGCTGCTCCCCTTGCAGTGCTCACTGTCTCTCTCTTTCTGACAAATAAATAAAATCTTTTTTAAAAAAATTTTTTTTAATTTTTAAGTACATAAATAATAAATTCTGGCACCAATAACATAGTATATAGGTTGGGAGTAAAAATGTAGTTTGTTTGGAATTGCTGATGAGATATGAATATTCAAAATATGTAAGGAATTCCTGCAACCTAGTAGCCAAAAAAAAACCAACCCAATTTGAAAATGGGCAAAGGAATTGAACAGACATTTCTCCTAAGTACACACATCTCTGTTAGGATGGCTAGTATCAGGGCTGTAGGAGAAGGTTGTCTCCACAGGAGTTAAAGTTCTTCGTAATTTTTGCTTGTTGGAGGAACTTGAAGGACAAAAAGTAGTAGGCAGTGGCACTGTCATTTATGCATAAACCTGGAGTACTCAAAATAGAATTCAGGTTTACAAGATGAAATCATGGAGAGAAGAATCATGCTGTGGAAGCATGTGTGTTTCTGAAAAGTAAAAATCTCAAGAAGGAAAAACAAATGGCATTCTTGATCCATCTTTTTTAGTGAAAGAGCTTCAGATGAAACTATCTGAAGTAGCAGATACAATGTATGTTTTCACATTGTGTTAATTTTTAAAGTGGCCCTGGGTCCTAACTACAGTACTATCAAAAATACGTTCAGGATTGTTTAGATACCTGTATTTATAATTTAAAAAAATGTTGTTGGGGAGGTCAATGAATTTCTGTTAAAAGCCGTTCCTGAGGGGCGCCTGGGTGGCTCAGTGGGTTAAGCCGCTGCCTTCGGCTCAGGTCATGATCTCGGGGTCCTGGGATCGAGTCCCGCATCAGGCTCTCTGCTCAGCAGGGAGCCTGCTTCCTCCTCTCTCTCTCTCTGCCTCTCTGCCTACTTGTGATCTCTCTCTGTCAAATAAATAAAATAAAATCTTTAAAAAAAAAAAAAAAAAAGCCGTTCCTGAGTTACATGTAACATACAAGGTAAGTATTTGTTTACAGTATTTGACAAACCATGCATTTAAGTACAACCAGCAAAAAGGAATAAGTATATGGATATGTGATTTTGAAATTAAAGTTAGTCTTAAAATGTAAATAAAATCTGGAATGTGTCCTCAAAAAAAAAAAAGGGGGGGGGGATGGCTAATACCAAAAATAAAGATGACAAGTCTTGACAAGGATATGGAGAAGAGTCCTTGGACACCTGGGTAGCTCAGCTGGTTAAGCCTCTGCCTTAATCTCAGGGTCCTGGAATTGAATCCTGCATCAGGCTCTCTGCTCAGCAGGGAGCCTGCTTCCCTACCTCACCTCCCGCCTGCTTCTCTGCCTACCTGTGATCTCTCTCTGTCAAATAAATAAATAAAATCCCTTTAAAGAAGAGTCCTAGTATACTGATGATGGGGATATATTGGAGCAGCCATCCTGCTTCTCTGCCTACCTGTGATCTCTCTCTGTCAAATAAATAAATAAAATCCCTTTAAAGAAGAGTCCTAGTATACTGATGATGGGGATATATTGGAGCAGCCATCATGGAAAACAGATGAAAGTTCCTCTAAAAATTAAAATAGACTACTATATGATCCAGCAATCTTGCTTCTGTCCATAAATCCAAAAGATCTTGAAGAGATACCTGTCCTCCCATGTTCACTGCAGCATTATTCACAATAGTCAAGACATCTAAGCAACCTCAGTGTCCATCTGCAGATGAATGGATAAAGAAAATTTTTCATATATGTACAGTGGAGCATTATTCAGCCTCAATAAAAGGAAGTCGTGCCATTCTTGACATCTTGGATAAACCTAGAGGACAATTTGCCAAGTGAAATAAGCCGGACACAGAAGGAAAAATACATGATATTTATTATAAAAGTAATACAGACTCATAGAATCAGAGAACAATGGTGTTTGCCAGGGGGTGGGGCTGGGGGAAATGGGAAAGATCCTAGACAAAGGGTATAGAATTCCAGTTATAAAGGATGAGTAACATAGGACAGCATAGTACCTATAGTTAAGAATATTATATACTTGGGGCGCCTGGGTGGCTCAGTGGGTTGGAGCCTCTGCCTTCGGCCCAGGTCATGATCCCAGCATCCTGGGATCAAGCCCCACATGGGGCTCTCTGCTCAGGAGGAAGCCTGTTTCTCCCTCTCTCTCTGCCTGCCTCTCTGCCTACTTATGATCTCTATCTGATAAATAAATAAAAGAATATTGTATGCTTTAAAATATGCTGAAAAGGTAGATACTATGTTAAATGTTTATATCACAGAAGAAAAGAAAAAACCCAACTTAGAATGGTTTTACCTAATGAAAGTTTTATTAATGTCACAGTAAGTCTTGAAGCAGCTCCATTATGACAGAAGACTTTCATCTTTTGAGTCAATCATCCTCATTTTCTGGTTTTAATGTCTATTACTTTGAGATTGCAAGATTGCTATTCCACCTCCAGGAATAAGAAGGGCAGAGAGCAAAATAATGGCTGGGAAGCTTTTGTGTTTTATTTTAAAACACTTTCCTGGAGGTTCCAATTAACAATTTCTACTTGGATTTCTTTGTCCAAAAGTAAGTTACCCTTAGCTATGAAGAATGCTGGGAAATTATGTTTTAGCTAAGTACATTGCCCCTAAACAAAATTTGGACTCTGCTAGCAAAACAATGAAAATAGAGACTAACTGGGTGCCTCATAGTATCAGCCACGTTGTCTCTCCTCTATGGCTACCTAACTTTCATACATTTTTTCTTTCCTCATCCACCTTTCCCTCAAGGGACATAAATCAAGTTTCCATCATTTGAGTGTTAGGTAGTCTTCTTCAAGTCCAGATAAGACTCCTAGTATTTCAGTAACCTATAAACAGAAAGATAATTTATCTGCCCCCAACGTCAAGCAAAACTGCTTTTGTCTGGGAAGAGGGTGAACATACTTATAGCAATCATTCATTCATAACTGTGATACACTGGTTCATCAAATACTTGTTGAATAGCAGTAGCTTGGACTCCTTGTCCCAGGAGGTTCTTGATTAACAAAAGCAGCTGTCTCTAAAGAAATGCCCCTTGCCTATTTTTTTCCAAAACCTTTCTTCCCTCAGGATATTATCAGCTGTGGCTACATCTGAGTTGGGCAATAGAAGATGCCTTTCCTCCAAGGATCTATATAATCTTCACAGTCTCCTTTCTGTCAGTGTGAGTTCTCTGGCCAAGTAGTGGTCTTAAAGATTGAACAGTCATGGACTGTTGCCTATTTTAAAACTTTCTTGACAGTTAAGCTTCCTCAACTATTTAGTAGCCTTCCAGACTATTTGCTTCTTATGGATTTTAAAGATCTTTTCCAAATGTAGTCTTTTTTATTTTATTTAAGATGTATGTATTAGAGTGCACCATGAGCTGTGGGAGGGGCCAAGGGAGAGGGAGAGAATCTCAGGCAGATTCCCCAATGAGCACAGAGCCCAACTGGGGTCAGTCTCATAACCCTGAAAGCATGACCTGATTAAAAACCAAGAGTCACATGCTCAACTAACTGAACCATCCAAGTACCCTGTATCCAAACATAAACTTTAAACCTAGAGATTTCAGTTAATCTGCTGACGTTTTGCCCTTCCTATCTGAAGCCTGGGGATCTTAAAATGTTTTAAAGAATAGCATTCAGTGGTGTATATACCTCTCTCTGGCAGGGAAGTCTTACAGGCCTGAGAAAGGCATTTCCTTTCTTACCTCCTAAAAAGGCTGTAGTTCTCTTTAACAGTCTGTTTCACCATGAAATATGTAAATTAGCTTTTGTCAATTTTGTAAGTCACTGAATTATGGCACTCAGTTTGGCATTGATACAGCTAGAAGCAGAATTTATGAGAAACTGCATGTAAGAGAGAAGACCAAAAAAGTTTGAAGACTGTATTGAAATGACGTTTCAGTGTATGAGCTATACCTTAAATATTTCTTGCCTCTCTGGTTTTATTTAGATGTAACCTAAATTCATCACTTATTATTTTTTTGTGCCTAGTTTTAAATGAATGAACTTATGAAAGAGGATTATATATAATTCAAATTATCTGAGGACCTAATTAACTGGTAGAATGTAAGTAGTACACATTGACATAAATGTAAAGTAAGTAAATGCCATAGCACTGTTCTGAGGAAAGGTTATTTTATGACACCTTGTCATAATATGTTAACATTTTACATGAGTTAAGCTTTGCCAATTGTGCCACTATAAGAAAGAGCAGCAGATTAGTGTAGAATCTACCATTTCCTCCAATTGAAATGAGGCTTGGGTCTGGATTTATTAATTAGCTCTATGAATTTTATTTCATAAATCGTAATTCCTCTTTGAAGAGATTTTATTTTGTTTTTAATGCCATGACAGAATTGATTCATTGGTGTTGAAATTTTGAAACGCGGTAGGGGCTAAGATTCTCATTTTAAGCAGCTAAGTCCCTGTGACAAGCTTTTGTTGGTTCTTAACAGAATTTAAGAACACAAACAACTTTACAGGGAAATATTTTTGGAAACCTCAGTATGTTCAGTTTAAGGGGCTAACACAACAAAATAATAACAAAAAGTGCTTTATACTGGGGACGACTGGGTGGCTCAGTCAGTTAAGCGTCTGCCTTCTGCTCAGGTCATGATTCTGGATCCTGGGATAGAGCCCCATATCTGGCTTCCTGCTCATCAGAGTCTGCTTCTCTCCCTGCTCTTGCAAATGCACACACACTCGCTCTCATATAAATAAAATCATTTTTTAAGTGCTTTATACTGAATATTTTTATTACTTTACAGAGTTCTCCCAATTTAAGAAGTTCATCTTAATTCCATGCAGTTCCCTTATTTCATCTTCTTCAGTTATTACCTTTCTTCCCCCAATAATAAATGTGTTCTCAAATCAGCTGATGTCAAAACGTTTTTCTTTGTACTGTACTTCAATTTCTAAGGCTTTTTTTTTTAAGATTTTATTTCATTATTTGAAAGAAAGAGACACAGAGAAGGAATACAAGTAGGGAGAATGGGAGAGGGAAAAGCAGGCTTGTGGTGAGCAGAGGGCCCGATATGCATCTCGATCCCAGGACCCTGGGATCATGACCTGAGCTCAGGGCAGACACTTAACGACTGAGCTACTCAGGCGCCACTTAAGATTGCTTAAAAATACAGGCAAAAGGTAAATAAATTTTGTCTCTGCAAGCTACTTTGTAGTTTCATAGTTAAGACCTAAAAGCATGCAACTAATGCATAGCTCTGTGGTTAGGTTATTATGTAACAGTGTACATCCACTTGCTCCAGTTGTGTACTGGGTTTTCTCACTTTTTTGCTAGAAAGGATTTTCTCATTTGAAGCTCAGATAGTCTGTGTTTTAGGGTCACGTGATGTGTGATCCTCCTCATTCATTCGCTTCTAAATTCATATCTGAGGCTGAAACCTAGATTGAGAATCTGTTAGAATCTCCATTGAACAAGAATCACTGATAAATGATTTTGTTTCTCACTCTCCTATATTGATGTTGCCGTAAGCTTTAGTGTGCTCTGCTTTTTTTAGTGGGCCTTTTTCAATCTAGTGTATTTAAAGAACTTGAAAAAATACTAGGAACATAAAAGTTTAAATAAGTTCATTTATTCTTTGGTTCTGATTTTGTTCTTTCAGTTGGTATATTTGTCGCATATTCAAACCAGTCCTAATGGAAGTACATTTTCTTTCAGGATATCCTTCTCATTAATGTAGTAATTGAACAAATGATCTGTGATACTGATCCTGAGCTAGGGGGTGCTGTTCAGTTAATGGGACTTCTTCGTACTCTAATTGATCCAGAGAACATGCTGGCTACAACTAATGTAAGAAATTATTCTGAGATAAAAATATTTTGGTTTAGGCAGTTTTAGAGGATTTCATGTATAATAAATTATATATAAATACATAAATAATATATAAATATAAAATCTTAAAATTTGTACAATTTTTTAAAATCATAAATACTTGAGCATTTGTACACTTGGTATCCAAGTAGCTATGGTGTTCCTGTAGCAGTTTATTTGTGGCAAAATAGAAGATTTGTAATCTGGGAAAATCTTAGTAAAATGTTAGCATTTCTGTTTATGGCTCTTAGCCTTATTCTGTTAACTTCTTAAAAATTAATATACAACATACGTAACATATTTAACACTGCTGAGCTGTAAACAGTAAAAATGGCTAAGATGGTAAATTTTAATGTTAAGTGTTTTTTAATCATAGTGGAAAAAATTAATATGTACTGAATGATCTCAACTGCTAAGAGAAATCATTCAGAAAAGACTTATGGAAGTATTCCAAAATACTAATAATTGTTGTCTCAAAATTCTGGGATTTTTTTTCTTTATAAAATTCCCTCATATTTAGAGAAGAATATATTGTTTTTAAATCATTACTTGTTTATGAGACCATTGTATAAAAATAGTGGTCAAAAAAATCAAAAGATACTGATTCCCAAATTTCCAAATAAGAAATTTTTGAAATTTAGAAAAGAGATCTAAATTCTGTCCTGATTCAAGTGGCTTGATAAATCAGTTTGGTGTTTTTTTCGTATTTGAATATGCTGTGAATGGAGTTTCAAATTTTCAGCAGTTAGTAAGTTGCTCCTCTCAACATTGCTTGGTAGATCTTCATTCCACTTCAGATCATAAGCATATTAGGAAAAAAATTCTTCTGAGTAATTTTCCTCAGAAAAATTTTTTATAATCTTATTTTCATTTTAATTTAGTAATATGAAATAGATTTGATTTCTCAGTTCTGCAGAAATACAGTTAAGGTGAATGTAACTAGTTTTTTTGTTCTTTCATGATATCTTAAAGTATCTGTTGTATGTAATCTACACTAATTCTTAAAGATATTAAAAGATAATAAAATATTTTTTTTAATTCTATATGTTTCAGAAAACTGAAAAAAGTGAATTTCTAAATTTCTTCTACAACCATTGTATGCATGTTCTCACAGCACCACTTTTGACCAATACTTCAGAAGACAAGTGTGAAAAGGGTAGGGTCTCTTACTTATCTGCTTATGATTTCCATTTTTAAAGAGTGAAATAAGTAGTATAACTGTAACAGGCTGTCTGCTCAGTGCTTTATATGACAAGGAAAAATTAGAAAATCCAAGGGGAACCATCATGTTGGAGAATAATTTGGCTACATAGTAAAGCTCTTTAATTTCACAACATAAGGATCGAAAGTTGTGGGTTAATCAAAAAAGTTGGTTAAAGTAGAGAACGGTTTAAAAAAATAAACTCTGGTAACATTCTAAATGCTGACTCATTTGCTGATACTTTGTGTAGGGGTAAGACTTTCTTTTTTAATGTTTTTTTTTTAATTTCCATGTCATCTTTTATCCATAAACTACACCCATAATTCATCAGCTACAACTTCTAGTTCTACTGACTTATAGTCTGCAGACTGTATTCAGCTTAGCCATAGATGGTACATTATTATGATATTTCATCAGTCTGTGATATTTAAAGTATGTAATCATACTGCCAGAAATAGTGTAAACAAAGGACTTTTTTTTTTTTTTTTTAATATTTATTTATTTGACAGATCACAGGCAGGCAGAGAGACAGGCAGAGAGAGAGCAGGGAGCAGGCTCCCCGCTGAGCAGAGAGCCCGACGCGGGGCTCGATCCCAGGACCCTGAGATCATGACCTGAGCCAAAGGCAGAGGCTTAACCCTCTGAGCCACCCAGCCGCCCCAAACAAAGGACTTTTGATAAGCATGCAACTCAACTGGTTTAAATGAGGGATGGGAGGGGTGGTTTTAGAGTGTTGGTTAATCCAATGAGTCATTTTAAAAGGGAGTCAATTAAAGAGAATGTTTGCTAAATTAATTAAGTTGTAAAATGGGCACAGATTACATAATACTATCACTTCAATTTCTGAGGGAACATTTATGCATATGTGTGACAGGTACAAGAATGTATAAGAAAATAAAGAACATGTGGTATATTCATACAGTGGAATACTCAAAAGCAGTTAAAAAACTGAATTTCGAACTATTAACAAGTTCTTGAAAATACAAAATTGGATAAAAAAGCATGTTCCAGGGATGCCTGGGTGGCTCAGTCAGTTAAGCAGTTGCCTTCAGCTCGGATCATGATCCCAGGGTCCTGGGATGGAGTCCCACACGGGGCTGCTTGCTCAGTGGGGAGCCCGCTTCTCCCTCTGCCTCTGCCTGCCACTCTGCCTGCTTGTGCTCTCTCTCTCTGACAAATAAATTTTTTTAAAACATTAAAAAGCATGTTGCAGAATGTTTTCATGCAGAACAGTTTCATTTGTATAAATTAAGATAAATGCATTTTTAACTTTAATTTTAAAATAAAACACTTGCAGCATACAGAAATGTTTAGATAATTATATAGCAGACACCATATATTTCCTGTCAGCTTTATCAAAACTAACTTGCCCTATTTTTTTTTTCATAATTTTTTTGAAAAGAAAATAAATTGCAGTAATTGTTGAAGTTTCCTATGCACCTCTTCATATTCTCACTTCACCTCCATCCCTCAAGGAATGTTGAATTTGAGGTTTATCACTCAGTGTCTGTTTATATTACTATAAGTGTAATGTATTATTTTTCATGTTTCCAAACTTGATACAAATTGATTTCTGTTGTACACATTGTTCTGCATTTTTTTTTCTCTTATTCAGTGAGTTTTTTAAATCTGTCCATATTGATACCTGGAGTTCTTATTTATTTTTAAGTCTTATATAGTATTCTCTATGAGTATGTTGTAATTTAGCCCCTCTGCTTCTAATGTACATTTAAGTTGTTTCTAGTTTTTGCTGTTAAATACAGTGCTGCGATAGACATTCATATTTTTCCTGTGCAAATGTACTGTAAAATATATGTCTAAAATTCAGAACTTATAATATCCTACTTACTTTTTTAAAACTTCAAGACATAAATTATAATAATATTGTGTTATTCTGGAGTTTAAGAAATTTTTGTAGAGAGAGAAAGCTATCCTAATTATTGGAGGATGACTAAGAAGTAAAAGAAAATGTGTCCGTCTTTTCTCTGGTTGTAACCTCACTTTTTTATCAGAATATTTAGTGTCTTTTAACACTTCCTCATCCACACCCAATTCTATAAAAGGTGGTAACTGAAACAACTATTTTTTTAAATTGAAGTATAGTTGACACAGGATGCTACGTTTCTTTCAGTAAACAGCATAGTTGTTTCACAAGTCTGTACATTAAGCTTCACTCACCACAAGTGTAGCTCCCATCTCTCACCAGGTAATGCTGTTACGGTACCATTGACTATATTCCCCGTGCTGTACCTTTTATCCCTGTGACATACATTTCATAACTGGAATCCTGTATCTCCCTTCTCCCATTTTTCCCATCCCCTCACTCCCCTCACAACTAATTCTTTTTTTTTTTTTTTAAAGATTTTATTTATTTATTTGACAGAGGGAGATCACAAGTAGGCAGAGAGGCAGGCAGAGAGAGAGAGAGAGAGGGAAACAGACTCCCTGCTGAGCAGAGAGCCCGATGCGGGACTCAATCCCAGGACCCTGAGATCATGACCTGAGTCGAAGGCAGCGGGCTTAACCCACTGAGCCACCCAGGTGCCCCCCCTCACAACTAATTCTTGACAGTTACTCAGGTTAAATGAGATTATGACCAAAGACATCCTTTGTATGTTGTAAAGGACTAAGAAAATAGAAGTAATTATTACTGAAGTAACTGACTTATTTTTTTTTGTTAGATAATATAGTTGGATCTAACAAAAACAGCACGATTTGCCCTGGTAAGTATGAATTTTATTTTATGAACTAATACAAAATTGTAAGCTTTTTTTGCTCAAAGTATAATGCATTTATTTATACAAGGCTAAGAAAGTCTTATTTTTTAAAAAATCCAAAAAAATTTACCTATTTCTTTCATTGTAAAGAAAAACATTCCATTTTCTCTAATATAAAAGATGGAAAACTGGTTGGAATTTTGTTTTTCTTTTTTACTGTAAATTAGAGCTTGTGTTCTGATTTTTTTTTTGAGAAGACATCTGAAAGTTGAGAATTTTAGTTCATTATTTTTGAAACCTAGTAAACTAAGACCAGCTAGGAACTAGTGTTAGTGTTCATGACAGCATTATGCTTAGGTATTATTTATGAACCTGAGTGTAAGCACTGTTGCTTCTACTTGGAACATGCATACTAGGGATGGGGCTAGGAGAATAGAAAATGCGCTGTGTGCACCTAGAATCCTGTCTCTTCTGCCAGGCTCATCAGTGGTCTAGGAGACCCAGTTTCAAATGAGGAGACCTTCAGAAATTGGATTAGTTAAGAGATAAAATGATTAATTTCATGTCCTAATTTGAGAAAGTGAAAATAAGATACTTAATTAACACTGCAGATCATTGTTACAAAATCTTTTTTGAATAAAATTAGGGAATTGAGAAATTAAGAGCGTGTAATTTTTTTATCAGAGTGAAGGACTAGTTCAGATACTGACTGTGGTGTTTGCTGTTACACAGATGGGCCTGAAACAAGTAAAACTCTTTACTTGCATTTAGCACAGGAAGGATCTTTTAAATACCAGAACTGTATTTTGTATTTTTAATGGCTTTTCTGTTATCAAAACAATGCTGATTATTCCTGATGGCATCATAGTTCCACAAAATATTTATGTGTGTAATCTTCTTGAAAAATAGTTGGACTAGATTTATCCTGTAAGGCTGTGGTTCTTACTCAAAAAATTTCCTCACAGTTTAATATTTCTTGCCTAAAACATTTATAATAGGTGTCAGTAGTTATTGACATAAGCCCTTTGACATATATTCAATTTCGATGTTCAGGAACCAATTTGAAATCATTTCATTAAAGTATATATCAAGGCCTCTTGAGGGAAGAAAAGGTAGTTTACTTTAGTAGGCCTCGCATGGATATCACATTTTGATGTTAAAAAGATCATTGTTTATAAAAATCTCAATGTACTATTTTTCACTTTATATATAAGTAGCCAAAAATGTCCTTTCCTTAAAGAAGTCTTTTTAAGGAAAGCATATTAATTTTTCTTAGAAAGTTCTGTTGCACCATGTTAGGCAAAAAGCTTGACGTATTTACTCTTTACTGGGGACCCTTTAATAGATTTGTTAATATTAATAATGAAAGCAGCACACATTAAGGAAGTATTTCTAAGAAGATCTCAATGAGATCAATGAGGGTTTTCTTAGCATGTATGTATTTTTTTTTAATTGAGGCTTTCTTTCCTCTTAACACTAATAAGTATTTTATACAAAAGCCATAGAAGGTATCCATTTAGTCAATAAAAATGGATAGTACTGGAGAGTCTGCTAATGAAAAACTAAAAATCTGTAGCTCTTTAATTGATAATAATGAGGATTAGAAATACAGTTTTACTTTTGCTCTAAAATATGAGGCATAAACTGTATTCTCTTTATTTATCTTTATTCTCTTTATAACTGAATTATAATGCTTATTTTCCTGTGATGACTTTCTTTGTAGATAATTATCAAACAGCACAGCTGCTTGCCTTAATTTTAGAACTACTCACATTTTGTGTGGAACATCACACATATCACATAAAAAACTATATTATGAACAAGGACTTGCTAAGAAGAGTCTTGGTCTTGATGAATTCAAAGCACACTTTCCTGGCCTTATGTAAGTAACAATTCTAAAAAATATTCTTGTATTTTAAGGATCAGTATTTTTAATAGAGATAAAACCTGAAGTTATCCATGTGAATTGATTTATTTTTTAGCAGTATATATACTGTCAAAGAGATGATTATGAGAAGTACTAATCTTTTGTTTTATTTAAAGGATAAGAGGAATAGGTCGTGGTGCTTTCCTACCCACATATTACTCACATGTAGATTGAGTTAGCTTAACTCTTGCAATAAAATACCATATATGATGACAACATTTCACTAATAGAACAAGTCCTGCTGTCTTTCACATCTTCTTCATCAAACTGTCATTTATAGTGCCTTTTTTTAAGGTTTATTTATTTATTATTTGAGTGAGAGAGAACACAAGCAGAGGAGTGGAGAAGAGGGAGAAGCAGACTCCCCACTGAGCAGGGAGCCCAATGTGGTGCTCAGTCCCAGGACCCGAGATCATGACCTGAGCCAAAGGCAGACACAACCAACTGAGCCACCCGGGTGCCCATATAGTGACTTTTAATACCTTTGAGATATGGGCCTTGAAATGTTTTTGCTTAACTCGGGTTATTTTTGAACTTGTGAAATAACTTATCAGTAGTCCCCCTCAGTATACCACTTGGACCAACCATAAGCAAACTTAAATGCTGATATTTGGCCTCAGTGTTGATTTTTGGCAAACTGTTAAGGTTCCTTTCCTCTTCATATTTTTACTGCAAATAGAGATAAAGTAACCTCCTTCACCCTCCAAATAAAAAGAGCTTTGTGTTAAAATTGAAACATTTAATGCATAGAGAAAAGATTAATCTCCCAGCTACTTTTTTTAAGGCCTTAAAAGTCGCCACCATTAACTGCGTGCACAATTTTTCCTATTCCTTTTTACACATCTTTACTAAGTTATGCAAACATTCACACTCCTATAGGTCTTTTTATTTTTATAAAAACAGGATCATATTAACATATTTCTCAGCCTCTCATTATTACTCTATGTGATGAAATACAGTCTCAACTAAATTTTTTTCTTAAATGTAGTTGAGTAACACTTGATGGAGTGGCTCTTCCATAATATATTCTGCTGTTCTGTAGTGCACAGAGTATGGGATTGTTGAGTATTTTGCCACTTCAAAGAACACTGTAGTAAATAGTGTAGTATATAAATCTTTTAAGTACTGGTTCCTTTATTTCCATAGTATGGATTCCCAATAATGATAATGCCAGGACAAAATGTTTATATAGTTTTAATGTATCCTTTTAAATTTGAATTTCACATACAGCCTCCAGATTACTTTCCCAAAAGATTGAAGCACTTGACACTCTTGCAGCACTATGTTACTGATTCCTAAAATGTTATGAAGAGGATGATGGAAAATGGGGTATTCCACTTGTGTTTTAATTTACATTTTCCTTGACATACTATGTATTTTCCTATTTTAGTGCTTTTGAATTTTATCTGTGTGAATTGCCTATTTTTTTCTTACAGCTCTTATGTTTTAGGGATATTAATTTGTCACACTTGGGGGGGATAATGTCCCAGTCTCATTTATCTTTTGCATTTGCCTTTATTGATAGTATTTTTTAAATATATAATAGTTTTAAGATTCTCTATGATGAAAAATGTGTCTCTTTTCCTTTTATGAGTTTTTGGGGTTTTTATCTTGCCTAGGAACATCTCCTATGTCCTAAGATTATTCAAATAAAATACTGTCCTCAATTTACTTCTCATTTTTATTATTCCTTTTTTTTACTTATATATATATAATACATTTGAAGTCTGTTTTTATATATGGTTTGGAGGGTGTTGCTTTGTTTTCTTTCAAATGGATAGCAAGTTTTGCCAGTCCCCTTATTAAATAAACTGTGTTTTTCTTACTGAATTAAAATTTCTCTTGTTGTATAGTTCGTTGCTATATATATCTTATGTCTTGTTTCTGAGGTATTTTTTTCTAAACTTGTCGTTTTATTAGATGAGATAAATAGGAAAGTTTATTCTTAGGCCACTGAGCCTCTTGTAAGGTTTAATATCTGCTAAGTCCCTGCTTGATTTTCCTTCTCATAGTTTTCTTGGTTCTCAGATATTTGTTCTTCCATAATAACTTAAAAATAATTTTATCCAGTTCATTTTGACCAGATTATGTTAAAATTTTCTATCAGTTTTGGAAGGATTGATGTTCTCATGATAGGTGTTCCTATCTGGCTTTCTGTAAATAGTCCTTTTGGATGAGTGCAGAGTATCCTGTTTATGTGTATATATCACAGCTGAACAAATCTCCAGTATTTAAATGTTTACATTGGATCAAGATTTCCATCATAAGTAGTGCAGTTGTAACTATATCATGTCATTCACCCATTCGCCAGCAGTGTATGAGAGTGCCTGCTTGCTCACTTACTTAGTCTTTTTAGTCATAAATATTTCTTGTCCTGCTACAAAAAGGCAATGTTAAAAAAAAAAAGGCGATGTTATAAGTCTAGCACTTCTTTCACACTTGTTTGTGTTTTTTTGGTTTTTTGGGTTTTTTCTTCACACTTGTTTTGTGTTCCAGTTATCATACATTTATACCTTATGTGGCCTATTTCAGTTTTATTCTTAGATAGTATTTGGAACCTCTTTTGACAGGCACAGCTTCTTTTAATGACTTCCATCTGTGAACAACAGGTTGGAAATGAGAGACATTTCCTTTCAGTATTTAAAATTCGAAAAGCCACATTATACTGCTTGTTACTCTACTGTTCTTTTACCGATACAGCCTGACCTGTCACAGTTCATGTTTACCAAATACAAAACAGCTCATAGGCAATTGGTAAACAAGGGCTAAAATGTATCGGATTAAAATGTGTATGTTATAATGTATAGGTAGTGTCTGTTCATGGATGATTTTTCCAAGGCAAAGAGAACTGAAATAGTGGGAGTGGAACTATAGCCTTGATCAGAAAAAGTACAAGACCTTCAGCTCTCCTGTTAAGCTGGCAGCAGGAACCACTTTGGCTTTATTTTCAGAAAATCGAGAAGTACCTACCTCCAGAGCTCCCGCTGTGGGGAGGTGAGGCAGATTTGGGCAGGTTGCACCACTCCTGTGCCCACCTTCAAGAAAGACAGCCCTGTCCTGGCTCCGAGCTGCCATCGCTACATCATCTGCATGTCCCAGCACTGCTCTGAGTACTGTTAGCATTGGCACTCGATTGGTTTCTGTGGGTTTTTAAAAATCTTTATGCCATGGAGCTACCTGCCTGGGTACTTTATCTCCCAAGTACCAGTTATTGGGTTTTTTGCTAGCTCTGGCTACATGAGTTAACACAGATTTGAGTGGTCTTACCCTAACTCTATTTTTTCCTCAAAACCCAGTTATTTTTAGTGCACATTTTTACTTTTTATTTTAGAATATATACATTGCTTTATGTAAAAATACCTGTGTAATAATTGCTATTAATGTGATTATCAATTTGTTCCCTGTATGATTTTTAATTAGGTGCTCTTCGTTTTATGAGGCGGATAATTGGCCTTAAAGATGAATTTTATAATCGTTACATCACGAAGGGAAATCTTTTTGAGCCAGTTATAAATGCTCTTCTGGATAATGGAACTCGGTACAATCTGTTGAATTCAGCTGTTATTGAGTTATTTGAATTTATAAGAGTGGTAAGTTTATGCTGAAGGATTCTTAGTAAAATAAAATAATTACATGTTTAGCAATGTTAATATTTTAAATTGTGAAATTTAGCATGGTGTTTTAACCCATGTTTACTCTATATTATTCTCAGTTCCATTTTTATTGGCCACATGTTTCAGGATTATATTTGGCATATGTAGACATTTTAGTCAAGTATGCCATTCATGAGATCTGGATTATCTTTGTAGGGGTAGTGATAAATAGAAAGGTTGAAACTAATTACTTTGGCAAACTGCTAGATGATGTATAAAAGGTAGGCTATTATCGTGTAAATTTGAGTTGCAGAGACCAGGAAGTGAGGCAGACCACTCCAACTGCCTTATCTTATAGATGAGGGGCTTCAGACAACCAGAGTAATCAAGTGATTTATTTAGGAGCATCCATTTGGTTAGGAGCATAGTCAGAGCTTGAAGACAGGTCACAGCTCAGTTTTGGGCAACAGAAGTTCTGTCATAAAAAGATCTGGAGAGAACTCTACATGAACAATAAGGTTAAGATAGGTAACTGTAGGACCAATACAATAAATTTACCCTCTCCCACACACTGAAATCATTCCATCAGGGAAAATGGCCACATGGTTAGAATTTGAAAAAAAGAAAGTCAAAGCTAGAAATTCATTCTCTAGCTTTGGCTCCTGCAGATTTCTGCTCATGACATGCTGTTCTCATATAAACATTATTTGGCTGGCAGGATTACTTTTCTAATAGTCACTTGGCCAAGAGTATGGTTTTCAAAAGGATGAAGAGAATAGAAGTATTGTCTTTAGCCTTAGAAAAGAGGGAACATAGTTAACTATCTTACCAAGTATCTGAACCCTGTTTCACAATGTACTGTTGTAATGAACCAGAGATTGGCGCATATATATATATATATATATCCCCTTAAAATTTTTGGTGAGGGGGCATAGGTGACTCAGTTGGTTAAGCATCTGCCTTCAGCTCAGTCATGATTCCGGGTCCTGGGATCGAGTCCCCCATTAAGTTCCCTGCCCAGCGGCAAGCCTGCCCCTCCCTCTCCCTCTGCCTATTTGTGCTCTCTCTGTTGAATAAACAAAATCTTTAAAAAAGTTTAAAAAAATTTTAGTGAGAAACTGATAAAATGACTTGTAGGGTTCACAACCCCACCCGTTTCTGTGATTGAATTTGTTTTTCAGAAAATAATTTTAAGTGGTTGATAAATGTACATTGAATCCCAAAACTTAACTCATCTTTTATTTTTTTAAAGACTTATTTATTTGAGAGAGAGAGTGCAAGTGGGGGTGAGGGCAGAGCAAGAGGATCGCAAACAGACTCCCTGCTGAGCGTAGAGCCCCACATGGGGCTCAGTCTCAGGACCCCAAGATCGTGACCTGAGCCAAAACCAAGAATCAAGTGTTTAACCAACTGAGCCACCCAGGTACTCCAAAACTTAACTCATCTTTTTTGTTCAGTATATAACACAGAACCATTTTACCTGGGTTTCTAATATCTCTTCTTTGCATATTATTTGAGATTTCCAGAGAAAATAGTTTGAACACTTAAAAGTCCTTAAAAAACAGATTATGGGGCGCCTGGGTGGCTCAGTGGGTTAAGCCTCTATTTTGGCTCAGGTCATGATCTCAGGGTCTTGGGATGGAGCCCCTCATTGGACTCTCTGCTCAGCAGGAAGCCTGCTTCCCCCTGCCCTCTCTCTGCCTACTTGTGATCTCTCTGTCAAATAAATAAAATCTTTAAAAACAAACAATGTATCTTTTAAAGAAGTGACATGTATATTTCTTGTTAATCTTAAATTCCTGAATCACAATTTCAGTTATTATTAATAATGAGTGTACTTTGCATGCAGGCATTTGCAATGATTATTTAGAATGGTTCATTTAGAATTTAAAAGAATTTAGGAGTTGTTACTGTCAGTTTGTTTCACAAAAACTATACCACTGGAAAACTGCAGAAACAGGCAGAATTCAAGTTAATAGTTTATCAAATCTGTATATGTAATATAGTTATAGGAGTCTGTGTTTATTATTTAGGTAAGGCTTATCCCATTTTGATGCCAGTAAAGGAGGAGTCTTTAAGTTAACACCTAAAATTTGTTAAAAGTGGAATTTCACTATCTGCCTTCTAACTAGCTGTGTGCTCTTCATCAGATCATCCAACCTCTCAGATCCTCAGTTTTCCTTTTCTGTAAAATGGGGGTAATAAAACCTATTTCATACAATTGTTAGGATCAAGTGAAACTATATGTTAAAGTACTTTTTAAATTGTAAAGTACTATGTAAACGCAAAGAATAAACAGAAGACATAAACTAACTCTAGTTACTTTCAAATGTTTTGTAGCCCCCCAAAAGAGCTCCTTTTTTATTCCTAGTTTTCTCTGGAGGCCTGGCTCATGTGTAAAGAAACTAGGACATTTATTTTTGTAATGTGAATTTGAAAAACCTTTTTTGATCAGCTTTGGAACTATAAAAAAGTTCTTTTAAGTTTTTCTCCTAAGTGTCATTGAATTATATTTGAATTGTAAATTTTGTCCTCATACAGGAAGATATCAAGTCTCTTACTGCACATATAGTTGAAAACTTTTATAAAGCACTTGAATCAATAGAATATGTTCAGACATTCAAAGGATTGAAGACTAAATATGAGCAAGAAAAAGACAGACAAAATCAGAAACTGAACAGGTATTGTTTAAATATATTGTATTTATAGGCTATAAAATTATATCCAAAATCTTCTGTTCGGATCTCACGTATGAACTTTACCCAGGAGCATTCTTTCCATCATTAGATAGTACAGGGTTGTATAGAAGGTAGGATATTCTCCCTACCCAAATCTTTTATGTGAACATATTATAACTCAAGATAATTTTTATTTTAATTTACAGTATTTTGGAGTGTTCTGGGGTTACATCTTGTATCACAGTCAAGGTGATTATGATGTAAATTATACGTAGTTAAAATTACTTTTGCTCCTTTTGGTTATACGTATATATTCTCAAATTTAATCTGGTCACAAACTTTAAATCATTACTCAGTATTTGTGATGTTTCTTACAGTGTACCATCTATATTGCGTAGTAACAGATTTCGCAGAGATGCAAAAGCCTTGGAAGAGGATGAAGAAATGTGGTTTAATGAAGATGAAGAGGAGGAAGGAAAAGCAGTTGTGGCACCAGTAGAAAAATCTAAGCCAGAAGATGATTTTCCAGATACTTATGAAAAATTTATGGAGACAAAAAAAGGTACTAAAATTTTGAATTTTGGAATAATGTAGCATTTATTAGGTACAGAAATTATCAGTTGCTTGTGAAGGTTTGGTCATAGTATATAAAGCATGAAAGACAGGAATTTTATAGTGAATTGGGACCTTTTAAAATTTCCACATCTTTTTCCAAATCTGGGAGTTATTTTCATGTTTAAACTGTTTTTCTTGAAATTTGCCCTTTTGCAGTGCTCTTCATTTGCTGTTTAGAATCACATTGTCTACTTATACATCGCCTTCAATGAACAATCTTGGATTTATTTCTGTACTGAGATCTCCAATAATAATAGAGACCATATATTGGGGCGTCTGGGTGGCTCAGTTGGTTGAATGACTGCCTTCACCTCGGGTGAAGTCCGAGATCCTAGAGTCCTACATTGGTTTCCCTGGTCAGCAGGGAGTCTAGTCTGCTTCTCCCACTGACCTCTTTCCTCTCCTCTTTCTCCCTCTCAAATAAATAAATAAAATCTTAAAAAAAAAAAAAAAACAAAAATAATAGAGACCATATAGATACATAGAAACTTTCCAGAGCATTCTGCCTTTTATAATTTTGAGGAAACTAAGCTCAAAGAAGTAATTTTACCCTTTGAAATCTTAAAATCATTATCAAAATTTCATTAAGAATAAACTGTAAAGAGAAGTAACATTTCCCATCTTTTAAATATGTTTACCTTGTTTATGAAACTGAGATCTTACCTTTCAAAAGAATCATTTTAATTCTATGGCCTGAAAAATTACTAGAGTATTGTCCTGTATATATCATATAAATGTTTACTAAAAGTTTACATTTTGAAAGTCAAAAGCACTTGTGATTTTGAATGAGATTTTCTAAAAACATTTCTCCTTAGTGTTTCACTGATTGATTTACATTTTTCCTGCAACTGCTGTTCCCAGCCTCACTCATTATGTACTTGTTAGTACTCAAAGTTCTATTTACTTCAGCCTCACAGAGCAAATGGCCCATCAAAATGTCCTAGGTTTTTCTAGCCTAAATCTTCTACCTGTACTCATGATAGGCATTGCCCTGAGAACAGTGAAAAGGGGAGGTGAGGCCATACTTGAAGTACTGCATCCACTTGAGAATCAGATACAAAAAAGTAGCAACCAGATATGAAAGGATACTGGATACCCAACTCATAAGAGAAACAGATAGAGGATCCTAGAATATTCAGGAAATAGGAGACTGATAGATGTGATCATATCATTGTCGTTGGGCACTTGAAATACTGATTTATGACAGATTATCAAGTCCGTCAAGGACTATAATACAGAAGTATAGGATCAGTGCAATGAAGCTGCAGAGGGACAGTAAAAGGAAGAGTCAGAAGTAGTGAATCCTTGACTCATCCTACATACAACAGTGTGGGATTCTAGTGTAGGATAGCTGATTCTGGTCATTGATTCTTGAGGTCCTTTCTAATCCTGGGTTTCTAAGATTCAGGCTAATTCAAGACTTAGCACTGTACATACCATGCTCTACTCTTAGCTCTTAGGAAGCAAAGGCAGTGTTTTATAAGTTTTTAAGTTATTGTTATTTTCAGTTACTTTGCTTATTAGGAATATTTACTGGAAAAGATGAAAAATGTTACTTTCTTTTTAGCAAAAGAAAGTGAAGACAAGGAAAACCTTCCCAAAAGGACATCATCAAGTGGCTTCAAATTTACTTTCTCCCATTCTGCCAGTGCTGCTAATGGAACAAACAGTAAATCTGTAGTGGCTCAGACACCACCAGCAAGCTCTAATGGATCCTCTTCCAAAACTACAAACTTGGCCACATCAGTAACAGCCACAAAGGTATGTGAAATTATCCTATACACGAACTTTGCTTTTCCCATCTTTAAAATTATCTCGTGTTTACTAAAGAAAATTTGGATAAAAAAAGTAATTTCATAGAAGAAAAAAAGTTAAAGGGAAAAAGTTATACACACTATCATTAGAGAACATGACTGCTAATACCATTTGATTCATTCTTCAGGTATATGGGTTTATCTGACACGTAATTGAGGTCTTTCTATAAACAGTTTTGTATACTACTTTCATTTATTTCTTAAAAAAATTTTTCTGTGTTACTAAAACACTGTTGATGACTACAAAATTTCATTTTATTTAGCTATATGATAATATTTGTAAGAAATCTACCCAGTTATCTTTTGGAGCACTGGAGTTGTTTCTGATGTTTCATTGATAGGACTGTTGGTGGTGTTGCATTTTAAGTTATTTTCTTGAATCGATGAGTAGAAGAATATTTTCATACATATTTGAAATACCCTTAGGAAGTTTCTACCAGTTTATGTTACCATAACCATTGTGAGTGTGCTTGACTCACTGCAGCTTTGCCAGTGTTACTAGAGTTATTTTTAATCCTTGTCCATTAGGTAGTGGAGAACGTATACCTCTCATTCCCAGTTGTGTGTCCTTTGTTAGCTGATGTTGACTATTAGCCTTTTGAATTTGCTCTTCTGCAAGTTGTCTTTTCATGGTCTTGCCTTTTTAAAATTGGGTTGTGTTTTTCTTAATATGAGTGAATCTTTAGTTATAAGGATATTAGCCTTTTTGTCATTTGCATAGCAAATGTATTTTCCATTCATTACTTTTTTATATAAACAAGTTTAAATTTTTTTTTTAAGATTTTATTTATCTGTTTGGGCACAAGCAGGTGGGGGGAGGGGCAGAGGAAGAGGGAGAGGCTCCCCCATGAGCAGGGAGCCCAGCACAGGGATCAGTCCCAGGACCCTGAGATCATGACCTAAGCTGAAGGCAAACGATGCTTAACCGACTGAGCCACCCAGGCACCTTTAAACAAGTTTAAATTTTATATAAAATTTTCTTCTTTCACTTATACTGTTATTCTGTGTAACCATCCTTTTCCCCAAAAAGAAGTGGCTTAAAATAAAAAGGCATAAATCTGAGACAACTGTTAACATAAGGGTAGAAGCGGCAGTGCCATAGGAGTAAAAAACCTAATGTGAAGGGATGCTTCTCAGTTTGAACACAAAATACAATTTGAGTTTTTTCTTTCACAAAAATGTAGTCTTTATTCACTGTCGTATTGAGGTAAGCTCTTTCTAACTAGAAATTTTAAAATTTTCACTTCTTGATTAAAAAATCTGGTATAGGGTGCCTGGGTGGCTCAGTGGGTTAAGCCGCTGCCTTCCGCTCAGGTCATGATCTCAGGGTCCTGGGATAGAGTCCCGCATCGGGCTCTCTGCTCAGCAGGGAGCCTGCCTCCTCCTCTCTCTCTGCTTGCCTCTCTGCCTACTTATGATCTCTCTCTGTCAAATAAACAAATAAAATCTTAAAAAAAAAAAATCTGGTGTAATATTTGTGTCACTATATTAACAATATCTGCTGTGAAGTTAAATTGTTCAGGTTCGTATCTTGGCTCTGCCTCTTTCTAGGCTATTTGACCTTGAGTAAGTTATTACATCTCTCAGGACCTTATTTTTTATTTTAAACAAGGGTAAAATAGCATCTACTTTATAGGCTTGTACATATTAAATTATTTAATAAATGTAAAGAGCTTAGAACACTGTTTGCACTTTATCAGTATATACTAGGTTTTCTTTCTCAAATCAAAGCAATACATGCACTTACTTTCAAAAGTCAAAATAATATTAAAATGTTGAGAAAATTCAGTCCTCTATTCTTCTCCAGAGATAGCTTAGAACTCTTCTTCTTGTACCTGTTTCTTCTATTTCTTAAATGTAATGTTAATATTAGATATTGTTTCATCAAGTTTAGACCTAATTCATTAAATTCTTTTTACGATAGCTGGGAATTGAACATGTAAACACTCCTTAACCAGTCCTTACTGTTTTTTCCCTGTGTCACAATTTTTGGCTTAAATAACATTTGATAATTTTATACCTATAATGACAACATAAATATTCTTTATACATGACTTTTTTCCTGGTCTTTTTTCTATACTGCATGTTTCTGGATAACTTTTCTCTTTCTAGAGTAAAAATTGGCACCATTTTATCATTTGTTTTAGTAGTTAGGTGCCTGTTGTTAATTCTTTCAGTACCTTTCAGGTTAATTTCTGTGTTCTCTTTGATATCTCCAGTCTGGTTCCGACCTAGATCCTTTGCTCTGTAGACTTGCTGCACAGCTCTTGTATTGTTTCTGCGTCTTATGTCTTTGTACTCTTTCTTGATTTACCATCCCATTTCAATGGAGCACATCCTTTAATAATTGTTTTCTGAGAAAAGAATCCCAGGAGAGGTTAAATTTGAGCCCCTGCATCTATGAAAATGTGTTGATTCCGTCCTGCTTGATGGCCAGTTTTAACTGAATGTAGAACCAAATAGGAAATCATTTTCTTTTAAAACTTAGAAGTTATTGCTGCCAAGAAATCCAAAGACATTCTTATTTCTGATCTTTTGTGTGTGTTTTTATTATTTTCTTGGAAGTAGCCAAACAATCATGTCCTTCAGTTTGGAAACCTACTATTTCACAGTAACTTACTGTTTCGAGATTGGGCCCTCTGTATTGATCTTAAAATTTTCATAATTTTTCTCTCCTATTACTCTTTTTTTTCCCTCTTTGTTCTGTTTTCTGGGTTATTTCTTAGGGTTCTTAATGCATTATGCTTCCAGATAATTTTTTACTTACGACTTAGCAATATCAAGTACAAGCACTAACACATTTTTTACCCTTTTTGACACTAACAGCAGATTACTGAATACATTTGTACCACATTTTGGAGGGGTCAAGAAGAAAACAGTGATTGCTCTTGGAAAATAAATAGCTTGTCACTCTAGATTATGATAAAAGTTTGAAATTCACTATCTGTTGATTGCCACAGTTGAATTGATTGGTTCTTAAAATTAAATAGATCAGGTGTGCACTTGTCTATTTTCCTTGTTAAGGCATTTTAAAGCTCTAATACGCTATTAAAATGCATTCTTTGAAAACTTGGTAGTTTTCAAGGCTGGTGAGACATTAGCTACTAATGAAATTACAAGGATTTTTTTTTTAACTTACAGAGCTGTAAAATATGCACATTTTCCTTGAACAAGAATACTTAACAAAAAAAAAAAGAAAAATACTTACAAAGTCATAATCAGAAACCATTAGTGGGTGCTAAAACAAACACTTCTTTTGCCACAGATTAATAGAAGAGAACTCTGGATCTTGCTTTTTCACTTAACAAACTAACCTGGGTGAGCTTTCCGTATTAGAACATAAAGAACTTCCTCCATAGAATTCCACAGTGTGATATACTTTAATTTATAAGTAACCCTCTTGATGCATTTTAAAGTTGTTTCCAGCTTTTTGCAGTTAAAACAATTGTAACTTTCTACACAAAATATTTCATATACATGCATATTTCTATATAGAATATGTATTTACAGTTTTGATTAGTTACTAAATTTACTTAGTAAAATGGAAATATGTGGGTAGTTCCTTAACACAGTATATATGGCCAGTACCAAAAGCTAGCTAAATACTTAAGGACATATTAGAAGTGTTCCCTCCAAAGTTGGGAACAAGATGGGATACCAATGTGATTGCTGTTATTTAACGATTGTTCTGGGGTTGTAGCCAGTGCAGTTAGGTGAGATCAAGAAATCAAAGCTATAGGGGTGCCTGGGTGGCTCGGTTGGTTGAGCTACTGCCTTCAGCTCAGGTCATGATCCCAGGGTCCTAGGATGGAGCCCTGCATCAGGCTCCCTGCTCAGTGGGGGGCCTGCTTCTCCCTGTCCCTCTGCTGCTCTGCCTGCTTGTGCTCTCTCACTCTGTCAAATAAACAAATAAAAATCTTTAAAAAAAAAAAAAGAAAGAAAGAAACTAAAGCTATCAAAATAAGATAAAAACCAGCACTTTTGCTGATGATTTTTAAAAATTTTATTAATCATATTTATGGAAGATCTGTCCTTTATTTTTTGAGTAGAGGATAATTGTTGAATTCTCTCTCCTCGGATTTTTTAATATGATTAATTATATTAATAGTTTCCTAACTTACAGTTTTTTAGTTCATTGGTTTGGTTCAGAAAAAATGTCATTGTGTCCTCATAGGTATTTATTAATCATTATCATTTGTTTTCATCCCTTCCTTCATATTGGAAACTTTTCTTAAAGGGTAATTGGATTAAGTGGTCTAATTGCAATCTGATATTTATTTTAAAACAAGTATGTTTATGTTTGTATATTAAGTATGGAATCTGTCAGATTCTTTACAGGGTGCATCTCTGGGCCACAGGCTTTTTAACCTCTAATATTTAACATTTTATATTTTTATTTTCAATAAAAATGATTGTTTTAATGTATAGGAGTTTGTTTATGGGATATATATATATATATAAATGAGAGATAAAATTGATATTAAATTGTGTGGCTAAGTGTTTCGGATAGAATATTAACTAATCTTAAGGAAAAAGTCTTTTTTTTTTTTTTTGAAAAAGTCATTTTAAATGTTACCCAGTGGAAGCTAAAATGTTTGTACATTATGATATATAATCTGTAATCTTAAGCATGATTAAAACTTCCCTTGGTAATTTTTCATCTTTGTGAATATCAGACTGGTGCCTTTTTGAAGGTAATTACCTCTTCTGTCTCCTCCCATCTAACTTGTTTGGCTTAGAAACCGAATGAACAAGAATAATACTAGTAATAGCAGATAATAGCAATTATTGAACACTAACTACATACCAAGCACTGTGTTTTTTATGTTTTATTTTCATTTTATTTTCAGAATAGTTCACTGAGGACTAAATGCTATTTTTTTTTAAAGATTTTATTTATTTGACAGAGATCACAAGTAGGCAGAGAGGCAGGCAGAGGGAGAGGGAGAAGCAGACTCCCTGATGAGCAGAGAGCCGGATGCGGGACCCTGGGATCATGACCTGAGCCGAAGGCAGAGGCTTTAACCCACTGAGCCACCCGCGCCCCTAAATACTATTAGAGTAATTTTACAGATAAGGAAAATGAAGCATAGAGATACTAAATCGTCAGGCAGACTACAATACAATCAATACTTTTTTACCAGTTTAGCCATACTGCCTTTTGCTTATCAAACCTAAGACTTGTGTGTTACTAAGCTGAGAAAGCAGGATTCTCACATAAGTTTATATGGTATAAATAAGTTTGATTTTTCATTCCCAGGGTTTCTGATAATAGTTTCAAGCTGCTTACTGGCCTTTGTTGATATTACAGTGATTCAGTTATATATTGGCAAAGTGTTACTGCCAAATGTCTGGGTTTTTATATATGAAGCTGCTTAGCTTTGAAATATGAGTTATTTTAGTTTTGTTTATCCCCTTGCGGTCTGAAGGGTTTGCACTAAATCCATTGTTCACAGTAATGCTCTTAAGCTGTGGGACCTATGTATAAACTTCATGGGGTGGATTCAAAATGATTGCAAACCTGAGGACATTTAATTTCCTGGGTAGTGTCCAGAACTTTAATAGGATTTTTAAAGGATTCCATGACTCATAGAAGGCCAAACACCTGAATTACTTCATCCTTACTTTCCTTTTGGTTAGAGGTAGCTCTAAATTTTTTAGTTGTTAGTTTTAGGGACAATTTCATTTGTTTATTATTATCAAAAGCATAATGAAAACAATGGTATGTACTTAGTAATGAAATACTACACATGTGAAGTATAGAGACAAAAGGAGGCTTCCTACCATCGACTGACTACACTCTCTAGTTTAAACATGGAGAAATGAACCAGTTCATTCCCATGACCCTTCCAGCTCATGATTTGTGAGTCTTGCTATTTGGAGATACATTTTTCCATAGTGCAATTTTGCTAAATTGAATTGAATTATGAGGTATCGTTAAAAATCAAGGAGCTAAATAGAAAAGTTGAGGGTAACTTAGAGTGCCACCAGTGGTACCAAGTGTTCATAATTTTCAAGCAGTTCCTTTATCAAATTCAAATATATCTGAGATATACATTAGATAGTTTTGAAAATTTATTTGTGATGTCTTTAAAAGTGATTATATTAATAAGTTTTTTTTCCTTAAGTTACATATGTTAAAAAATTCTTTTTATTCTTTAATAGGGAAGTTTGGTTGGTTTAGTGGATTACCCAGATGATGAAGAAGATGATGAAGAAGAAGAAACATCTCCCAGGAAAAGACCTCGTCTTGGTTCATAAAGTATTTAATAGGGACCCTCAATGTGTGGTCTTACTAAAATGCTGCAACTGTTCAATGAGCTGAAAATCTGAATCAGAAAGCTTTCTCACTTGAACTTACAAATATACAAGGAGTAGCTAAAGATACTCAGTATATCAGCTAGGAGAGTTTAGTTCTGTAAAAAACCAGGCTTCCCAGGAACTTGATTGCTTGCTAGTAATTAAGGAGTTTGCCTTTTAGGCTGTCAAAAAAAAACAAAAAAACAAAAAACAAAAAAAAAAAGGTTAGTAACCAGAACCTGGGAGATAGCTTCTTCCTGAGGAAACTTTCAGGTTTGGGGATGGCTTGGGGAGGGAACAAGGTTGATAGAATTATATTAAATGCAGGGTTTATCCAGGGGGGTATCCGATCTAGAAATGATTACAAAACTTTAGTTACAAACCCAATAACATTACTTGTATAATGGTGCTGGCCATGTTGTTCTTTTAATCAGTTGCCTCTTTTTAAAAAAAAAATTTTTATGATAACCAAATTCAACTATCATAAAAATGAAGTTATGCTGTTGGGACCATTTTTTGAAGATTTAACAAATTCAGCCTTATAGGTATTTGAAGGGAAGTATACTCTGTGTTACAGTACATGTTGAGTTTTCTACACCAGGAATTTTCAGTGTGTATTTTGAGGAAAACAAACAAGCTGGATTCAAAATGGACAGTCTTGTTAATATAACTTTACAGCACTTTTAGAGATAACTGATGCCAAGAATCAGTACAGTAGTATTTCAAAATGATCTTCTCTAGAAACTTGGGAGTGGATTAACAGAACGTTTCCAAATGTCTCCTAGTAGTACATACAATCTTTTGTGCAAGATACTTTGACGTCACTTTCTGCTTCGCTCATAAAGTTGTCTCTCTCCAGAGCTGCAGGCAAGGTTTAAAGTATAATTTATAAACTCACATACAAAAATCAGTGCTGAATTAAGTGGCATTTAATATCTAGAGGCCATTTTGATCCGAGAAGTTACTTCAGTGTCAAAGTCAGTATGCAGCACATGAAGTTTTTCCATAAACAAACAAGGGTGTAATATGAAAGCTGCTTTTTTTAAAGAATAAAAGCACATTCCATGTACGTAAATGAATTTAAGATAAGTTGAGGTGAACAGTTAAGAGGTTTTATTTTTAGAACAGCAAGTTAACTGTAAATATTTTAATGTTAGTTTGCTCATCTGTGATCTGAGATCAAGCTGAAGTAAGAAAAACATCCCCCAAACTAAATTTCATACATTGGGGAAAACAACCTAAAAACAGGAATTCCAGCTGCAATCTTCAGATCACCCTTGTAATGTGTTAATGGGTCCATTTTTCCTGGAATAGCTTAAACTGAAGCAGTTTCCCCTGTTTTGGAGATTTTTGTAGTTTATTTTAATTTTGGCTATTGTTTGGAAAAGATGGGCTGTCTGTGTAGATATGAAGTATAGTTTTTCCATAAAACAGATGTTTATTTTGTATTAAAAATACCACTGTACTTGTTTTACACCATTTGTATACATGTGGTGATATTAATGCTGAACTGTAAAATTCGGGAATTAAAATGTGACCCTGTAATTCTATGATTGTTGCTTTTGTTTGGTTTGTTGTAAATATAAGTTAACTCCATTTTGAGATTTGTCCATTTTATAGTATCTTTTAAAAGCCAATAAGTTATCCATAGATATTTATTATAAACCACTAAGTCCTACACCAATCCGAATGAAATAATTCTAAACAAACAAAGATTGACTGCACTTTAAGAATTACTGATTTTACTTACAGAAGGTGTGCCTTGGGCAAATGAAGTCCCAGCACCAAAACATCACAGTGTGGGGCTAGTCTCAACTCTTTGATTAAAAGTACACATAATGAAAAAGACCTTCCACTTTATAAGGCAAGTGATTCAGGATAATTTAAACTGAGATCAGTACAGTTACCATCTGAATACGGTTTTTTTCAAGCAAATTCTGTGAAGCCCCTTTTACTTTTAGCTCTTAATTTCCTCTTGTCATCTAAGCAGCCCAGGCCTAAAGCATTTCCCTATTTACTCTTTTGACTCTTCCTGGTTAAGTAATTTTAAAGTTCCAGTAGAAATTATTATCTTTATATCTTAGGAAGAGTTTCTTTAATTTTCCTTTCTGAAGAATTACGAGTCAAACCTTTAGATCATTATCATCTTAGGAACCTTATCACAGAAATGTGAATCTTTTGTTGACTTAGAGGATAACAGTTTTCATGGTACATATGCTCACCCACAATGATATGAAAACAGGGCTTACAATATCCCTTGAAAGAATAACTATTCAATTTCCACATGTTAGCTGCCGTCTTAATGACTACCCTCAGGCAGATCAGGATTTTTATATATCTATCTTCACTCAGTGAACCAAGCCAGAGCCCACATTTGTATGCCTGAGGTTCTCTTAAAATTATATCTGTAAACATGTATCCACTATAAAAACTATTTTTAATAAAAAGTTACATGAAACAGATTTCTGTGTTTTAATCACTAGTTTTTCTTCTTGTCCATCTAAAGTGATGAAATGTGACAAATGTAAAGTAATGCTGGTTTTTCTCTGCAGGTTGAAGATGGGCTAAACAAATTTTGGTATCCCTTTCTAAAAGTTTGTAACTGTAGATTTAAAGAGATAAGACACAATTAATTAAACCTCAGGAGCAACCCATAACTAGAAAAGAGGGTGCTTGCTGGAAGACAATACAGGAAGTTTTCTGAAAGAAGGGTATCTCCCCCTATTCTGGTTCTCTGTAAGCAGCCAACCACAGCACATAAAAAAGCCCTATACCCATGGCTGCATTTCCCTCAGTATTCAATGGTTCCCATTATCTTTTTTTAATGGTAGCTTTTCTATAAAGAGCGAGTATTTTTAACATCCTTCACATCCATTTTCCAAGTGCTGTTTGCTCCTGCCCAGGATAACGGGTCTTTTGATTGGATTTCCTTATACTTGGTATACCCACAACGATTCTAACTCACCCACTCTCCAACCACACCCACACTTTTTTTAAGTGAACATTATGATGTAACTTTTCTGCTTTAAAACTTTTCAGTGACTTCCTCCTGCCATAATAAAATTTAAAATCCTCACATTCCCTACAAGGCCCTGCAAATCAGTCCCCCACCTATCTCCAACTTCATAGGCCAGCCTTCTGCCTTCATTCTGTGCATACTCATCATACTGCCTGCTCCTCCTAACTGCTTCCTCCTTTCCTGCAACAGGACCTGAGTTGTTCCTTCCCATTTCTCCCTGTAACTAGCCTTCCCATCAGCTAAAGCATGGCTTTCTCAAGGAGGCTTGGCCAGCCCTGCTTATAATACTGCACTTTTCCCTTTGTACACTTGGCTCTGCAGGCCAATTCTAGCCCAGTGAAGGCAGGGTCTCTGGTGATCTATTTGATGACTGTATTCCCCACACCTGCACAATGCTTAGCCCAAACAAAAACCAAGCTGGAATGAATAAATGCACTATCAGTTCTCTATACCCTCAGCCCAAGTAGCTGCCTTCCCCACCACCCTTTACCTCAAAAGTTTAAGTATTAAGAATGAGCTTATATTTGCATTTACAAACACAAGTATTTGAAACTAACAGGCTCAGTTTAAGGATTAAATAATTTATTTTTAAGAAAATTTGAACTTCTGTTTTGCTAAATTGTTTTTAAAATTACTTATTAATAACTTCTTCTTTAAGTTTTTCTGCAAGCAATCTCCTCTTTAGTAATGTTTGCTTCTCCTCTGCTGTCATTTCTGGTTTCTCTGTCATTTCCTTAAAAACAAAACAAAACAAAACAAAAAAACAAAAAAATTGGCTGTAGTATAAGATGGGTTCATTTGTCTAAAATTCCCAACACACTGCCTCAAAGAACATTTTCAGTAAATAAAAATGTAAAAGCCACATATGCACTGGGTTCCCTCTATCTCTTCTCAGCAAAAATCTCTTAGGGAAGAAAGCCTCTTGAAGATGGTGGCGAGGGTACTGTTGCTGCTTTGTGGATAAAATACTTCAGAGGGCTTAGGTAAAATACACTGCTGACCCTCAAGCACTCACAGCAGGGTAAGTAAAGAAAAAAATGTAAAATGAAACCTCTATCATTTCGATCTCAAAATCCTCATATCATAGCCACCTCACTGCCAGAAAAAACAACAGGTGCTATACTAGCGGGGGCGTAACTATGACTGCATCTACAAGCAACATTATCAATGCTGTCTTGCACACATTCTGATTTTGACAATTCCACCTCTAAACCTGCAAAGTTTGAAACACTAAAGCCAGCCATACCTCTACCACCCCAGCAGGTTTTCCTTTCTGCTCAGAATTTTGTATCTGCTTAGTCCTCATATCCTTTCTCATGGACATCAACTTATCTCTCTTCTGCTTGAGGTAGCGCTCTCGCTGTCGGAGCTCTTCTGTTCCAAGTGTTGATAAATTCTGTGTCAAATAGAAAAGGAACTATTTAAATTCAAGTTCACATAATAAGTAGCATAGATAACCACTGGCTGATTCAACTCAAAATTTGAGTTCAAGATAATAACAAAAGCCCAGTGTATGGCTGTTTACATTGTTCCTAGTACTTTGTCATTCTGTTCATAGTTCTTACAAAGTAATGTGTTTTACTTACTGCTATTGGTCCTTCAATGCTTGCATGTTCTAAGCCAGGGATCTTCAGGCCTTTTTGTGGGAAGGAGGAAGTTTCGGGCAGCATTTCCAGCTTTCTTGCCGAAGGTTGTACTGACTGATTAGCAAAATGCACTTTAACTTCTGGCAGTAATTAGATAGATACCAATTAGTATATTATAAGCAATATCATGTATTCATTCACCAAAATGCCTAGTGTGTTTTTTTTTTCTCACTCCCCACCCCCTCACTTTAAATCAACACACACTGATTCAATCAATATCTATATTTCAAGCACTGGATGAGAACAATAAACGTGGTCTCTGTCCTCAAGGAGCTTGAACTACTGTTACTCATGAATAAGGACATTTCAACAAATTCCAAAGCTCCTGCTATTTGTCACAACAGCTACAAGAAGTATAATTCTTATCTAAAGATTAGAACTACACTATACTATATTAAATATAGTATTACTATACTATATTAAATATACTATTACTATACAATACTATACTATACAATACTATATTAAATATAGTATTGTAATATATTACAATATTGCCACATAAGCTAAAAAAACAGGACATTAAAATCCCTCACTGGCAATGTAACTGGTGCCAAACTTCTGCTTATAGAAGAAACTGTAAATGACCCTGTATATTTTCAGAACAATGAAGTTAAAGCTACAGTTTTTTGGACTGGACAAGTAAGTGCCAAGAATATCATTAATTTTTGTTTGTAATACATACTAAAAACCTTAATAAACCTACTAACACTGTAAGAAAATGCAAGGATTTTAAAGTTAAGTAGAACTTAGAAGCAGACATAACAGAGTACTGACTATTCTCCAGTTTTTTGGTGACTGCTAAAAGACAAGATTAACATGATAATTGCTTTTCTGAGCCATTTTTTATTATAAGACAAGGCGATTTAAGATAAAACATTTTCGGTTTAAGTACCTGAACTATGAAAGCAGAGTGAAACAAGAAAAGCATCAGATAAAAATGATAGCAAGAACTAAAACAAGGATGGGTGAACATAATACACATGCTTCGAAATGTTTAAAAATCTTGGTAGCAAAGTGAAACCGGAAATAAAACTGCATGAGCAAAAAAATTGCCAGAGGACCACTGCTTCAGCATGGAGTGAATGCACTGATGGCAGTGCCAGGGAGGCTGGAAGAAGAAATGGTTTTCAGGCTCTTGGACAGTAAAAGTCTCTGTAGAAGAGATGAGGCTGTAACTAACCTCCAACCAGCGTAGACAGGGAGCTACAGAACTTAGAAATAAAGACACACCCAAGTGGGGCGCCTGGGTGGCTCAGTGGGTTAAAACCTCTCTGCCTTTGGCTCAGGTCATGATCCCAGGGTCTTGGGATCAAGCCCCACATCGGGCTCTCTGATCAGCAGGGGGCCTGCTTCCTCCTCTCTTCTTGCTCTGCCTGCCTCTCTGCCTACTTGTGATCTCTGTCTGTCAAATAAATAAATAAAATATTAAAAAAAAAAAAAAGACACACTCAAGCAAGTTGGTCTCTACCAGCAAGAGTTAAATATGCCATTCT
>NC_081563.1:66275954-66281199 GCF_022355385.1 Mustela nigripes
TGGGGCGCCTGGGTGGCTCAGTGGGTTAAGCCGCTGCCTTCGGCTCAGGTCATGATCTCAGGGTCCTGGGATCCAGAGGAACCAATCAGGAGAGTGGAGGACACAGGAAAGGAGAAAGCTGAAGAATGGGGCCCCCTAATTTCTGTTTATGAAACTACACGAGACTCAGTCTAACCCCTGAGGGCTACAAGCAGGAGACAAGATCAAAACACCATAGCAGGGGCGCCTGGGTGGCTCAGTGGGTTAAGCCGCTGCCTTCGGCTCAGGTCATGATCTCAGAGTCCTGGGATCGAGTCCCGCATCGGGCTCTCTGCTCAGCAGAGAGCCTGCTTCCCTCTCTCTCTCTGCCTGCCTCTCCATCTTTTAAGGGATGGAGACACAAATAAGGGATGGAGACAAAAAAGCCAACTTAAAAATGTTTACCTCGGGGCGCCTGGGTGGCTCAGTGGGTTAAGCCGCTGCCTTCGGCTCAGGTCATGATCTCAGGGTCCTGGGATCGAGTCCCGCATCGGGCTCTGCTCAGCAGGGAGCCTGCTTCCTCCTCTCTCTCTCTCTCTCTCTCTCTCTCTCTCTCTCTGCCTACTTGTGATCTCTCTGTCAAATAAATAAATAAAATCTTTAAAAAAAAAATAAAAAATAAAAAAAATATGCCATTCTTACTGATGGTGACTTTACATAGAGGTAGGCTTAGCCCCCAGATACAGAAGCACACAGCAGAAAAAGGGACAATTCCATTTATTTCTGAGGAGGGGGAATCCCAGGCACATAAGCATTTATGTTCAATTCATGAACCTGTTCTGGATAGTTCTTACCTGGAATTTATTAGCTATGAACAACCTGTATATTCTCACTCACATCTAGAGAGGAAACTACTTGAAACCAAAATACTTAAGCTTCGCTGATTTCTAGGAAGAGACAATCAGACAACCAGAAAGCTTAAAGAAAGATCATCTTATCTCTGGCAACTCTTTGCACCAGTCTGAGAACAGATGATATCCATTTCTAGCAGGAACCAAGGAAACACATGAAAAAAAAGGAATTAAAAAAGAAATCAGACTCCTTTTTGATTCTTCCCAAATTAGGTCTTCAAAATGGACTTCTACCACTGTGCATGAAATGATTTCCTGGAATATCAGATATACTCTTTTTTTAAATATAGAATAGTTTTGAAAACTGAAGTCATTACTCTAGAAATTATCTGCTATATGTTCTGCTATATGTTCTATATGTTCTATTTGCATACCTGAGTTTTATGTGGTTGACTTAATAGATAAGGAACTAGACAAAGCAAATGTATTCAGATTACGTCAGACACAAGACTGAAAAGTGTGTATTTAGGTCTGTACAAAACAGAAAGTTAAGTTTGAGCCAGCAAATTAAAGCTCAGACAAAAAAAGGAGATGCTTTCATAAATAGAATTCAAATGAAGTTATTCTACCTAAAATCTGATCATGAAAAAAGAAAAATGGTTACATTTGCTAGGAAGAAAGCAGGAAGGTAATTTCATAAACCTGCTTCTGTTTCATACGCCCCATTGTTTTATCAAGTCAGTACAGTTCCTTAAAATCAATGGGAAAACATCAAGCTCATCTTATCTCAATTATAAAATCTCTTCAAAACTAAAACATAAAAGAACACAAGATTAGAAGGCAGAAGACCAAAGTAAGTTACATTTTTACCACTTAAAATCTCAGTGGTGGGGCGCCTGGGTGGCTCAGTGGGTTAAGCCTCTGCCTTTGGCTCAGGTCATGATCTCAGGGTCCTCGGATCAAGCCCCACATTGGGCTCTCTGCTCAGCGGGGAGCCTGCTTCCCCCTTTCTCTCTGCCTGCCTTTCTGCCTACCTGTGATCTCTCTGTCAAATAAATAAATAAAATAATAAATAAATAAATAAAAGCTCGGTGGTTTTGGACATGTCACTCAGCTTCCTGGAATTTCTTCTAAAAGAAAAATAATAAACATAAAAATAAGGATCATATCTAATGGGTGTGGCTTTTTTTAAATGAGAAAAGGACATTTATTTAAAACCAGAGAAATGCGTGACAACATGAACTCAAATCATGACTCAAGTTCTGTTTCAGAGTTACTTGTTTTCTTATAAAGAAAATCAGAAAGAATTGAAAATGGATTTGCCATATATTGTACAAATTCATCCACTAACATTTTCCACAAGGATTCTCATCAATTTTAGTTTCAGTATTTCCTGATGAAACATCTGGATAAACTGGCTACTTCTTGTTTCCTAGTTATGCTTTAATTCATTAGGAAAATGATTTACCTTTCAAGTTCTGCTTCTAACTCACAAACACTATATAACTGTGGTCATGGAAGAGAACACAAACACGACGTGAACATATCTTGGAGGCTTTGGCCATGGCACAAAGGCTGGTGACTCCCTCAAGGGATTTCACTCCTTGGTCTGGGTTCCAGGCTTCACTTAGAAATCTGGGGACTACACCCTCTCTGTCAGCTGAGTATTTCCTACCTCCACCCGCCATAGCTAAATTAAAAAAGAATTTTAAATACCAATGGCCATCCAACACTCCCTCCCAGGGGTTTTGAAGGTTAATTCAGGTATGTATGAGAAAGGTATGTATGAGTTATTCAGGTAGGTATGAAAAAGTAATGCACTCTTTATATGTTTATATATCCATCTTGTTAAAGAAAGTTCAACCTTACCTGAGGGTGGGTGTGTAACATGTTCACCATCCCCTTGGGAATTCTTCATTTTTGCAGTTTCATTAGCATGCACGGGAGGCTCTTCTGTTTTAGCCTCTGAGATCTTCAGGAATCCATAATACATGATAAAATTTTAAAAAGTTTTTTAGATTAATTTTGACTAATTCACTATTTAAGGGATCCAAAGATGTTACTTTTAAAAAATATATTGTCCACTAAGTAGACAATGAACAGGAGATTTTCCAAAGTTTTTAAGAACTTTCCAGCATTTTGTTATCTTTAATTTTTTGAGGTAGATAAACATTCTCATTTCAAATCATGCACTGCTAAGAATAAGTAAGTAGTATATTTAGAGGACCCTGGACTTAACAAGAAGTTAGGTTCAAACCCAGGCTTCACCCTTACTACTCATGTGACCTTGAGGAAAAATACTCAAATAGAGAAAGAAATCCACTGAATTATAAGGTCCTTTTCCACTTAAAATAATCTATATACCACTACACCATGCTACGCCTGAAGAAGCCACAAATGGGTTTATTTCCATTTCTAAAATGGGATAGTATATTTAAACCAAATAAATCATTTAAATCTTGGGAAAAACTAAGTAAACTGATAATTTGTTTTTCTTAAAAACAGAGGAAAATCTAATCACATGCAGCTTATTAGATAACTCATGTCATATACCCCTACCCTATATGCTGGGTAAAAGACACAGGACGATTCTTTACCATACTATCAGCTCTACTCTTGTGTGTTCAAAAATTTCTATAATAATGTCTTTTTTAAAAGTCTTTTAAAAAACCATACATATAACACCTAAAACATAGTATTATTTAAGAAGTCAAATATAGTTTGCTTATAAACCAGAGAGTTAACAGTAATGTCTTCTGACAGCAGTTTTGAGTTAATATCTCTTCTATACTCTAAAACGATTTTATATGGGGGCACCTGGGTGGCTCAGTTAGTTGAGTGACTGCCTTCAGCTCAGGTCATGATCCTGGAGTCCCAGGATCAAGTCCGGCACTAGGCTCCCCACTCGGCAGGAAGTCTGCTTCTCCCACTGACCTCTCTCCTCTCATTCTCTCTCTCTCACACACAAATAAATAAAATTTTTTTTTTAATTTTATTTACTTATTTGTGACAGAGAGAGCACAAGCAGGGGAGCAGCAGGCAGAGGGTGAAGCAGGCTCCCCACCAAGCAAGGAGCCCAACGTGGGTCTTGATCCCAGGATCCTGGGATCATGACTTGAGCCAAAGGCAGATGCTTAACCAACTGAGCCACCTAGTCATCCCTGTTCTATTCTCTTACGTTAAAAAATATAGCACCTATCCATTGCACCTCGATTTACTAAAAGGAGATTTACTTAAAGACACATAAATCACCTCTTAATGCTAAATCATCTCTATTCCTTCTGCTCTTCATGGGGCACCTTGCAGTACAATGAGGCTTTTCAAAGACAGTGCATGATACAAGGATGTACCACAGTGACTGAAGGGAGAAAAGGAAAATGACTTTCGAGTGACCAAGAGACAGTTCATATTGTTTCCCTTTCCCTTCAGAGAAATTTGGGAAACTGTACACAGGAAGAGAGGAAGGAATAATTACTAGCTTCCTTCACCTCAGCCGGATACATGTTTAATTTGTCCTTAGGAAAGATTAGGCACTTTATGGAAATAGTTCTAAATGGCAGAACAATATGCCAGGGATTATCATAACTGACTCCTTCTACTTGAGGCTGATCACGTTAAAGTCTGCAGGGGGCCCTCAAGGATAACTACAGTAGCTGTTTCAAAACAGTAAAGGAATCAAGGAGAGGGAGAAAGGAAAATATTATTCTCAACTGTCTCATATTCATAAAATTAAGGGGAATTTTTATAAGGAATAATATGAATAACATGAATGATATTACAGTTTTTGGTAGCTAATCTCAGTGTTTATTGGGTACTTAAAAGGTAGGTTGCTGTGTGGGTTATAAAGTGAATATGGTTATAAAGTCGCACACAAATGCCTAGAACTGCTAAAAGAATATGATACTCTGAGGAACTGTGTAGTTCCACATAAGCAGCAAAACCTACGTGTAAACCAAAGAGATGAGAGTGATGAGGGGCATCTGGCTGCTTGGTCAGTACAGTGTGTGACTCTTGGTCTGGGGGTCATGAGTTTGGGCCCTATGTTGGGCAAGTTTGCTTAAAAAACAAAGGATAACGGCAATGAAATACTTCTGTTGTTATACTAAATATGTGCTGTGGGCACCTGCTTTTTTCTCTTCCTTTCTTCTTCCTGGTCATATTCCTCTTTCGATTTTCTGAAATATACAAAAATAAGGTAGAGAAGTAAATTTTCTTGTTGATCAAAGAACCAACAAGCAACATGCTAAACTAAGCTCACAACATGTGCAAGGAATCTTGGAAACCAAGATGGAAATAATCAGGTTTTTCTTTTTCTTTTTTTTTTTTTTTTAAAGATTTTTTATTTATTTATTTGACAGAGAGAGATCACAAGTAGGCAGAGAGGCAGGCAGAGAGAGAGAGAGAGGAGGAAGCAGGTTCCCTGCTGAGCAGAAAGC
>NC_081563.1:66281299-66382518 GCF_022355385.1 Mustela nigripes
TTTTAAAGATTTTTTATTTATTTATTTGACAGAGAGAGATCACAAGTAGGCAGAGAGGCAGGCAGAGAGAGAGAGAGAGGAGGAAGCAGGTTCCCTGCTGAGCAGAGAGCCCGATACGGGACTCAATCCCAGGACCCTGAGATCATGACCTGAGCGGAAGGCAGCGGCTTAACCCACTGAGCCACCCAGGCGCCCTAATCAGGTTTTTCTTAAAGCAACTTAGAATCAACTGAGAAAGAGATACATGATAGGCACACACAGCATAATATAGTAACACTAACTACAGGTTCACCCATTTCTTTTGGAAATGTGAATGACCCCTAGCTGAACAAAGACCTACAGATTTGAAATCGTAAACCCAAATCTGATTGGCAAATCTGATCTCTCACTTTAAAATGATAAGACCCATCTCTCCCCTCATTTTAGTTTTTCCAGGGGCACCAGAGTTATCACAAAGCTCTCCTGAAATCATTACGCCAAAGCTCTATCAGTTGCTGTAAACTGCTCATTGAGGGCCTCCGATTTAGGAAAATAGCCAAGTCAACTCTCTTTCATAACAAAGTTTTACTACTTTACAGAGCACATTCCCCTTAAAAGCCTTTAGAAAATAAAGTCTAAAAGTACAATGCTGATTAATTTTCAGACCACCAATCAACCAACAAAAGCAACCAGCTCAAGCCAAAACTACCAATCCTCTAAATCTATTAACAATTTCCTTAACTCTTCAAACCTATAAACTCAAAGCATTCTGTATTGTCTCAGGCTCCCATCTGCCCCTGCTGTGGAAAATAGGATCTGGCTGGAAGAGGCTGGGTTTACCAGCACACCTGCCTCCATCCCCACAACTACTTAGATCCCCTGGAATGAAGCACTAAGTCATGGAGCTCCTTCCATAGTTCCCCACTAGACCCATCCTCCCAATCGCCATCCTGCCTTGTCCTCCCTTCTGCTCTGAAGCTGAGAACAAGGTGGATAGGGGTAGAACTACAGATGCTAGAAGACGGTCATGTGTGTGGTTAGAATTGAAGAAAAAGGAAGGGCTCCCAAAGGAGAAGGCCGGATTCTGCAGTTGACACAATGGCTATAAGTATCCTTCTGCCCTAAGCCTCTACATTCTCAAAGGAGATTTTAAAATTAGGTACTGCAATTGTTTCTCCCTTCCAAAACTGCCAGAGGGGTCAAGAGATGACAGGCCCAAGGGGGGAAAAAAAAAATGCTCCTTTAGTGGCCTGCACACTCCATGCCAGGCATTTGGCTGAGAATCATGTAAGTGGGGCAAAGAAGAGACCAGCAAGACATCGTCTGGGATGGGCACTTCCCACTGCCTACTTTTCCCTTGCAGGTAACCTGCCACCCTGCCAGCTATTTCATCTGTGGAATGTGAATGTCCAGCCTCCTGCTATTAGACACCTGGAATGAGCCACTTCTAACACCAGGGTCCAGAAGCCATAGAGTGTCTTGTCACCAGGCTGGGTCTACTGGCTGGTTTCCTATTCCCATGAAGGGACGGGAAGAAGCCCCTCCCATTTAGGCTGATATGGCATGAGGCACTTGAAAATCATTTTTTCTGTGCATTAAAAAATGTTATACATAGTTATAAACAAATACAATGATACATCATTTTTATGGTTTTTCAGTAGAGAATTTAGTTACTTTCACGAGTTCATAATATTATGAGGGTAGAAAACATACACAGATCATGTCACAATATTAGTAATGATTCATTCAAAAAATAATTAAAGAATGATACCTAAGAACTTCCCTCAGGATTTTCATCTCTTCCTGTTCAAGGTCACTGACCATATCCGAACCATCTGTTAAGCAGTCAGGTAATACACCTGTTGAAAATCAAAGACCACACAAAAGAATATGAACTCTACTGAAAACATTTATTGCTCACTATTCTAATTCATCAAAAAGTACAAATGAGTTTATTAACAGTTCATTTAAAAATGTTCTAAGCTATCATCTAATTATTATATTTTTTACTTTTTCTTGTTTTAAAGAATCAACCCCACCCAAACACCACAGTTTTGTCTAGAAATTCTCTTAGTAATTATTTGTATTACCCATTAAAATTGACCATAATACAGCAATTAAAATTAGTTAATATAAACTATCACCCCCTGTAATCATCTACAGTCTGAGGATAGACCACTGAAATCATTAAGCTCCTAATAATGAAAGCATGCTCTCAGAAGTATCCCTTAAGGATGAAAAGAGTTTCCAAAAGAAAATATACAATACTTTGTGAATTTAAACAGCATGTTAATATGCTTCATTCATGCTACAGCAAATGCTGCTGAAAAGGGTCCTGCTTACTACATTGGAAAAAGCACAGTGCTAAGCACTCAGGAGGAATATAAAGATGAAGAAAACAATCTCTGCTCTCGGAGCTTCTATCCAGATATTGGGCCAGTAACTATAAACCAGGGCAGTACCAACTTCAGCCCAATGCAAATTATAATTCATGGCAAGTAATTTTAAGTGTTGGTTGAATTTACTTTATTACCTACATCTTCCTAAGAAGCAGGTAGACTGGTAATCAGTGTTCTATTCATATCTTATTAGTATATTCTCACAACATCAGCAGCATGTGTCTTAATTTTTACCTTCCATTTCTTAATCCACAGATGACTATGGGATTTTCAATCTTCTCTAAATTAAAGTAGCTTTATTATTCTAATCCCCTTGATGTTTAAATACTTTTTTTAATTAAACTTATTTTAAGATACTTGCAGATTCACATGCGGTTGTAAGAAATAATACAGAGAGAGGTTATGCATGCACCTTTTATTCAGTTTTCCCCCAATGGTAACATCTTGAAAAATACAGTGCGGCATCACAGCCAAAGAACTGACTAAAAAATACTGATCAATCTCAAGTGCATTTTTGTACTTTTTCCAGTCAAAAGATACACAATTAGTATGCTCTGGTAGTATTTCTGAGGAAATATAAAGGAACTAAGAAAAAAATGATGCAATAGTATGCAGTGCTTCAAAACCATCAAAATAGGGCACCTGGGTGGCTCAGGGGGTTAAGCCACTGCCTTCGGCTCAGGTCATGATCTCAGGGTCTTAGGAGTCCCGCATCTGGCTCTCTGCTCAGCAGGGAGCCTGCTTCCTCCTCTCTCTCTCTCTCTTTCTCTGCCTGCCTCTCTGCCTACTTGTGATCGCTCTCTGTCAAATAAATAAATAAAATCTTTTTAAAAAAAAAATCAAAATAATGCTCTGATTTGCATTTCCCCAAATTTCTTTGATAAAATACAACAAAGAATCCAGAGAGCCTTTGAATTATTCTTACTCCCAAGACAATTTTCAAATGGTCTGCAGTTCTGAGTACACTCAACATTGCTCTAAGGTACTAACTCCTTGATCTAACTTAAGCAATGTTCTTAAATGCAAGTATTAAAAATACTATGGCAGAAACAAAGTATTAGATTTTATTTAAAGATAAGCCAACATTCTCACCCTGTGGTTTGATACCAGCACTCTTCTGCATTATTGCCTCATCCTCCCTTGCTAATAGAACCCAGATTTGTCGGGCGCCTGGGTGGCTCAGTGGGTTAAGCCGCTGCCTTCGGCTCAGGTCATGATCTCAGGGTCCTGGGATCGAGTCCCACATCGGGCTCTCTGCTCAGCAGGGAGCCTGCTCCCCTCCCCCTCTCTCTCTGCCAGCCTCTCTACCTACCTGTGATCTCTCTCTGTCAAATAAATAAAAAAATAATCTTTAAAAAAAAAAAAAAAAAAAAAAAAAAGAACCCAGATTTGTTTAATTAACAGGCAGCCAAGTATTTGGAGACTTAGCCCCACTCCAACACAGGAGAGTGACTCATGATAATGGTTTCATTTTCCATGCCAGAGGGTTTAAGAAAAGCATGTGACCCCAATCCTGACCAATAGGACCTGAGGGGGAAGTTTCTGGGGTTTCCATGCAAGTTTTGTCTTGTTATCAAAAAGAGATGTACAGGAAGAAATATATCCCCTTTCTTCATGAGAAATCATTGAGTCTCATCCAATGGAGCTAGAGGGCAATCAGGAGAGATCCTCAGAAGAAGAGAGGGTAAAGATGGAAAGTGTCAGCGTTCTTAATAATATCACGGAGTTAGTAACTTAACCAACATAGACTGTCTTCCTTCTTCCCTTCCTCTGGACTTCTTGTTCTGTGGGGATCGATTCTTACTGCTTAGGACATTTTCATTGAGGCTTTTTCTGCTCACGGCAGCCTGAGGCGATATCCAGCTGATACAAGCTATATGTACTTCTTCCCTTTATATTAAAATCTAAATGAGTTTCCAGTTAAATTCCAAACTGAAAACATATGGCATGCCAATATCAAGTTCACCAGCTCTTATCAAAACTGATCCCCGCAAAACAATTTTAGCTATAACATAAAATAATTATTCGCGCCCTCTAACCCATACATAGGTCAGAATAGGGCATAATTTCAGGAACATTCAGAGAAAAGGATTTTATAAAGCAAACCATGGTAGAAAGACAGACTGCTTCCCAGACTGACTTACACCAAAGCAACAGCACCGTGTCATCCATCGTTCAGGGTTAGGGTGATGTTATCTCCTACCCACAGACATCGGCTCTCACACCTGCTGTGAAAAGCATTCTAGAATTTTATAGGACAGTTATGGTGGTGCTTGGGCTCTAAGAGATAGTCTCTACTCTCATGATACTAATGAGAGAAGAATCCACAAGGGCCCTGCTTGCCCTACAACAATAGAAGCCTCTTGCTGCATGTTCCAGACCTTTAAAAGCAAACAGTACAATTGAACTATAGCTCTCACGTCTTCAAGAAGCAATTTTAAAACAGGTCCTGCTGCCAAACCGTTAAAGAGTAAATAGGCAAGGTCAAGAATATCAGTGCAGTCTATTGAGCAAAGGAACACAAAGGTATTAAGGTCAGGTTACTACAGCCAGAAATGTGAAAGGTAGTAAGAATCTGGATTGAATCTGGATTGAAAAGGAGATAGTACAATAAGAAATACGGTTAGAAACACACATGTATCAAGTCAAGATGTCAAATGTAACTCGAATACACAAGACGGGAACAAAAGCAGGAAAATCAAAGGACAAACTGAAATTAGACAAGAGAGTCAGGGAAGAGAATAACTAAAGAGAGCTATGAGGGCTTTGAGTTCGGTTTTCCTTTCCCTGACAGTAGTGCAGTCATACCTGCCCACTGTCCTAGAACAGTTCTCAGTTTGGTCCCAAAACCAGCAGCATCACCTGGGAGCTTGTTAAAAATGCAAAGCATTCAATCCCACCCCAGACCTACTGAATCAGAAGAGGGAAACAACCGTATATGTTTCAACAGCCCTCCAACAACTCCAAAAGCTCACTAACGCTGCAGAGCCACTGTCTCCTACAAAGGTCCTAACTATCATAAACCCGACAAAAAAGACTAGTCACCTTCTCTTCACAGTAACTAAAACTGTGACCATTCAAAATACTGAATTTCATAAACAAAATAACTAGGAAGAAAAATCAAGCTCTCTGAGACCTAAAACATCATTAAATCAAATTCTGGTCTGCTTTCTTTGAGATGGCAAACACAAATTGATCAGGAAAGTTTACATTCTTGAATCTCTTCAGTCAGCAAACGTGAAATACATTTATACAAAGCAGCTACATTTAAGACCATAATATAATCAGAATAGTCAAAATTGCAAACCAAAAACAAAAATTTAGCACTTAGATATAAATTCAACATGTTACCGTTTCTCTCTTGAATTATTCGAATGGCTTGCAGCTGCATTTCAATGTTTTTCTGGACCATCATTGCTTTAAAGATAGTAAAATCTTCTGCTGCCAATACAGGTTGCAAAATGGCCTATGGAAAAGAAATCTGGAAGTTAAATGAAGATTCAAGTTTTACAACTATTTCCACACACTCAGATCATTTCTATGGCAAATCATTTCTATTAATTCAAGAATGCTGTAGTAGTACTTATGGTCAAATGACTCAAAAGTTAAATTTTAAGATTCTACAAGCCTTTAATGTAAGACTCTCCCAACCCCTAGACCTCCAAGAAGCTAAGACTGACAACGGTAATATATTTTCCAAATGAGCCAGTGCTGAGTAACTCTGAAAAATAACACAGAAATTAGGCTTAGTTTTTTAAGGTTACCACTTCAGTATCTGGATTTATTTTGCGGCCAAAATAACAATATCTATTTGGTTTTATTTCTATCACCTGAAATTTACTGTGAATAATAAATCCTAAGTACAAAATTATCCCTTAATCAATAAAAGTACCAAGTTGAATAAAAGTCAATACAAAAAAAATAAATGGAGTCTGGAAAATAAGTGTAATGAGATATTAATAATGTGGGAAGACAATTGTCCTATATGTACAAATTTCATGTAAAAGGTAAGTTAGAAATTATGTTGTGAAATCATTTTCTGGAAGAAACAACAAATGTGATAAATTAAGGGGAAAAGTAAAGGTGTCTTCCATGGAGTACCTAAATTAACATTTCCCTAACTACAGGGGGCTATTGCCACTTCCCAAGCTAATCAATAATAAGTAGAATAAGATTTGCAATGGGTGAAAACCCAGGAGAAAACACTCAAATTTAATGCACCAGACTAAAATCTTATTTCAACCTTTCCGTGATATTAATGTAAAAGCTGAACAAAATCACGCAGAGGCAACCAAGGGTTGCAGCAATAAGTCAGACACATCAACCAAAGCTCCATCAAAGAGGAAGCAAAGAGGAGGGAGCAATCAGCTCCTTCAGCAATCCGCTCACCAGAAAACCGCAGTATATAGCAAAGCAAAGCAAAATGCAAGAGCAGCTCTCAGGGGGCACCTGGGTGGCTCAGTCATTAAGCATCTGCCTTGGGCTCAGGCCATGATCCCGGGGTCCTGGGATGGAGTCCCACATCGGACTCCCTGCTCAGTGGGAAGCCTGCTTCTTCCCCCTGCCTGTACTTGCTCACTCCCTCCCTGTCTCTCTAATAAATAAATAAAATCTTAAAAATGCATCTCTCTCTGTGACATTTATGAGGAGTCAGCTGTAGAAAAAAATGATGGAGAGGTTCTTCCCCCTAAAGTCACATGCACTGTTCAAAAGACCCACAGCAGGGACTAGCAGGTAGACTTGACTGTGATTGGCAGCCCAAGGCTCAGTATTGAAACCAGTTGTGGACAGTCTCTGTGATAGATTAGTCATGTCTGCCAAGACAACTTGATGGGATTATGCCCCCACATAACTTTGTTCTGGGGTTTCCTAGACTTCTTATTGGTGATATTAAGGACTTTATCCCCATCAGTAATAAACTCTTTGAGGGCAGTTCTATTAATAGCAGTGTATCAACTGGAGCTTCTAACAAGTCAGAATTAAAGTTACACACATAATGTGTACCTTGAGGCGTCTAAGAAATGCATATTCCTAAATTGTGCCCTAAACATAATCAATCTAAATTTTTAGAGAATGGGTGCCCATGTATCTCCACAGATAATTCTTAAAACATTAAAGCTCGAGAACCATCAACGCATTGGAAGAAAATGAGCCCTTGATATCAAAAGCCATTTCCAGCTTACCCATGTACCAGCTGCGTGACTCTGTGTGACTTTTTTTTTTTTTTTTAAGATTTTATTTATTTGACAGGCAGAGATCACAAGTAGGCAGAGAGGCAGGCAGAGAGAGAGGAGAAAGCATTATCCCTGCTGAGCAGAGAGCCCTATGTGGGGGCCCCCCCCAGGAACCTGGGATCATGATCTGAGCCAAAAAGAGAGGCTTTCACCCATTGAGCCACCCAGGCGCCCCTGGGCATGTCTTTTAGTTCTCTGAGCTTAAGTTTCTTCATCTGCAAATTGGTACTATAATAACAATAGTAATACAGTGTTTTGTTGAATCTAAACCCCCAAATTAGTAAAATAAGGCTTTACTTCTTGCACCAACTAGAAAAGAAAAAACCCCACCAATTAAATTATAACATGTCATTTAGTGTAAAATACATTCTCATTTCAGAGGTATTACAATATGAAAAATTAGCATTTTAGCATGAAAGAAATACAATCATTCCAATCCGGGTGTTGGAATTAAATAAGATGAGAAGGCATTTTTTAAACTGAAAAGTACCTATAAAGTTATTGTTCTGATCATGTTGAGGCTGGTTAAATATCAAAATGGTGCACTAAACCTGACAACTGTACAGTAGTGAGATTCTTCCAGTTCAAGGAAATGGATAAGAGCTTCTGCTAAAGGCACTTAGAGGAACTAAATACAAGAGTTACTTCAAAAACTGGCAAGTACTTTAAAAACAACAACAGTCTTAAGTATCCATTTAATTAATTGAAATGTCAAACTACTTTGACAGAAGACTATGAGGTAAAGTAAATATGATAGTATCTACGTTTGAGAAAAGCACATTAACAAAAAATGAACACTGAGTATTTAGGAATCTGATTTACATGAGTGTATAAGACATTCAAATATATTCACACTTAGCTTTAGGTTGCCCTATTATTATCTCTTCTTAAAGTTCATCATACCATAGTTTTGAAAGGTACAAGTGATTTCATGTACTTACAGTATTCCATTAACAGACATAACTACCAAGAGAAAAAGATGAATTCATGATTACAGTTGGAGACTTCAATACCCTCTATCGGTAATGGGCAGATCCAGCAGGCAGAAAATCAGAAAGGACACAACTGAACTGAACAACACCTTCAGTAAACTGGATCAAATTGACATTTCTCCAAAAACAGAAAAATACACATTCCTCTTGGGCACACATGAAAAATTCACCCAAATAGACTACATTCTAGGCCATAAAGCACATCTTGATACATTTTTTTTAAATTTTATTTATTTATTTGACAGAGAGAGATGACAAGCAGGCAGAGAGAGAGGAGGAAGCAGGCTCCTTGCTGAGCAGAGAGCCCGATATGGGGCTCGATCCCAGGACCCTGAGATCATGACCTGAGCCAAAGGCAGTGGCTTAACCCACTGAGCCACCCAGGCGCCCCACATCTCGATAAATTTAAAAGAATAGGAATCATACAAAGTATCCTCTCAGACTGCAATGGAATTAAACTAGACATCAAGAGCAGAATGATAACTGGAAAAACCTAAAATAATTGGAGGTTAAACAACACACCTCTAAATAATATATGAGTAAAAAAAGTTCAGTCAAAACTTAAATAAGGTGGGGCTTGGGGCACTGACCCCTATGCAGTCCAATAACTGCATATAATTCTTGACTGCCCCAGACTTAAACTACTAATAGCCTACTGATGGCCAGAAGCCTTACCAATTCATAAACACCCCATTAATACATATTGCATATGTTATATGTATTACTGCTGCATTCTTAACAATAAGCTACAGAACAGAAAATGTTATTATGAAAATCATATGGAGGAACGCCTGGGTGGCTCAGTCAGTTAAACGGCTGCCTTTGGCTCGGGTCATTATCCCAGGGTCCTGGAATCTAGTTCCACAACAGGCTCCTTGCTCGGCGGGGAGTCTGCTTCTCTCTCTCCCTCTGCCTTCCACTCTGCCTGCTTGTGTTCGCTCACTCTCTCCCTCTCTGTCAAATAAATAAGTAAAATCTTAAAAAAAAAAAGAAAAGAAAGAAAGAAAGAAAGAAAGAAAGAAAGAAAGAAAGAAAGAAAGAAAAAGAAAGAAAAAATCATATGGAAACTAAAAGGCAAACTCCTGAATGGGAGCAGATATTTGCAAAGGACATATTCAATAAAGAGATAGTATCCAAAATATACAAAGAACTTACACAACACCAAAAAACAAATCATCCAATTAAAAATGGGCAGAAGACATGAACAGACATTTCTCCAAGGACATACGGAGTTGCCAAGAGATCCGGGAAAAGATGCTCAATGTCATTCATCATCAGGAAAATGCAAATCAAAACCACAATGAGCTATCACCATATACCTGTCAGAATGGCTAAAATTAAAACACAAGAAACAACAAGTGTTGGCGAGGATGTAGAGACAAAGGAACGCTCAGGCGCAGATGGTGGGAATACAAACTAGTATATTAAAAATTAAAAATAGAAAATTAAAATTAAAAATTAAAAATAGAAATATTATAGGACCCAGTAATTCCACTACTGGGTATTTACTCAAGGGAAAAAAAAAAAAAAACACTAATTCAAAAAGATCTAGGTATCACTATGTTCATTGCAGCATTATTTACAATAGACAAATTATGGAAGCAGCCCAAGTACACACTGATAGATGAATGGATAAGGAAGAGGTGGTATATAGCTACAATGGAATATTATTCAGCCATAAAAAAATAATGAAATCTTGACATTTGCAGCAACATGGATGGATCTAGAAAATATAATGCTAAGTGAAATAAGCAAGTGAGCTAAAGACAAATACCATATCATCTCACTCATATGTGAAATTTAAGAAACAAAAAAACAAAGGGAAAAAAGAGACAAACCAAAAAACAGATTCTTAACTACAGATAATCAATTGATGGTTACCAGAGGGAGGTGGGTGAGGGGAGAATGAAATAGGTGAAGGGGATTAAGAGTACACTTATCATGATGAGCACTAAGTAATGTATAGAATTGTTGAATCACTATGTTCTACACCTGAAACTAATATAACACTTTATGTTAACTATACTGGAATTAAAATTTAAAAAAGAAAATCATAAGGAAGAGAAAATACATTTATAGTACTGTGCTGTATTTATTTTAAAAATAAATCTGTGTAGAAGTGGACCCACACAGTTCAAACCTGTGTACAAAGGTCAACTGTAGTCTTAAGAGAAATTCCTAAAATATTCCTAACTGAATATACAACTTATTGAAATTTTCAGGGTACAGCTAAAGTAGTGTTCAGAGAAAATTTACAGCATTAAAAGCATATATTTAAAAAGAAGAAATATCTAACATCAATAATCTAAGCTTTCACTTCAGGAACTACAAAAAGAATAAATTAGGGGCGCCTAGGTGGCTCAGTGGGTTAAAGCCTTTGCCTTCAGCTTGGGTCATGCAGGGTCCTGGGATGGAGGCCCACATAGAGCTCTCTGCTCAGTATGGAGCCCCTGCTTCCTCCTCTCTCTCTGCCTGCTTCTCTGCCTACATGTGATCTCTGTCTGTCAAATAAATAAATAAAATCTTTTTAAAAAGAAGAAGAAGAAGAAGAAGAAATTAAATCCAAAGTAAGCACAGGAAAAAAAAACAACAGTAGAAATTAGAGAAGAAATGAATTAAATTTAAAGTAGAAAATCAACAAAACTAAAAGTTGATTCTTCAAAAGTATCAATAAAACTGATAAACCTGGGTGCCTGGGTGGCTCAGTGGGTTAAGCCGCTGCCTTCAGCTCAGGTCATGATCTCGGGGTCCTGGGATCGAGTCCCACGTTGGGCTCTCTGCTCAGCAGGGAGCCTGCTTCCTCCTCTCTCTCTCTGCCTGCCTCTCTGCCTACTTGTGATCTCTCTCTGTCAAATAAATAAATAAAATCTTTAAAAAAAAAAAACTGATAAACCTCTAGCTAGGTTAACTATGAACGAAAGAGAGAAAAAACATAAATTACTAATATCAGGAATGAAAAAGGGTGCATTACTACAGATGCAAGAGACTTTAAAAGGATAATATAGAAATGTTATTGACAACTCTATGTCCACAAACATCTTAACCTAGACAAAATGGACCACTTCCTTGAAAAACACAATCAGCCAAGCTCATACAAGTAGAAATAGACAATCTGAATAAGGTAATAGAAAGACAGGAATACGCTAACTCCATCTTTAAAAAGAAGGAACCAATAATTAATAACCTTCCAAAACAGAAAGCTCCAGGCGTAACTGGGTCCCCCGGTAAATTCTACCAAATATTTAATGAAGAAATTACACAATTCTCCATAAAATAAAAAAGATCAAACTTTGAAGAAAAGTTATAGATTCATATTATTTCTCAAAATAATAATAATCACATATTTATTTGTAGAAGTTAAATAGCATAACCTACAGAACTGATATAAAAGCCTTTCTATTGATTCAAATTATTGAGGAGAAAAAAAGTATGACTTTAAAATCCACTTTCCCTGCTACACATAACTTATTCAGTGTCCATGCTATTGTCCCACCAGCCCTCCCTGAATGATTCAGGGTAGGATTTACATGTATTTGAACATGCATATGAAAATTTGCCCTTAGATAAGAATCCTCAAAAAAAAAAAAAAATTCACCAATTCCTCACAATCTCTTCCTAAAAATAGAAGCAGAGAATACTCCCTAACTTATTTTATGTAGCCAACATTACACTGATACCAAAATCAGACAAAAATGCTACAAGAAAGAATAGTATTTCTCATGAACACAGATAGAAAAATACTCAACAAAATACTAGCAGATTAAATCCCAACAATTATACACCATGACCAAGAGGGATTTATTCTAGTTATGCAAGTTGGTTCAACGCCCAAAAATTAATTAATGTAATTCATTAATCACATGAAAAGTCTAAAAAAGAAAGATCACACTGTCATATCAATAGATGCAGAAGAGGATTTGACAAAATCCAACATTCATTCATGATAATACTTTCAGCAAATGAGGAATAGATAGGAATTTCCTTGACCTGATAAAGAACATCTATAAAAAACTGACAACTAGGGGCGCCTGGGTGGCTCAGTGGGTTAAAGCCTCTGCCTTCGGCTCAGGTCATGATCCCAGAGTCTTGGGATGGAGCCCCGCATCGGGCTGTCTGCTCCGCGGAGAGCCTGCTTCCTCCTCTCTCTCTGCCTGCCTCTCTGCCTACTTGTGATCTCTGTCTGTCAAATAAATAAATAAAATCTTTAAAAAAAAAAAAAACTGACAACTAACATTATACTTAATGGTGAGAAAATAGATGCTTTCCCTTTAAGATCAGAAACGAGTTCCCTCCCACCACTCCCATTCCCCATTATACTGAAGTCCTAGCTAATGCATTAAGAAAAGGAAATTAAGGGTACAAAGATTAGGAAGAAAGAAATAAAAAACAGTTTTTCTTCACAGATGATAGGACTGTCTGTAGATAATCCTAGAGAATCAGTTTATTTTATCTTACTTTTTTTTTAGATTTTTTTTATTTATTTGACAGACAGAGATCACAAGTAGGCACAGAGAGGCAGGCTGAGAGAGAAAGGGGGAAGCAGGCTCCTTGCTGAGCAGAGAGCCTGATGTGGGGCTCGATCCCAGGACCCTGAGTTCATGACCTGAATCAAAGGCAGAGGCTTTAACCCACCGAGCCACCCAGGCGCCCCCAAAGAATCAGTTTAAAGAAATTAAATAAGGAAATAAAGAAATCAAATAAAGAACTAGTAAGTAATTCTAGCAAGTCTGCAGAATATAAGGTTACTATACAAGTTTTCCTATATACCTGCAATGAGTAATGGGAAAATGAAATACAAAACACAATACAATTTACATTAACTCCGCAATAAAAGAAAGTACTTAGGAATAAATCTAACAAAAAACACAGAAGATCTATATGCAGAAAACTTAAAAACTCTGATGAAAGATATCAAAGGGATTGTAAATCAATGGAGATATTCTTTGTTCATAGATAAAAAGACTCCATCCACACTGTTAACATGTCAGTTCTTCCTAATTTGATCTGTGGATTTATGCAACCCAAACAGAATCCAGCAAATTATTTTGTAGACAGCAACAAACTGAATTTAAAATTTAAATGAAAAGTCCAAAGTCCCAGAATAGCCACATAATATTGAAAAAGAACAAAGTCAAAGGACTGACACTATCTGATTTCAAGACTTACTATAAACTACAATAATCAAGACACTGTGATATGGGTGAAAGAGTAGACAAATAAATTAATGGAACAGAAAGAGCCTGAAAATAGACCAACACAAACACTGTCAACTGATCTTTGACAAAAAAAAAAAAAAAAAAGGCAATCCAATGGAGAAAGGATAATCTTTCCAGCAAATGGTGCTACAAGAACTAGAAATCTACATGCCAAAAAAAGAAAAGAAACTAAATATTGACTTTACACCTTTCACAAAAATTAACTCAAAGTGGAACATAGAGTTAAATGTAAAAAACAAAAACATAAAACTTCTAGAAGATAGCATAGAGAAAATCTAGATAACCCTGAGTTTGGCAATGACTTCTGAAGATACAACAGCAAAAGTATAATCCATGAAAGAAAACTGATAAATCACATACTTCATTAAAATAAAATAAAAAGGGGTGCCTGGGTGGCTCAGTGGGTTAAAGCCTCTGCCTTCGGCTCAGGTCATGATCCTAGAGTCCTGGGATGGAGCCCCAAATCAGGCTCTCTGCTCATCGGGGAGCCTGCTTCCCCCTTTCTCTCTGCCTGCCTCTCTGCCTACTTGTGATTTCTGTCTGTCAAATGAATAAATAAAATCTTTTTAAAAAATAAATAAATAAAAAATTTAAATAAATAAAATAAAACACTTCCACTTGGTGAAAGACACTGTTAGAGAAAGAAAAGACAAGCCACAGAAGAACATTTTGTGAAATATTTGCAAAACACATACCTGATAAAGGAGACTTGCATCAAAAATTGTATACAAAGAACTCTTAAACTCAACTACTAGAAAACAACTCAATTTTAAAATGGGCAAAAGTGGGACGCCTGGGTGGCTCAGTGGGTTAAGCCGCTGCCTTCGGCTCAGGTCATGATCCCAGCGTCCTGGGATCGAGTCCCACATCGGGCTCCTTGCTTGGCAGGGAGCCTGCTTCTCCCTCTGCCTCTGTCTACCATTCTGTCTGCCTGTGCTCGCTCTCTCTCCCTCTCTCTCTGACAAATAAATAAATAAAATATTAAAAATATAATAATAAAATAAAATGGGCAAAAGTAAACCATTATAAACCTAATTAGAATGCCTAAAATGCAAAAAACTGACTATATGAAGTGCTGCTGAAGATGTACAGCAACAGGAACTCCCATTCACTGCTGGTGAAAATTCTAAATGGTACAACTACTTTAGAAGAGACTTTGGAAATTTCTTACAAAGCTAAACTTAATCTTACTGTATAAACCAGCAATCTTGCTCCTAGGTTTTATTTGCCCAAATGAATTGAAAACTTTGTCCACATAAATATGAATATTTGTAGCAGCCTTTTCATAATTACCGAAGACTGGAACACACCAAAATGTTCTTCAAAAGGTAGACTGATAAACTGTGGTACATCCATATAAAAGAATGTTATTCGGCAATAAAAAGAAACAAACTATCAAACAACAAATAAAATGAAAGAACCTTAATTTCATACTGCTTAGCAAAAGAAGCCAGTCTGAAAAGGTATATGCTGCATGATCCCAATTATATGATATTCTGAAAAAGGCAAACGAGAGAGCCTGTAAAACGCAGTGGTTGCCAGGAGCAAGGATGGAAAGGATAAAGATGTAGGATACAGGGGACTTTTAAGACAGTAAAAGTATTGGGGCGCCTGGATGGCTCAGTGGGTTAAAGCCTCTGCCTTCGGCTCGGGTCATGATCCCAGTGTCCCGGCTCTCTGTTCAGCAGGGATCCTGCTTCCTCCTCTCTCTCTCTGCCTGCCTCTCTGACTACTTGTAATCTCTGCCTGTCAAATAAATAAAATCTTATTAAAAAAAAAAAAGACAGTGAAAGTATTTTGTAAGATACCATAATGGTGGATATGTGACACTGTGTATTTGGCAAAATCCACAAAACTGCAGAACACAAAGAGTAAACTTAATGTCAACCTCGGACATTAGTTAAAATAATAATGATGATGATGATAATGTTTCTTTTTTTTTTTTTTAATTTTATTTATTTATTTGACAGAGATCTCAAGGAGGCAGAGAGGCAGGCAGAGAGAGAGAGGAGGAAGCAGGCTCCCTGCTGAGCAGAAAGCCCGATGCAGGGCTTGATCCCAGGACCCTGAGATCATGACCTGAGCCGAAGGCAGAGGCTTAACCCACTGAGCCACCCAGGCGCCCCGATGATGATGTTTCAATGCTGCCTCCTCAATTTTAACAAATATACCATACTAATGAAAGATGTTAGTAATAAGGGACATTGTACTATCTGCTTAATTTTCTGTAAACCTAAAACTGTTGTAAAAAATAAATCCTATTAGGACGCCTATGGGGCTCAGTCGGTTAAGTGTTGGACTCTTGATTTCAGCTCAAGTCATGATCTCAGGATGATGAAATGGAGATCTGCATAGAGCCCCGGGTCAGGCTCCGGCTCAGCGTGAAGCCTGCTTGAGATTCCTCTGCCCCTTCGCCCTGCTCTTGCGCTCCCTTTCTCTCTCTCCAATAAAGAAATAAAATCTTAAAAAAAAGAAAAGAAAATCTTTATAAAACTTTTAAAACCTATTAATTTTTAAAATCTTACTAGTACTCACACAAAATATTGTTAATTATCCTGTGTGTATTTTTATTTTTTATTTTTTTTTAAGATTTTATTTAGTTATTTGACAGAGATCACAAGTAGGCAGAGAGGCAGGCAGAGAGAGAGGGAGGAAGCAGGCTCTCTGCTGAGCAGAGAGCTCCATGCGGGGCTCAATTCCAGGACCCTGAGACCATGACCCAAGCTGATGGCAGAGGCTTTAACCCACTGAGCCACCCAGGCACCCCTATCCTGTGTGTATTTTTAGAAAATGAAAGTTATACCACATATGTAATCTTTTCAATGATCCAGGTTATTGGAAAAACATCATAATTTTGCCAAATTATTACCATAACACAAATGTTTCTGAAAGTGTTAATTTTTATGTTCTAAAAGTCAAAACAAATCAAGTATGAAAAGCAAAAAATACTGTTTGTCTCTTACCGTATAGCAGTCTTTTGCAATACAGTGCATAGAAATCAATGATGATGATTACCCTCAACAAAAAATCACAAGGAAGTCATAACGAAGGAAGTCATTTTTGCCTACTTCGGTTGGAAACCACCACAAAATTACAAAATTCAACTGAAGGTGACTGAAATAGTAAATATCTCAGTAGTTATTATAATATCATATTTTCTGAACAGTTAATTCATGAGCATGTTTTAAGAAATCACAGATTCAACAGAAAAAATGCTCTCACAGGTTTTTTGTTGTTGTTGTCTTAAACCAGAGTTCTTCTACTGATACACTCGCTACTCCTGCTGACTTCAATAAACAGAGTATGGCAGGAGCAGTGGCCTAGGCATAATGATGACCAAACAGGAGAAAAGAATTTTGCTAATGGGCTTCAGCAGTATAATGCAATGGGAGCTGGTTTAAACAATCAAAACCAAACCAAAACAAAATAAAAATTACCTACTCAATAACTAAAGACAAGCAACTCGTTTCTTGAGTTAATTCGTAGGCACCCTACAGTGGCATAATGGACTCAGCATTCTGATCTTTCTGTATAAAGACTATATTATTAGGGCACCTAGGTGGCTCAGTGGTTAAAGCCTCTGCCTTCAGCTCCAGTCATGATCCCAGGGTCCTAGGATCGAGCCCCGCATCAGGCTCTCTGTCCAGTAGGGAGCCTGCTTCCTCCTATCTCTGTCTCTGCCTACCTGCCTACTTGTCTGTCAAATAAATAAATAAAATTAAAAAAAAAAAAAACTACATTATTGCTGCAAAGTAGTAAATAAAAGAGCTTTAAATTGTTTTTCTGGTAATGGGGATAGCCTTGTGCTGATTTAAATCATGTTGCTATTCAGTATTCGATGCTAAGTGTTTGCTCCAGAAGAGAATACAGCTAACTAGTCCACATGGGGATTGAACCAATGACCCTGGCCTAATTAGCACACTGCTAATCAACCACCAAAATAGCTAGTATTAATTAGGAGGTGTTTCCATTTATAGACCACCTTATAAATGTCAATTATTGTGCTAAATGCTTTATGATCACTATCTCTTAAATTATGCAAAAACTTTTCAAAGTAGATACTATCCAGATTTTACAGATGTGGAAACAGAATCAGAATGGATAAGAAAGGAAAACAGCACAACAAACTTACAGCTAGTAAATGAAAGATCTAGGACTCAAATCTAGGTCTGTCTGTATCAAAAGGCTTGCCTCCTTGTACATAGCAAGACCATATTACCAATCAACTCCAAATAAATCAAAAGGTACTGCATTGCAGAACAAAAGAGAAAGATGTGTTACTCTTGATCTGAAAACAGTATTTTAAAATTCTGAACATCTTCATTCAATTTAATGTTATTCAAATAATGGGGGTGCCTGGGAGGCTCAGTGAGTTAAACCTCTGCTTTAGACTCAGGTAATGATCTCAGGGTCCTGGGATCGAGCCCCACATTGCGCTCTCTGCTCAGTGGGGAACCTGTCCCCCCGCCACTGTCCGCCTCTCTGACTACTTGTGATCTCTCTCTCTGTCAAGTAAATAAATAAAATCTTTAATAAAAAAAATAAAGTTATCTGAATAATGAAAACAAAAGGTGAACATCTTTATTCACAAAGTAATTCAGGCTCATTCATAATGACTTAATTGAGAGGTTGACAAATATTCACCAATGTAGAAAACATTCCTGAAAAACAAATATCAACATCTTAAAAGAAACCTAAATAGTAGTTAATAATTTTCAAATTATTCCTGCCCACCTAAAAAGGAGAAGAAAATAAATCCTATTATTACTCCTTAAACTAAATTTATGGTACATAAAAAATAAAAGCTATTGGTGAACTTTAAAACAACTTTTGCTTTATAGCATTATTAATGAATAAAACCAGATACTTATTTACATTAGTTGGGGCATACCAATAATATTTAAACATTTTTTCAAAATGTCATGTTATATTAAAGATGTTCTATCTCTAGAATCAGAGATGATTGCAAAATAAGAAAACTTGTATAATAGAGAAGTATAGTAGGAAGCACTGGATTAAACAGTAGTCAAAGCACCCTCTTCTAGGCCATGATAAAAAGTAATTTAAGTTAAGAAACATTTATTAAGAACTACCTACTACTAACTAGGTTCACATCTATGAGATGAGACATCGGGAATACAAAGATACTAAAAACATCTCAAAGGATTTATAATCTAGTAAGGCAAATAGACTTCTAAGAAACTATAATTTGGGGCAGAGTACCAAAAATGTGAAAATGTCCAGTGAGATAGAATGAATGCTGGTCCACCCTAGCATACCAGAGATTGAGAAAATTGCCACAAGAAGTAACATTTTAGCAAGGCCCTCATGATAAAAAGGATTTATCTGGTAAGGAAAAAATACTGGGGTGGGGAGGTGAGGGCCAAACATTCCAGGGTTAGGGAATAGCATGAGCAAATCCAGATGCATGGATGCTTACAAGATCAAGTGGCCTGGAATAACAATAGTACATAACATATCAGGGAACTACAGCAGGAGGAGACTGAAAATCTAATTTAGGGTCACATCACAGACAATCCTCACTATCATCAGGCTAAGGAATTACAGTTTATTTAGAGAAGATGGAAAGCTAAAGCAACTTGTTGAGAAGGCTTCTGAGCAAGGGCTTACAGTTGGGAGTGCCTGGGCTGGTATGGTATCCTGCACTACTACTTACTTAGCAGTCGACTTTGCACTAGTCACTTAACATAGCTGTGCGTTAGGTTTTTCACTTCTAAGTGGAAATAAAACAGTGCCAAAATCTTAAGGGGCAGCAGCAAGGTTAAATGACATAATACGTGTCAAGTGTCTAAAACAGCAGCTAACATGAGCCCTCAGTAAATATGTTACAAATACGCATAATATCTATTTCAAATCAGCACTGCAGAACTAATGAGACAATAAAAGTAGTTCCAGGGGTGCCTAGGTAGATCAGTTAACTGTCAGACTCTTGGTTTCGCTTCAGGTCATGGGTTATGAGATGGAGGCCCATATCTGGCTCCATGCTCAACACAAAGTCTACTTGGGATTCTCTCTCCTCCTCCCTCTGCCCCTGGCCCCTGTATTCTCTCTCTCTTTCTCCTTCTCTCTTCCTCTCTCTCTCCCTCAAAATAAACAAATAAATAGATCTCTACAAAATCTACACAATTTTAAAAATAAAAATAGCTCCAAGGGAAGGAAGCCCCAGGAACTGTGCACTATAAAACTGCTAAGATTAAAAAAGAGGCAACTGATAAACTGTCAGAGATCTATATAAATACAACAGTAATACATAAATAAAACAATAGAACAGTGTATATAAATAAAAACTGTGATCTATCCTAGTTCTGCAGTCGAAAAGTTCCTTTAAGACATTAGTTCATTCATGTCTCAAATTTTTTTTTTTTTTTTTTTTTTTTTTTTAAGAGACAGAGAGAGAGGGGAGAGGGAGGGGCAAAGGGAGCAAGAGAAAGAATTCCAAGCAGGCTTCAGGCCCAGCAGGGAGCCCCACATAGGGCTTGATCCCATGACCCTGAGATGATGACAAAAGCTGAAATCACGAATGGGAACGCTTAACCACCCGGTGCCCCACAAATTATCATTTCTTAAGGTAATTATAAAAAGAACCCACATGTGATGAATTAGCTTTTTACTCATACAACGTCTAAAATAGTATCCTTCGACAAACAAATATAGCAAATTTAAGTGAAACGCTGGGCATTTTTATTAAAACTATATGTTAGCAGAATGACACAAAAGCAGAACCTGTGATGTACGGGTCTTTGCAAGAGGAGAAGTGCATGCTTCTTGAAACTGATCTTCATTAATTCCAATTTCTTTGAGGTAACTTTCTAACAGCTTTTCAACCTAAAAAGAGAAAGTGTAACTTTTCCAATTTACATAGAAAAATCCGAATGACAGTTTTCATGTTAAGTGTCAGGATAATCAAATGTTTGCTTGCAATTATTAATCTACATAAAATTATACTATACGGCAATGACAATGTCTTTCACCAAAAAACTCCACAAACAATGGAAAGTTAAAATTTCTGCAGAGAATCAAATGAAATTTTATTTCCTCTACTTGAAATAACTGGTCAGGGTCATGACAGTCAATGGGGTACGACTCTTCCGCTACTCAGAGGCATTTTTTAAAAATCACAAGACAACCATGGCAAATAACTAACACTTATCTAGACGAATCAGCAGATTATGAATAAAATTTAAAGATTAGATGCAAGATCCCTTAAAATAGTTGTCCTAAATTCATTTCTTAGATTCTAGAGTAGAAGAGATAAGAAGTCAAAAGGATGAAATGCTCAGAGATGCCTTAGGGCCTGATGGAACTAGAAGTACTATTAGGGTAGACTGGATTTTTTATTTTTTTTTTTTTTAAGGAGGCTCTATTCCCAATATGGGGCTTGAACTCACAATCCCAAGGTTAAGAGTCACATGCTCTATAGCAGAGCCAGTCAGGTGTACCAAGAATGGATTTTTTTTAATTAAAGAATTTTAAAATGGAAAAAGTCCATGTTTTTAATTTAGAAAAGCTAAAATTATTTTAATTACTTTTAATAATCAATGGAAAAAATACTCACTAGTTCTTTGTATTCCTGGTGAATCTCTGTATAGGTCAATTTGCTTTCTTCTTCATCATCAAAAACTAAATTTAAAAGAAAAATATTACTGTATAGTGTACAAAATCAAATCATTTCATTAATGCAAATATAAAAGTGTACTCATTACATCTTACAATAGAATTCTCATTCTTATAACCTAGCTCTTCAGCTTTGAATTCTTGAATTAAAAAAACTCTATGTGCATATATATATATACATGATATATACATATATGCATATTTGTAATAATATGTTATATGTATAGCATATAACAGTGTTAACTATAAACAAGTTTCATGTTTGTTTATAGTTTCATATGTAAGATCTATTTCATATGTAAGAAAAACACTAATTTGCTACTTTCAATAATAAAAGGTAACAATTTATAAACCTTTAATGTAATATTATTAATAGTTTTTAAACATTAATTCCTTTTACAACAGACTCCAGATTATGTTATCATAATTTGCTGATATAAATTTTACTGTAAGTGACTAGGCCATTTTTGCTCTATATAAATCAGTAATGAAATTAAAATAAATAAAACCAAAACAAATGTTTACTCAATGATCATATGTATGAAACAATGTGGATTAGAAAGATACATATTCCATCAAGAAATGATAATTAATTAGGGAAACAGGCCAAATTCATGAATTGTTAACAATAAACTTTTAAAAATTCCCCCTAAATGACCCAAAATGCAAACTAACTTCTTTAATTTTCTACTTAAAGCTCTTCAATGACTGTTCTTTGACTAAATAATAAATGCAAAATCCTCAGAAGGCCAGACAAAAATTCCAAGTCTCATCTCTTGTCATCCAAAACCCAAACTTTGCACTCTTAACATACATCAGTACTTGGAATATCACCATACATAATACACACCGTGCTTCAAACTCCTGTACATTTGCTCAGGTGTTCCTAGAGTTTTCTGCCTTTACCCAGTCCTCTTCTCCCAACTATTATTCTTCATGACACATGCAAATGGCACATTCTCTAAGACTTGCCACCCACTCTCAACTCCTGGGCTGGTTAGATCCCTTCCTCTGAACTCAAAATAGAGCCACATGCCCTCCTTTATTATAACACCTGCCAATTCAGATTTAAATTCCATTTACCTGCCTGTCTTCCATACTAAATCATAAACTTCTCAGCCACAAGGATTTTGTTTCATTCCTATTTCTATCCCCAGCTTCTGGCCCACATACACTCAATAAATGCTTATTGAAATAAATGCTGATATCACAGGTTGTACAAAACTAATCTTTAAAGACTAGCACACTAACAACCTAAAGTCACTTTAACACTTATTTCAAGTTGCAATGGGATGTTACTTCCACCTCTACTGGCATCTGCTCTGTGTAACACTGGGCATACACACAATACAGCAATAATTTAAACTGTTTCTAGTTAGTTCTAAAATCAAATTACTACATTACATGTGTATAAAGCTGAAGATTACTGCTTCCCTGTGCTACACAGTCAGATGTATTACTACTGAGATGCAACCACTTTTGACATTTGGGGATTAAAAAAGGCAATGCTTTAATTTTTTTTTTTTTCATTTTAGCATTTAGTCTCAGAGGGGTAAATAGAATGAAAGAGTGACATAATTCTTTTTTTCTCCCAAAGGAGGTCAGAATTCCACATGCTTCATCTGGCTCAGAATTCTAAATTCTTAAAAAGATCACAAATAAAAATTATTTTAAACTTCTTTAGAAATTACACATAAAAACAATACTTAAATACTATCTGGATTTTTATTATGGCATAATTTTGATTATGGTAATGAAAAGATTCAGAGGTCAAACTAAAGTTTATCTTTACCAAATTCATGGACCCTTAGGGTTGAAAGGACTCTCAAAAGCTCATGGGGTGGGGGAGGCTCATCCAGGATAACCATTTGATGGTTATCTCCATTAAGTTGCTGTCAAATCCATTTAAACACTGCTACCCTCTGGGGAACTCATTACCTTCTGAGATAGGCTAACTTAACTGGGATACATTCTGCTATAGCACACTTCCTTCAGAGAAATTTGTCTGTGGCTTGAACGCATTAACCCTAGCTCTATGCTACTGAAGCTTACAAGTCTAAACCCTCCAACATAAGGCAGATGTTCAAATGATTGAGGGATATTGCTACCCTACAAGTCCTGCCTGCTAAACACCAATGGTATCGTTGGGCATTCATTCATATGACATGGTTTCTAGCTCCTTTTCCATACCTGGGCTCCAGTTTGTCTCGGAGAACTGAACGCAGAATCTAAGCGTGAATGATCAGGACCCAGAGGTCCTTTGCCCTCACAGGGAATGTTAGGCCACCTTTATATACCTTAGTTGTTACAAGATACGCCCCCTCCCCATTTTTGGTATATCCGAGAGTCGAGAGTAAAGGCAAACATGCCACTGGGTCGCCAGCTCTGGGCCTGCTGGAGTAACAGCGTGCGCACCCTTTGCGGTTAACTGTTAGATCAGGAAGGAACACTAGGCAAACTCATCTCTCTCCCCAGTCTCTGCGGAAATTGCTGAAGCCCACCCAAACAGGGCACCTGCCCAAGGAAGAAACGTGCAGGGTAAGGTGAGAGATCCAACAAAGGATGGAAATCTAATGATTTTCGGATGTGTGCTTGGGCCCAAAGAAAGGGGAGTCCCTGTCTTCAGTTCCATGAAGGAAGACACTGACGCAGTGACAGCAATACCTCCAACAAACCAGCTCTGAACCTGGCGGACAGGGGTAAGACCTGAGAGATGAGAGATGGTTCGTGGTGACCACCTTCTGCCGATCGCTGGCGAGAGAGAGGCGAGAAAGAATGGTCGGTTCGGGATCTGGTTTTTACCTTCACATTTCTGCTCCACAAAGTCCAAGATGGGGATGGACCAGTCCGGGCCTCGCAGGAACCCAGCGATGCTCTCCACCACCCATTCCACCTCATCCTCTTCTTCCGCAGCCATCCCGCTCCGCGGGACGCCGCGGAACCCTAGGCCAGACCCCCAGAGCCTGCGTAAGGCCCTTGGGCCGTAGGGGGCCGAGAAAGAATGGGAGAAGAAAGAGTGGTCCCCGCAGTAGCCCTGGTACGGGGACGAAACCTACAAACCAGTAACGTAAAATGGTCGCTATGGCAACACGCGCAGCCGCCCAGGACAGCCTACCGGAAGTGAAGCCTGCTTGGCCGGAGCCTGCGATCTCAGAGAGACGCATTTGAAGAACGTTTCCGATTGGCTGGAAAAGGACCGTACCTAATCAAAAGATAGCCTTCCGCCCATTGGCCCGGAGTTGCTAGGGCGGAGAGCAAAACTGTAGCCATTGGCTGGAGGCCCTAGCAGGACTCGACGTTTCTTCTTCCAAGCAGTGCGTGCGAGCCAGGAAATGGCGCAGTGAGGTACGCGGGATGACGGGTCTTACTTCTGTGAGGGCTGCAAGAGCTTCGGTTCGCCGTTGTATACCCTCCATTTCAGTGCCAACCATTTTCAAACCCACTGGCCCAATAACTTTTACAATAAAGGGGTTGTTTGAAAATACAAAGCCGAGCTTTGCTGATCGGCTCTCTCTTTCTATCTCATAGTTCTACCGGTTTCCTCTTTTTATAAAGAAGTTGCTTGGGGGCATCTACGGGGCTCAGTGGGATAAAGCCTCTGCCTTCAGCTCAGGTTATGGTCTCAGGGTCCTGGGATCTGGTCCCACATCGGGCTCTCTGCTCAGCAGAGAGCCTGCCTTCCCCCGCCCCTGCCGCCTCTGCCTGCTGCTCTGCCTCCTTGTGACCTCTCTCTCTCTCTGTATCAAATAAATAAATAAAACCTTTAATGATGGTAAAATTTACCCCCCCCAAAAGTTGCTTTTTATGGTTTCTAATGAGTCTAGAGACCACAAAATGCTATTCAACTGTACTTGGAATTACTTGGCATCAGTCTTCTTCAGTCTCTTCCAGGTGTATCCACAAGCTCTTCTCTCGTTTATTTTCTCAGTATTATTCCTGAATTTGGGCAGTGTGGATTTCCTCAGGCCTTGGATTTTTCTCATTTCAAAACATTAATTATTTCAACTTTCACCTCAAAATGTAAGGCTTTTCTTTGTATTCACTACTTTAGGATCTTAGACCCAGTGTACTCATACAGTTTTAACAAAATATATTGAACATGTTCATCATGAAATAACACAAGCTCAACAGAACAGTACACGTACTCAGGGCAGTGCATGTGGTTGTGCTGGTGTAAGAGAAAGAAGACAATGTGAATGTGTGTCATGCATTTTACCATAGGTCACTTTGTTCAATCAGGTAGTGTTTTTCCCATTTCACAGTGGTGCAAAGCATTAGTCATCTCTTAAAAAACCATGACTTCTTATTTTGGCAGTTTTATTACTTTTTAGCTACTACATGTAAACAGATTTTTGTATTGAAGGTTTATGTTGTAACACAAGAGACCAAAATAGGTAACACATACACACATAAACATATATATACACACTGTACACACACACACACACACACGTAAACATGCACACATATCTACATTACTTTTACCATAGGGTTGATAGGGGTTTAATTATAGAACACTTATAAAAAGCACTTGGGGGGCACTTGGGGGGCTGAATTGGTTAAGCAGCGGCCTTCAGCTCAGGTCATGATCCTGGAGTCCCAGGATCAAGTCCTGCATTGGGCTCCCCACTCGGCAGGGAGTCTGCCTCTCCCTCTGACCCTCCCACTTCTCAGGCTCTCTCTCTCTCTCAAGTGAATAAATAAAATCTTTGGGGGAAAAAAAAAAAAGCACTTGGGACCATGCTTAGTAGTTAATAAATGCTCAATACTTATTAGCTAAGACTGTTAAATATATATATATATATATAATCTAGTTTGTTTGTTTGTTTTAACATCCTGCAGCATGGGAGTAAGGAACCATTCTTTTTATTTTGCCTTTCTCCTTTCACTGCCAAATCATTTGTGTTCTTCATGACAGTTCTGCTGAAATCTGCTTCTTTCTATCCTCGATCTGGGAACTGAGCCTGTGCCTTACAAAGGGGTTATAAAGTCAAGTCTTCCTCTTTTTAAAGATGTATTTACTTACGAGAGAGAAAGGGTGCACGCAAGCAAGCAGAAGGGCAGAGGGAGAGAGAGACTCTCAAGCAGACTCTGTGCTGAGAATGGAGTCCGACATGGGACTCAATCCTATGACCCCAAGATCATGACCTGAGCTGAAACCAAAAGTCAGATGCTCAACTGACTGAGCCACCCAGGCACCCCTGTAAAGTCCAGTCTTAACAGGATGACTGCATTCCTCCAGGTTTTTCAGGGACCATGTGAGTAATAGCTGCTCACATTTGTGTAGTGCTTTGTAGTTTACAAAGGTATTTACATCTGTTTGATTCAGTGCAACCTTGAAAGCTAAATAAAGATGGTATTAAGATTTTCCCCATCTTATAGGACTGCTAGGTTGCTGCAACGAAGTACCACAGACTAGGTTGCTTAAATGAGAGATTCCTATTTTCTCACAATTCTGAAGACTGGAAGTCTGAAATCAAGGTGTCAACAGGGTTGGTTTCTTCTAAGGCCTTTGTCCTTGGCTCCTAGATGCTGCCTTCTCATTGCGTCCACATGGTCTTTCCTCTTTGCCCATCTGCATCTAAATTTCCTCTTCTTATAAGGACATCAGTTGAAGGGGAGTCAGAATATGATATCCCAAAATATGCCACTTTCAGAATATTGATTATTTTGAGCTAAAATGAAGGCAACTGAGAATTCTCTGCTCTGTCACCATCTGCATGAAAGCAGGGCATAAATTTCCCATGAGAAGAGACTTTCCCTGGGAGAGTACCAGGAAAAGGAGAGATGAGGAGAGCATTCTTATTACTGCAGACAAGGAGTCAATGATGAGATGAGTTTGCATAAACAGACTTTACTAAAATAACCCTTACCTTACATTAAACGATCTTTGTCCCTCCACACATATTTCCTATTCACTTTTATACAATTAATGTACTCAAGAAGCCCAAATCCCCTTTCCTTTGTCTAGTCACTTCTCCACAATTTATCACCCTTTGTTTTAAAGGTACGTAAGCCCCCAAGTCTGTCTGCCCTTTGACTTTTTTCACTTCTTTTCTGTGAAGTCCCCATGCTCATACAATTTTATTAATACTTAAAGTTAAGTGCTTTTCTTACCCTGTTACTCTCTCCTGTTATTCTTTAGTCAGTTTAATTCTCAGGCCCCAGCTACTAAACCTGAGAGGGTAGAGGAAGAGGTTTTTCCTTCCCTCCAGAGTCACACTGGATTAGGGCCCCTCCAGCAATGACCTTGTTTTAACCTAATTACCCCCATTAAAAGGCCCTATCTCCAAATACAGTAAAATTCTTATGTAGGGTGTTAGGACTTCAACATATGAATTTGGGGAGAACACAACTCAACCCACAACAGGTGGGAGAACCAATACTTTTTCAGGTCAATCTTCTTGCCCAGGTTCAGAGCAAAGTCAGGGCTTATACTTCCCTGTACGTAATACATAAGCAACAAGGCACCTTCCAACTTTCACTTTATAATGCATCACAGAAAATTTTCCTTATCAATGAAAATATTTCTGCATGATTCTTTTTAATGTTATTTAATGTCTTAGCTCAGGCTGCTATGACAGAACAGCTCAGGCTGCTATGACAGAACACGGAAGACTAGGTGGCTTGGAAACAACAGAAATTAAAAAAAAAAAAAAGAAAAGAAAGAAAGAAACAACAGAAATTTATCTCTCATAGGTCCGGAAGCTGGGCAATCCAGCAGATTTAGTGTCTTTGGCCAGAGCACACTTCCTAATTCATAGATAGCAGTCTTCTCGCTGTGCCCTCAGGTCTAAGGCACAAGGGAACGCTCCTGGGATCCCTTTTATAAGATGCTAATCTCATTCAGGAGTGTTTCATCCTCATGACCTAATCACCTACCAAAGACCCACCTCCTAATACCATCGCATTAGGGGTTAGGATTTCAACATACGAATTATAGGGGTACTCATGATTCAGTCTATAGCACCTACTTTCCCATTGTATAAACAGAACACAGTTTAATTAAACAATCTTGCACTATTTAGAAAATAATTCTATAGTGAGCACCCTTGTAATTAAGTCTTTGCACCTAATCTTTATCATTTTATGAAGATGAATTTCTACAAATAGAACTGCTAAATCACATAGTTTGCAGTTTTTAAAGACATATGTACCCATGAAGGTTTTTTTTTAAAGAGAAAGTAATGTGCATTTTGCAATAATCATGGTTAAATGCTAAGTAATTCTTATCCTTTATATCCTTGAGTCTACACATCCATACACTTGCACAAATGCATCCCAGATACTTTGGAAAATGCTAATTTAATCAAAGTGTGACCAGAGAAATGTGAATTCTGGAGAAAGCAGGCTCTTTAATCTCATTAATCTCCAACACAATGCTTGGTGTTAAGAGATCCACAGTGAATATTTGATGAATATGTGAATGATGATCATAATATATAATGCCTCGGATTTGCCTAAAAATAATCTTTTCTTTTTTCTGACCCTGGGAGTAAGAGTAAAGGTGTGATTATTGACAGAGCAGGGTTTTTTTTTTAATATTAATGAAACATGCTTGCCATTCTAGGTCAGATGGCTTAAAGTTATTATCAGGAATAGGCTTAAAAATATCTGTGCAATAGAAATGCCATCTTCATATGTAATTTATAGAACATTTAAAACATCAGTAATGAACTATCTAATTGCTACTCTAAATGCTATGATTTCAGCTTTCAAGTAAAGAGAGCAGAAGAGAAAGTCACTGCTTTAATCCTATAAATTGCTTTTATCCTGACTATGGTAAGACTTTTAGAAGTTAAAAATTGTAGGTTCTTTGTAAATATCTTTTCTTGACTATTTGGTCTATTTAACAGCAAAGGGATAGAGGAGGTTTCCATGGGTTGGCAAATAAATAATTATCTACCATATCTTCAAATTCTCCAGTGAAGCCTCAGATTTTTATTACATGTGCAGATGTGGTATCACAGAATTTTCATTCTCTTTTCAATGTCTTTTTTTTCTATTCCTCATAGTCTATAAAACAAAACAAAACAAAACAAAAAAAAAAACCACAGAAGCTTGATTTAAAGTAGCAGCAAAGAAGGGGCATCTGGGTGGCTCAGTCAGTTAAGCATCTGACTCTTGATCTCAGCTCCGGTCTTGATCTCAAGTCATGAGTTCAAGCCCTGTGTTAGGCTGGATGTGGTGTCTACCTAAAAGAAAAATTTTTTTAATAAAATAGCATCAAAGAAATAAAAACACAATGACTTTCCAAATAATGGCTAAATACATGCATTTGGCATAAAATGGCATAGCTTAAAAACCTTTCTTTACTTATGGAGTTCATACTGTTTGCCAACCACTGTGCTCAATACTCAGAATAAAGAGCTCTGGATCTGGTACATTCTAAATTCCAAGTGCATGACAGATGGCTTATTTTCATTTCATCGCTAAGTGTTCAGGGTCTTTTTGCGGCATTTCTTCTTTTTATTTTACCTCCCTTTCTTTATTCATAATGGGAGTTTTTCTCCACTGTTTTACTTGTATGTGTGTAAATAATTTTCCTATCTCTTTTCCCTTTTCTTTCCTTCTACCTTTTATTATGCACTAAGTTGACTCATATTTGTTGCCCATGTATTTACTCACCTATTTCTCTGTTTTGTTTTCTTCTATTGCTGACTTTGGGGAGGGTAACTAATTTATAGAACATGTTTATATATGCCTTATATCTGGTTTTTGTTCTCCTAAAAGGAGCTGCAGCCTAGGTTGATGGCCTCTAAATTTTTTTGACCAGTAAAAAATTTTCAAATACTCCCCTTAATATGTAAATATATATTTACCAATGAAGTACATATATGTACAAATATGTATGATATATACATGTATACACAATTGTATAATATACACAATTGTATAATAGAGAATTTTAAAAACAAAACCTGAAAAAAATTGAAATTAACAAAGGGTGGGATAAAAATATGTAGGTTGAAATTCTGACATGTTTTCCCTGAGTGTCAGTGGATCATCTTGTGCACCACTGTAGAAGCCCCTACTTCAGATTTGATAAACTTGGTTGTTTTGTCTTCTCATCATAAGGAAGCCACTGAGCATCCTCTTTGCTTTATTATCTTTTAGAATATTCTGGGAGAAACAGTAAAGTGAATTTTGAGAGTCATCTTTGGAGCCCAGCACACTGAGATCAAGATTCTTAAACAAAAAGGGTAATAAATGCCTCTGGCACCTTCAGAATAGATAGCACCATCCTAACTGGCAACGGTGCTGGTTTGGGAGACAGGAGGGAATCAGCTTAATAATGGAACATTTCTTAAAGATGGCAGGGAAACGCTCTTTTATTTATTCATTTAAAAATTTTATCTTGATTGCTTTTTTGGTTGGAAAAGTAATACATGTGCATTGAAAAACCCTCAGACATTACAGAATTATACAATTAAGAAAGTGAAAGTCTCCTATGTTTTCCTACCACCTAAAGAAAACCACCATAATTGTGGGGTTAGTGACCTCCAGATTTTTTTTAAAGATTTTATTTATTTATTTGACAGACAGAGATCACAAGTAGGCAGAGAGGCAGGCACAGACAGAAAGAGAGGGAAGCAGGCTCCCTGCTGAGCAGAGAACCCAATGTGGGGCTTGATTCCAGCACCCTGGGATCATGACCTGAGCTGAAGGCAGAGGCTTTAACTCACTGAGCCACCCAGGTGCCCCTGGCCTCCAGATTTTTTAAATGCACATGTTAACATGTATTACTGTCATCTTCAGCCAAAATGAGACCATTCCCATTTATACACGGTTTTTACTTCATTTTTCCAAGGGTATCTTTCAATATCAATACAAAGGGATTGTTCTTTTACATGGATGCATAGTATTCCATTATATAGGGATATCTCTATATATTGTCTATGTTCGTGTCCAGTATTTTGCTCTTATAAACCATGCTACAATAAACATTAGTGGACATGTATTTCTGCATTCTTGCCTGAGTGGTTTCAGAGAAGAGAAGTGGAATTCCAGGTTTAAGGATATGAAACATTTGTGGAACATTAAAATTTTCCCTCCATATTACCAAATTGCCCTGCAAAAGGCAATACCAACTGACACTCCTGTCAAAAGATTATGTTTTTATTTATCCACACCTTTTCAACACTAAAAAGTATTAGTGTTTTGGTGATTTTTTTTAAATCTGAAAACCAAAAAATATTTACTTTTTTAAAAAAATTTATTTGAGAGAGAAAAAGAATGAGCAAGTGAGCTCAAGCAGAGGAAATGGCAGAGGGAGAGGGAGACACAGGCTCCCTGCTGAGTAGGAAGCCAAACGCAGGGCTCCAATGCCAGGACCAGTATGATCATGACCTGAGCCCAAGGCAGACATAACTGACTAAGCCACCCAGGTGACTCATTTACTTGTTTTAATTTGCCTATGTTTATTGTTAATGAGGCTGTGGATTCTTTCATATGTTCGCCAGCCATTTATATTTGTGAGAGCAGTGATTCTTTGCTTTGTTTCTATTTTTAACCTTTTATTGTACAGATTTACAAATATACACAAAAGAAGCACCATGCTTCAACAGTTATTAACATTTTTACAAATCTCAGGCACATATCATTTCAAATAGGAGTACTTTCAAGTAAGACTGGAAAATGTCATTTAGTGTCCTTTGACCCAGGCGCTCACCTCAAATTCCTTGGCTAACCAGAAGAAGTATAAAAGAGTAATGAAAGCCAGCCCTAGGTGTCCTGCAGCCTTGAAAACCGAGTTACTGATTCAGGCCACCAGATGGCAGAACACAGGGAAAAAGAAAAGGAGGGGAAGAAATCCACACCTGCCAAGACCCAGCTCCAGGATGACCAAGAAGTCTTAGAGAACTTGGTTTCCTATTACTATGGGGGGTAGAGGGGAGGTGGGCACGCACGAGCGCAGCAGGGAAGATTAGTCAGAGGCATTGTTTTAAAGCGTAGTAATGTACTTAATTATATGATAGTATTGTGCTTTATTATGTGATGTATTTTATTATCAGATAAAATCTTTTATGCTTTTTTTCCCCCTATAAAGGTTATTATTATTCTTAAAGCCACCGAGACTAAAGTCTTAATTGGACCAAACCTATAAGTTAATTTGAAAAAAAATCAAGCTCCTTCTATTTCATCTTCTCATGAGAAGACACGATGCTTTCCCCATTTATTTAGGTCTCCATTTGTATCCCTTAATAAGGATTGCAGTTTTCCTTATAAAGATCATAAATATCACTCATTAAGAATTTTACTTGAGGATGGGTTTATTTTATGTATATTCCAACCGAATTTTGATGATTTTACAGATATATATTGATATTTGTAGGTTAAATGTTTAATTTCTGTTTTTATTCAAAGTAGCTATGAGTTCTTTCTAGTTCTCTTGCTATGCAGTTATGTAATCTGAAAAATATAAAATTCTTCTATTTGCCTTTCCAATGTTTATTTCTCTTACTTGTATTTCATGTGTCATTATATTGGTTAAAAATGACATAAAAAATTAATAGCAATGATAAATAATATATCTTAACTATGTTATTTGGAGTTATTTGGAAAAGATACTTATTTTCCATCTTTTTATTAAAAGATGTTTATTTTAAGTTTATATAATAGTGTGTTTTTATTAAGAATATAAATGGGTATTGAATTTCATCCAGTGGCCTTTGAGCATCTACTGAGAGGATCATATGCTTTTTCTTATTTAATCAATTTATGTGGTTATTTTATTAATGTTTCCTTATAGTGTCAGGTTTTTGTGCCTAATATTCATAAGTAAGGTTTGTCTGTAAATTTTGGAGTGTGTGTCATATCTTTATTGGATTATAGTGTTAGAGCTACGTTTAGCTTATAAAAAAATTTGGATCTCATCCAATAATTTTCTATGTCTTATGTTCCAGAATAAATATATAATGATTTTTATCTGTTTTATTATTATTACATTCCTGAGGCAGTTCTGAAAAGAATGCTATTTTTAAAATTTCAAAATGAAGATAAAGAAATGCTTGTATTATTACAGTAGAGACATTTTTACAATTCAGAACCTTAAAGAGCTACAATAAAGGTTATTTTCGCCACCCCAACATGTTAAGGAAATGCCTGCCAAACCCGTTATAAGATTACCTCTGTCTGGGCATGTTACTATTTACACTATTACATAAAGTGGACAAAATCCTCTATTTTTTTCAGCTGTTCTGCTCAATCATGGAAAGAGTAAAATTATGTCTCGTGATTCAGCACCTGAAATGTTATACTATGTCAAAAGTTGCTGCCCATATAGTTTTCACAAGAAGCTATTGCATTTCTCAGGTTCTGGTAGATAACAATATCCCAAGAAGTCTTTCTTGGTTGGGAGTGGGAACCACTAAAGAATTTGACCTTTGTTGTATAACTTGCCTCTAGAAGTAAGTCATGGCTTGGATAATAAAAAAAGTAGTTATGGTAAACTTCCAGATGAATAATATTGATGAAGTTTCATTATGACCCTTCACATGATGAATTACAATATTGTTCAACAGAACTTTCTGGCATGATGGAAGTGTTCTATTTCTGTGTGTGCAATGCATACCTGTGTCTTCTGTGACTCTGAGGACTTAAAATGTGGGCAGTGGCCGATGAGGAACTGAATTTTTATTCTTATTTAATTTTAATTAATTTAAGTTTAAGTAGCCACATGTGGTTCATGGCTACCATATTGGACAATGCAGCTTCAAAGCATGAAATTTAATCAGTATGGACCCAGAATGTTTTCAGCATGAAACATTTCCTTATTATGCATAAATAAATTTCACTTGCCAATATTTTGACAAATCAATTTCAGTCTCTGCTGTCTTCAATATCATTTATGCTTGCACTTAAAAAATTTGGTTTAATACTTTTCTTCTGTCTGAGACACCTTTGCCATTCTGAGAAGTATCTGTTTTTCCTCTCACTGGCATTTTGCTGTTGCTGTACCTCTTTGTTCACATGCTTTCAGCTCTACTCTTAGGTGTCTTTGTAATTTCGCCTCTGAATTTTTGTTAGTTTCTTTAAATAAAGTGATTGGGTTGAAATACTGACATGAACATGGATATGACATATATAATGATGGATAATTATATTAATAAACTGGGCATGGGAAAAAATGATCAAGAGTTGGCAAAAAAATATGTAATGAGAATTTAAGAATAGAATTGGCACTTCAGTATGGAAATTACAGCCATATTGTTGAACTCCTTTACAAAGAGGAAGCCATTTTACTGAATCCATTACTGTAATTACACTTTAAACTTGCTAAAAATCTGTACCGGTATACACCAATTTTACACACAGCCCCCACACCCAGCTCCATTATTATGAAAATTTTAAGATTTGGTGGTTGCATTATTGTAGCACTACTGCATTGAGTTGCTTCTTGTATTTCTGTAGGAGCAATCTGAACACATACTGAAAAAGTTTTATGGCTTCAAATGACCTAATAGGATCAAGGATTTATTTCAATGAGTTATCTTTTAATTAACAGATACCAAAGTACTATTTTTTTTAAAGATTTTATTTATTTATTTGACAGAGAGATTACAAGTAGGCAGAGAGGCAGGCAGAGAGAGAGAGGAGGAAGCAGGCTCCCTGCTGAGCAGAGAGCCCGACGCGGGACTCGATCCCAGGACCCTGAGATCATGACCTGAGCCAAAGGCAGCGGCTTAACCCACTGAGCCACCCAGGCGCCCCTCCAAAGTACTATTTTTAGAGAAGTTGAAACAACCATTCATTTGAAGCTAAAGCTTTAGCATTTAATAAATTAATTCATCAATCAAATCATAATCTTTACTAGTTGAGAATAATGGTAGCTACCTAAATATAAAAAACCAAAAGCTAATTTTAAATGAATTTACCAGTGGCTAGAATCCAAATATTGAATACATTGAAATATTGGGCTGCCTGGATACTTAAAAGAAGAACCCATGTTTCTATCAAGACACTGAGACTGATGGTGGAGGCCATCTCTAGGAGGGATGAGAGAAGTGGCAAACTCTTTAGGAAGGAGCAGAAAGGAGATGATACACCTCACTCAGATCAGTAATTGAGATTAGTCCAGCATTTTGATAAAATATAATCTTATTCCCTGGGTCCTCACCAACTCACAAATTTAGGTTTGCATTGTTTCTTAGGAAACGTTTTGCTAACAAATAATAGTGTGAACACAGGAAATAATAAAAAATATGAGCTGATTGAGAGGGAGACAAACCATAAGAGACTCTTATTAATCTCAAGAAACAAACTGAGGCTTGATGGGGGGTGCGGGAGTAGGGAGAGGGTGGTTGAGTTATGGATAGTGGGGAGGGTATGTGCTATGGTGAGTGCTGTGAAATGTGTAAGCCTGATGATTCACAGACCTGTACCCCTGGGGCAAATAATACCTTATATATTAATAAAAACAATTAAATTTTTTTAAAAAAAAGAAAAAAAATGAGCCAATTCTTTTTATCTGTTTTTGCATGATTATCTCATTTTAAAAATGAATGTAAGGTAAGATCATTTTTTATGATGGCTAACAATATTAGCTGGTTTTGCCTGTTTGTTTTTTCAAGTAAATTTCAGAAGTATTCAGTTCTCCCAGAAATATTTTTATTGGGATTTTGTTTAATAACTTGAAGTATATTAATTAATTGGTGGAAAATGACAGTATTAAAATACTAGTCTTCTAAAATATAATATCACTTTTGTTTATAGTTAATATCTTTCAGGAAAATCTAGTTTTTTTCGTATTAGTGATACATTTTTCCTTAAAAGTCATTTAACATATATTCACATCTGCTGCTATTGTAAATCAGGATTCCATTTTAATTATATATTTCAAACTGAGTATTGTTGTTACTTATGAATGTTATTTCAATTTTATATATTTCCAAACATTTTACACAAACTTTTAAAGTATTGTATATTTCTCTCCCTAAAATGGAAGTTTCTTTTGTTGTCTATTTTTTTCTTAAGATTTTTTTTTTAAGATTTTTTTTAAGATTTTATTTATTTATTTGACAGAGATCACAAGTAGGCAGAGAGGCAGGCAGAGAGAGAGGGGGAAGCAGGCACCCTGCTGAACAGAGAGCCCAATGTGGGGCTTGATCCTCAGATCCTCAGATCGTGATCTGAGCTGAAAGCAGCGGCTTAACCCACTGAGCCAACCAGGCACCCCTTAAGATCTTATTCTTAAGTAATCTCTACACCCAGCATGGGACTCAGACTCACGATCTGGAGATCAAGAGTTGCATGCTCTACTGACTGAGCCAGTTGGGCACCCCTTGTTGTCTATTTTCTTCATCAAAAGTAGTACCTACTCATTTCATACATGTCATGTTTATTAAAGTTTGAGACTTGCTGGGGTTGGGAGCACTGGCCTGTCATGTATACGCAGAAGGCTCTTGCTAACAGATTTAGGATAACAAAGCCAAATCACACTCCAGAATATCTACAAATCAATTTAAAAATAGCAATTTAAAAAAGAAAGAAAGAAAGAAAGGAAAGAAAGAGCAATTTCTGAGATGCCTGGGTGGCTTAGTCGGTTAAGTATCCCATTCCTGATTTCAGCTTTCAGCTCAGGTCATGATCTCAGGACCCTGGGATGGAGCCCTACGTCAAACTACCCTCTCAGCAGGGATTATGCTTGTCTCCCTTTACTTCTGCTTGCTTTCTCTGTCTCTCCCTTTCAAATATGCCTTTAAAAATAAGGATTTAAAAAAAGAAATAGCCATTTCTGCTTAGGCATTCAATGATGCATAGGGAAGATTTTGTTAGAGGAAAAAATTACCCTACAAGTGTTCAGAATTTGTTGCCATAAACTTCTGAAACTTTTGAGGACGTTGCTGTTATGCTGATATGTTGGCAATAAAGTAGGGGTTTCATATTAATTGAATGAATATATGTAGCAGTTTGTATGCCCTGAGGCTATAGTGATGAGTATGAACAGAGCTTAAGGGAAGATAAGACATTAAGTAAAGGCTCACCCAGATAAATGCATCACCTGTTCCTGGAGTGGAGAATTTGAGGAGTCCAGAAATTGTGGCAGTCACAGGAACCCCTTGAATTTGGCTTTAACCATCCACAGGAAATGTAACCCTAATTAGCTCTTTTCCTTTTAGAGTTCCCATCTAAAATCCCTGATCTGTGAAACAATGCCTGGAAATAGACTCTGAGATGGTCCTACTGGAATGAAGAACTTGGTAGGACAGCCCCTAAACCACCATTCCAACTTCAGTTAGGTAACTACACTTTCTCTTGCCTGACCAACTTTGTCCCTGACTTGCAAATTATGAAATATTCTCAGTGCATTTTCAAGAAACTACCAGAGCCTGAGAACTTAGTCTGCAGTATCTCTGAGCTGCAGATCAACCGGGCTATTTCTGTTGCCCATTGGCTAAGGACTTTCACTTGCCCGTAGCCACTGTTCAGAGTGTCCAGACCACACACTGAGTATATCTCACTGTACCCTTGAAACGGGACTCAGTTGAACTCCATGATCCATTGCTTTTAGGTGGAGCTCCACATGCCTGGGACTAGGAAGTACCTAAAACCTACCTGATAGTATATATGATCAGTCCAATTAATCCAGTCAGGAAAACAGAAACCACTGTACATAGTTCAAACAGAAAGGGATTTAATTGTGGAAAATGGTTGCAAAGGTGTTGGAAAGGCTAGAAGAAAAAGGGAGAGACAAAAGAATGTCACCCAGAGATGAGTAAGCTGTTACTGCCACTCAGCCTGGAGCCCTCCAGCTGCATTTGCTGCCAGAAATTTACTTTGTGGCCCAAGTCAAACTCCACCTTCACCAAAGGGGCACCCCGTGGCCTGTGCCGATCTGCCATTGAGACGCTTCTGCCCCTGAGACCAGACTAGAACGGTTTTTTCTTTTCTCCCACCAGTGATTCCCATTGGCCACACCTGACTGGAAATCAGGAAACTGATTTACCAACTGGAAACCAGTTGGTAAAGGATTTAGGGAATGGAGTTATAGCCTTCCATCCCTGCAATTATAGATTACAGAAGGGAGAATGTGGCATTGTGCCAACAGAAGAAAAAAAAAACTGGCACAAGAACATCATTTAGGTAGATGCTAATCATTTTTAATCATTTATGTTTGGTGGAAAATTACTTCTGAATGGAATGGATAAGTGTAAAGGACTAATCACTTTCCAATAATTTCCTGAGAAATCTTGCTGTTGAAGTTTATTAAGGTGGCAGCCCCACAAGACAGATCGGGAGCCAAGGATGGTGGAGAAAGGGAAGAATGGACAGAACAGAACAGGTCCAGGGGCAAACATCGAGATAATTAATCGGAGAGGCCAGCATGCATTTTGAAAAAGACTCTGTCTTTTCAGTTAGAAAACATTTTGCCTCTAAAATTGAGGATTGAGGTAGAAGAACAATAAAAACCTTTTCTATTGTCTGAGTAGCAAGAGCCAATGAGTTTCATAAGAAGAAAAAAAATCTAGCTTACTAATTATATGTAAAATCTCCTTTAAAATAGAACAAAAATGAGTCACCAAAAATACAAAAGCTACATAAATTAGCATCCTTCCATGTTTTTAGATAACTAAGTAAAACAGCGTAATAAAGTTAGGTCCCCAAATTAGCTTCCTTTCATATTCCACCCAGGCATATCCACTAGCATTTGTAAAAACCTCGCATTACCATGAGTTGATACTGATGTGGAATTTTAAAAATTTCTTTATATTTCCTCCACCCTCACTCTGATTCACAAAATGCTTCATTGGAGTTCACTGGGATTTTGTGGCTTATCTGACTCAAAAATGAGTTCATTCCTATTTTGTTAGTTGGCATAAAAAATATTCAATGAGTAATGCTGAACAGGATGATATTCTTTTTTTTTTAAGATTTTATTTATTTCTTTGACAGAGATCACAAGTAGGCAAAGAGAGAAGAGAAAGCAGGCTCCCTGCTGTGCAGAGAGCCCATTTGGGGGCTCGATCCCAGGACCCCGAGCTGAAGGCAGAGGCTTTAACCCACTGAGCCACCCGGGTGCCCCAGAACAGGATGATATTCTATGAGTAAATATGTATAGATTAGTTCAAAGATTGTTTGAAAATTCTTCTTTTTAGTAAAGTACATTTAATTTTTAGACTCTTGGGAACTTAAAACAGCCCTTAAAATGAACTTCGTCTGGGGCGCCTGGGTGGCTCATTGGGTTAAAATGAACTTGGTCTGCTTCTTCCAGAGTGTATAAATACAAGCATAGATTCCTTAAGTTAATGACTATATCTTGTGGGGTACCAATCTAAAATGCTGTTCTAGGGACTTCTTTCAGAACTGTGAAATATTTTTTTATAAAAATTGGAATGGGTTTCTGGAAATACTTTTTTTTAAGCTGCAACTTGCTGTCATCATGAAATACATACTACATAACCAATGAAAATTAGTGTAAAAATAATAAATTAAATTTATATATATATATGCATTTAAATTTTTCACATGTGATAAAAGGAAGGATATTTTGTAAGGTACTTTTCTTCTGGTTATGCACAATGGTCTCCCAGTTCTTATGGAACTAAAGTCGTCAATTCATTTAATAATAAATCCTTCCAGGAAAATACTGGAAAGGTAGAAGCAGTTGATCAAGTTATATTGGTGTGCGTAACTTAAACTTTCCCCTCTCTACTCTTTGACAGTAGGGTAAATGTTCAAGACACACTCCTAGGGGCCCCTGGGTGGTTCAGTGGGTTAAAGCCTCTGCCTTCGCTCAGGTCATGGTCCCAGGGTCCTGAAATGGAGCCCCACATCGTGCTCTCTGCTCAGCGGGGAGCCTGCTTCCCCCCTCCCCTCTCTCTGCCTGCCTCTCTGCCTACTTGTGATCTCTGTTTGTCGAATAAATAAATAAAATCATAAAAAAAAAAAAAAGACACACTCCTCGAGTGCTGCATAGAGACCTAAAGGAGTCCATTTCACAGACCAGTGGTACTTGCATTCAGGCTCAAGTTTGCACAGGTGTGGCTATGCTGCTTGTTCAAACAATGAAACATGTCCATAACCATTATGGTAGGTAGAATAATGGTCCCCAGAGATGTCCACTCCCTCTGCCTCTAGAACCTGTGAAAGTGTAACCTAATGTGGCAAAAAGGACATTGCTGATGCGATTAAGAATCTTGAAATAAGATTATTCTAGATTATCCAGTGAACTCAGTCTAATCACATGAATCTTTACAAGCCAACTTTTCCCTAGCTGGGATCAGAGAAAGATGAGACTATGGAACAAGGGTTAGAGGAGATGCAATGTTGATGGCTTTAAAGACAGAGGAAGAGGGCCACAAGTCAAGTAATGTGAGTAGCCTCTAGAGGTTGAAAAAGTCAAGGAAGCAATCTCCTTTAGAGCCCCTGGGAGGCTCTTTTCATACCTTGGGTTGCAGTTCGGTGAGACCTGAGTCTGATTGCTGACCTACAAAACCATAACAAATTTGTGTTGTTTTAAGCCACTAGATTTGTGGCAATTTGTTATTGCAGCAATAGAAAACGATGCGTGGGACTCCTTGGTGGCTCAGTTGGTTAAATGTCTGCCTTTGACTAGGTCATGATCCCAGACTCCTTGGATCAAGTTCCACATCAGGCTCCTTGCTCAGCAGGGTGCCTGCTTCTGCCTCTGCCTGCTGTTCTCCGTGCTTATGCTCGGTCTCTTGATCTCCCTCTCTCTCTGACAAATGAATAAATAAAATCTTAAGAAAAAAAAAAGAAAGAAAACTATGCATAATGCCACTGCCCTAAGCCCACTTGCTGCCTTGGCCATCTTGCCCTTTCATAGAGACTCAATCCAAGAACAAAAGGAGAAGGCCCTGCCGAGACAGATTTCCCTGGAGCCCTGTTCTGACACCAAATCCAGCTTTGACTGGGCTGTACCCAAGCTTTACCAGTTGTGAAATAGTTTGACCTTAACTTTTGATTACAGGGACCTAAATCAGTGATTTTCAGACATTTTTTACTCCAACCCACCTATAGTGAGATATACATTTTGATGTCACCCTAATACACACAGAATTCCCATGCACACACATTATATAACTCAAAACCAATGTTTCATGAAACAGTGCTTATCTTTACTACATGTACTGTACTCTGATATTTTCAGTTCTATTCTCTTCCTTTTTTTTATTTTTTTTTTTATTTTTGAGAAAGAGAGTGCATGTGAGCTCAAGGGGGCGTGCAGAGAGAGAGGCAGGGAGAAAATCTTTTTTTTTTTTTTTTTAAAGATTTTATTTATTTATTTGACAGAGAGAGATCACAAGTAGGCAGAGAGGCAGGCAGAGAGAGAGAGAGAGAGGAGGAAGCAGGCTCCCTGCTGAGCAGAGAGCCTGATGCGGGACTCGATCCCAGGACCCTGAGATCATGACCTGAGCCGAAGGCAGCGGCTTAACCCACTGAGCCACCCAGGCGCCCCAGGGAGAAAATCTTAAGCAGGCTCCATGCTCAGCACAGTGCCCAACGCAGGGCTCCATCCCATGACCCTAAGGTCAGGACATGAGCCAAAATCAACAATGGGATACCTAACTGACTGAGCCACCTAGGCACCCCTATTCTCTTCCATTTTTTAATATAAATTGCAACCACTAAATTGATTTCATGATTCATTAGGTTGCAGCCCTCAGCTGAAAAACACTGACCTAGATCACAACAACTCTATGGTCAAGATTTAGAATTTCTGCTGGAGAATGCATTCTGTTAAAGGAAGCATAAATATTTGTTCAGAATTTAAATTGTTCCTATATGTAACCATAATTTATTGTATTCTTATTTATTAATTTACCAAAAACATACTAGTTTTCTCAAAGTGAACATCAAACTCATGAGAGTTTATAATCAAGCCTAATAATAAGAGAAAAGGACCACAACAGGAAGGGTATACATTATAGAAGCAATTTTTAAATGCATGGTCATTGGGTACATGTATTTAGTATTCTGCTTTTTTATTACCCTATTTGTTCATTTCTGCTTTTAATTTTAATATTTCCCTTTTTCTTGCTTGCTTTAGGATATTACTCATTTCCTTTTTTAGACTCTCTAGGTTAATTTGTTGTATTTCTCTCTCGTTTTTGTTTCTTACTGCTATTTATACCTGCAGCATTATTTCAAACACTTAGAGTTGGTTTCAGTATCCCTTAATTTCCAGGTCCTGGAGGAGTTTACACATGCATTTAAAATTATATTTGTTACAATTCAGCTAGCTTTTCTAGGTGTTGGTAGTAAAAGGTTTGAAGATTGTGATACATTAGTTAGCTTTCACTAGGTTAGGAATAACCAACCACCCACCTCCTGGTGGTTAAAGCAACAAAGTCCCTGCACAAACTGACTACAGCTCTGTTCCCTAGAATGTTTCTTAAATGTTAAATGTTTCTTAAAGCTTCTGCTCAGATGGGGGCATACATCACTTCGACATTCATTCCATAGACAAAACAAGTCATAAGGTCAGACTTGATGGCTATACATGGGCAAGCATAATCCGTTCATAGGCAGAGTGACAGATAATAGGGAACGATAGTATAATCTACCCCGGGTTCGCTCCCATAATGCTGCTGCTAGAAGGGGTTATCCTTGCCTCTCTGTCAATTCAAAACTCTGTTTTATTGTTGGATTATATCTGAGACTTACCATTATAGCATTTATGCTTCCCTTTTTAATGTATCTTTAATCACACTATAATGCTGTTTGTCTCCCTTAATGCTTTTTGCTATAAAATCAGTTGTGCTGATCATGTTTTTATAGGCCACACATGGCTGTGGCTACCATGGCTTATAATAACATTAGGAAAACAGTGTTTTTCTAGCTTGTCTACGCTCCCAGCAATGCAGGACCTCATCTCTCTCTCTCTTTCTCCATACTCACCAGGCACTGCATGTGTTTCTGCAAGGAGTCCAGTGGTGCCCAAGGATCCTTGCTGGGACCCATGCAGCCTTCCTAGCCTGCTGAGAAGAGAGCAGTATTCCCTGCCACCTCCAGATGTCTGAGCCTTGCACAGTTCACACCTTCAGAGGCTCCCGGGTATTCACTCTTGTCTAAATTAATAGCCATCTTTCCCCAGAGCTTTGGGCTCAAGTTTCTAGTTGCTGGGACACCACTGGATAGAGAATAATATGATTAATACTCAAAATTGCTCTGACAGCCAAACCTTACATTGCAATAAAGCTTCTCTCTCCCTCTCCCCACCTTCCCCCTTTTTCCTCTCCCTCCCCCTTTCCTTTCCCCTCTCTCCCAGCTCCTCTCTCCCCTCCTCTGCAGAAGGCTTCTCTGCCCTGGATCCTTATATATATCCTCCAATAACTAACTCTGCCCTGGAAACTGTGAAACAGAAAATTTAAACATCGGGTTTTTATTATGCCCATACAGGGGCTATAAATTGTAGGCCATCCCCTTGCTTTATTAAAATTTTCTTATTTTAAGACATTTTTTCGCAATAATCACACAGGGGGAAAAACAATAATATAATAGGGCTTTTAATGAAAACCATTGTCTACTGCCCCATCCTCTCCCACTTCTAATCTGTTTTCCAAAAAGGAACCACTTTTCATTATTTCTGTTTTCAAGGCTTCTTGGTGGCCGTTTCCCTAGTTCTGAATAAGGGGCCTTTACTGCTATTTCTTGATTTATTGATAAATCACTCCATTAGGTGAGAAGGTAAATTCCCCTATAAAGGTTGGTGTTTATATTTTCTCCAGTTTGGTTCATAGGCTGCCTCTAAAAATTGAAAATTACTACTAATAATAACATATCATAACAATGTAAATATTATAACTATATAAATATTATTGATGGAAATATTAGATACAAAGATTTCATTTTCCTCTCCACAGGGGCCTTTAGGGATCATGTAAAAGACTGTTCAAATTTAGGATGTGAGTTTTACTTGGCTGGTTTGATTTTATATTTCCATCTCTTTTCACTTAGGCTGGAAATCTTGGTTCCAATGATAATAACATAATAATCAGTACTTAGAGCTCTACGTTACTCTCTTTCCCCCAAAAGCTTATTTTCAAAAATGTCAAGCCTATAGAAAAAGCTGAAAAAAATTAATACAATAAATATCTGCACATCTTTTACCTAGATTCATAAATGGTTAAAAGTTTTAGCCACATTTGCTTCATTTCTCTTTTGTTTTTGCTGAGTCATTTGGAAGCACATTGCAGACTGCATGACAGTTCACCACTTGCATTTTCTCCTACAACAGAACATTTTCTTACAAAACCACAATCCCATTATCAGACCCAAAGAATTTAATATTAACATACTGTGACATGACCCATATCCAAATTTCCCCAGTTATCCCCCAAAATGTCCTTTATAGCTTTGTCCTATCCAGAATTCAATCAAGGCTCATTCATTACACATAACAGAAATATCTCTATAGTCTCCTTTGTTGTCCCTTGCTTTTCTTTCCTTTTTTTTTTTTTTTTTTTTTTTTTTTTGCGGAGTGGGGAGAGGGTGTTTTTCAGTACATGTGACACTTTTGTCGAGTCCAGGCAATTGCTTTGTAGAAGAATGCTCTACATTCTGGATTTATCTAAGTCCTTCATCATGATTAGATTCTTAAGATTTAAACACTTTTTGTAAGAATATCATAGTAGAAGTATGCACTTACCCTCGCATCACATCAGAGGACAGAAAATGCCAGTTCATCTCATTGGCAATGATGCTATTGATCATCTTTTTCAGATTCAAAGGTATCCTTCCCCTTTGTAAAAAAACAAATAGTCTGTGGGGTGATTCTTCAAGGCAATGTAAATATCCTGTTCCCCAATCACCTTTTACCTGATGATATTAGCATTCATTGATGACCCTTGCTTGAATCAGTTGCACTGAGGATGGATGGATGGATGGAATTTTATTTATTTGTTTTTTTATTTGTTTATTTATGAAGATTTTATTTATTCATTTGAGAGGGCAAGAAAGAACACGTTGAGGGTTGAGGGGAGGGAGGGACAGTGGGAGAAGCAGACTCCTTGCTGAGATATGAGCATGAAACAGAGCTCTATTCCAGAACTCTTGAAATCATGACCTGAGCAGAAGGCAGATACTTAATGGACTGAGCCATCCAGGCGCCCCTACACTGAGATTTTTATTTTATTTATTTGTTGGGGAGAGAGAGAGCCTGCACAAGCAAGGGGAGTGCCAGACAGAGGGAGAAGTAGGCTGAACAACGAGCCACATGTAGGGTGAGATCCCAGGACCCTAGGATCATGACGTGAGCCAAAGGGGATGCCACATGTAGGGTGAGATCCCAGGACCCTAGGATCATGACCTGAGCCAAAGGGGATGCTTAGCCGACTGAGCCACCCAGGCATCCCTCCCCTACAGTGAGATTTTAAAATGATAACTTTTTAAATCATTCTTTTGTAATGACTGCATAGTATACCAGCCTTTAGAACTGTATCATTATTTATTAAGTCCCCTATTGATGGATTTTTAGGTTGTTTCCAGTATTTTGCTTTTACAAACAATGCTGCAAAGAATACCCTGTTATCTTTATGCAAATGTGTAACTATAATTGTTAGATGAATTCCAGGAAGAAAAATTGCTCTGTCAAAGGCATTTAACATTTTGATAGGTATTGCAATGTTACCCCACCTCTACCACCATCAAGAGAAGGGATACAGATCTACATTCCCACTATCAGTGCATAAGACTGCCTATTTTCCCAAAGCCCTGATTTTTTTGATTCTATATTTTCACTTTATATGTACCACCACCTCCTATTTTTCCAGCTCACTCTCCCTATACCTTGATTCCCATAATTCTGCTCCTGAAATCTACAGGCTATTAGCACCTTTTCACCTCTCTTCTCTCCGTCCTCAGTTTAAATTCCATGCTCCATCATTGTAATTGCTCATTTGCATACTCACTCAAATCCCTTACTCCTCTCTCCCTTCACTACACTTCATGGCCAAACTCCCACCTCAGTTCAAGCCAACTGTCCTGTGTCACACCCAGCAGCCAGATATGACTGCAGAAAAACAACCCCGCAGAAGATACTCACTGTAAATTCATGGCTTCAACTGCAAATGGTCCTTTAATAAAGTCCCGGTACCTTCTCTAGCCCATTCCTCTCTGCCTATCCTAGAGGGCTGTTTCATTTCTTTCCTCTCTCTTCAACCTCCAGTATCTCCTGAACCCCCTGTTGATGATTTTCTATCCTGCCTCACCAAGAAGAGAAGTTCCACAGCGACCACCACAGCTACTGGTCTACCAGCACCAGTGCCCACATTTTCTGCCTTCTTTAGTTTAACTGTGAATATGATGTTGGTTCTCCCGTCTTGAGCCACCTCCTGTAGCTGTGCACTGCGTTCCACATACTCAAGGTTCTCTCTCCAGCAATTGTTCTTTCCCTCTCCTGCATCATTGATGTTTCCTGCCTTCCTATTCCCATCAGTATCAAACATTCTGTAGTATTCCCCATTTGGGGGGGGGGGTGTCATCTATTGATTCCACATTTCCTAGCCAGTGCCCCACTTGACATGATTATATTTCCCCAGCTGCTGGGAATATCAACTGCCATTAGCCCACAACCACGTCCTTCACTAAGATCACCTGTTGGCCACAAAGAACTGCCTCCTATATCCCCTCCTAAGAGGGAGCCCATCAAGGGACTAGCTGAGGCAGGAATACCAAGCCTGGCCCCCTTGTCTCAATTTGGGACAACTCTGAAGAGTCATCCCTGCTCCAGAACTCCCCATAGGATGACTGAGGCCTCAGCTGAAGCTTTACTAGGTCAGCTTTCCACTGTCTAGTCTTATCTTCCTCACTTCCTCAGAGGTATCTTTCCAATAAATTTCTGCATGCAACCCCCACCCCTAACCCAGAATTTGTACGTAGGGAACTTACCGTAAAATAATGTTCTACGAGGGGTGGCACTATCCTCCAGTAGTTGTGACATTTACAACATAATTATGGAATATTTATTTGTTTAAAAAGTCAGGTCATTTGTTCTAAAGAATTTCCCATATTCTGGATTTGGCTGATTGTGTCCCTGTCTGTATTCTTATTTCTGATAATTTCTGTAAACTGGTAGTTATACTAGTCTAGCTAGTAGGCTAGTTATACTCTGCTGGATTAATTACATTCATCCCCACCTATTTAAACCTGTTATTCTGAACCTCTTTTTTTTTACTTTTCTTTCCCTACGCTGTGAAATTTAAATATTGATTATCTGATGCTAAGAAGAGATAAAATCAAGGCTCCCCATGATCAGGAGAGATCATTTATGATTGCATTTCCTTCCCCCAGCCTCCAAACCCCTTCCATACACACCCACACGCAGACTTGATATATACCACTGAAAGGCCTTCCAAATTCTTAATGGAAACTGGGAACAAATAACTGGAGAATGTGTTCACCTAGGTTTACAGTCTTAAATACTAAACACCTTCCTCCCAATGCAGAGTATGATTATCTTGTTCTCATTAAGGAGGGGAAGCAAAGAAGGGATTATTTGCATATAGAATTCCATGTTGTTACTAATTTTAAAAGCCATCCTGGCTTTCTTCTGTCAAATGGTTTGATTGTGGATCACATTCTTTCATCGACAGCTGGTGTATTCTAAGTCAATTAATCAACATGCATTTATCAAGCACCTGCTGTGTGATCAACGTCATTCTTGGAGAATTCATGCTGATTAAATTCTCTGTAAAACAATTAGGAAGCTGTGTCTTATTTCTGCTCTGTCCTCATCCCCACCCCCAATTCACACAAATGTATTCCAAAATCAAATAGATGCTCTTTTTGTAACAATTTACTGTTTTGAATTATCTAAACCCTGCTCCATTGCATTCGGAGTTGATAACACTTTGGACAATTATGATTTTTCTAAGGTACTGAAAGCTCTTTTGCATAAATGTACACCCTTTTGTGTAACTATGTCCTCCCATGTGTCTCCTTTTAAAGAAATTTAAGAGTTTTTGCTCATTTTATTTATTTATTTTTTGTAGTTGTTAATGTCATTACAAGTAACAGAAACAGCTAACGCTGGCTCAAGGGAAAATAAAAACTTACTGGAAATCTATCGGGCTCTCTCATGGAATCCAAGAAGAACTGAACTACTAAACAGGCCTCTGGAAAGGCAGAAGACAGGGAAGCTCTGGGAACCCTGACAACAGCTGCTCACAAAGCTTCCCTTTGGAATTCTGCCATTAAACATGACTCAGAGCCCACCGTCTCTGATCTCTGCGTATCTCAGTTCAAAATTCAAATTCCTGAGCGAGAGAATCTGATTGGCTGAGCTGTGGTCAGAAGGCTGCTCCAATCAAGGATGGCCAGGAGACAGGGTTGCTTGCTCTGCCTGTGCACTAAGGCAGAGCCACAAACAAGCCTTGTGTAGCTATGGAACACTTGAAATGTGGCTAGGACACTGAGTAAATGAATTTTTCATTTTATTTGTTATTGGTTTAAATTTTGAAGCTGAAGCAGTGTAAAATATATTTCCATTACCTACAACTTCACTATTTGGGTAGAACTAACATTTTTATTTTGTTTAAATTTACCTTCTGAATTTGGGATGTGCTGCCAGTGGAAAATACTCATCAGACTGAAGACACTGGTTAAAAAAAGAGAAAAAGAACATAAAATATCCCATTAATAATTGTATTTATTTTTATTACATGTTGAAATGATAATATTTTGGATATCGTAGTTAAATAATATATTAAAATTACTTTTAATCTTTCTACTTTTTAAAAAATATTACTACTGGAGGATTTTAAACTATATATGTGGTACACATTATATTTCTCCTGGACAGCATTCTTCTGGATAGCTTTGAAGGATCCATTTCTGAGAACCAGGAACAGTTCCAAGATACTAGACAAAAATTCTCAGCAGAACAGACACCCTCAAAGAGGTCAACTACATAGTACAAAATAACAGATTTCTGGGATAATCTAATATACTCAGTCGATAGTAGAAAACATCTCTTCAGCATTGTTTGACTGCTTCATTGCAATATTCATTATATCATTAAGGAATATTGAAAGCTGTAATGTTTGATGCTACAAATTTCTAGTCCAATTAACATTTCTTAACAAAGCCTCTGTTCTCATGGAGCTGAAAATCTGGTAGAGGGGAGAGAGCCAATAAGCAGGTAAACAAAGCTATAATGCTGTGATATTGATACATGCTGGGAATTTAGGAGGTAAGGAGACGGAGAATGACAGGAGATGCATATAAAGCAGTCCTCCAGGCAAATGGAATTAGTTCAGTGTGTTTCAGGATCCACAAGGAAGCTTCTGAGGCTGAAAAATGGAGAAAGGGGAACAAGGTGGAAGGTGCAATCAGAACAGGTAGACTATAACTGGATTGTTCAAGGCCCTCAAGACAAGTGAGTGGAAGCTCTTACAGTGTTGAGAATTGCATTATGTTTCCCTTGGGTCCACAAATCATACAGGTAAGACCTCAAATTTTATGACCCAATTTTTTCTGTGGACTGCTATTCTTGTGCTTTTATAAAAAATTATCGACTCTTACTTTATTTCCTTACCATGTGTCTTAGGAAAAATTAATTTTGAAAAAACTAAAAATTTATGAGAAAATCATTGGAAAAAATAAATTAAATCCAGAGCTACTTAACTCCTGAATTAATTGGAATCTTGAAAAACTTCTGTGCCCTTTGCTTGAAGAAAATATTTGTGCAGTTGAGTTCCTGAACAAAATTATTAACCTTAGGGAATCCATTTTATCCATGATAGAAGTCTTTGTAGTGACTAAGAATACTTTCCAAATTTCTTGAATGCAAAGCTTTAGAAAAATAACTCACTCAGCTGCCAAATGCGCAGACACCCCTAGAACCTAAAGGCAACCATAAAGGAGACATGAATGGAGAGACACATAAATTCCTAAAACTTGCCAAGCACATGCATGAATAATCTATATACAAGAAGTATATATATATTATATATAGCAATATATATATATATATATATATATATATAATAACTGCTGATTACACATACTAACTACCATTTTTTAAAGCACTTACTCTGCCATTCACCTGTGAGAATCTGTACTAGTTTGCTAGGCCTAGCAATGTACCACAGACTGGTTTGTTTAAACAGAAATTCATTTTCTCACATTTCAGCAGGCTGGAAGTCTAAGATATTGGCAGGTGGCATTTCTTCTGAGCCCTCTCTCCTTGCCTTGTAGATGGCAGCCTTCTTGCTGTGCCCTCAACTGGTCCTTCCTCTGTGCATGCTCAGCCCTATGTCTCTGCATGCACAAGTTTCTTATAAAGACACATTGGATTAGGCCCCACCCCAAAGACCTCACTTCAACTAAATCACCTCTTTAAAGACCCCATCTCCAAATACAGTGGCATTCTGAGTTACTGGGGGTAGGGTTTCAACAGATGAATTGGAGGAAGAGGGAAAGAAACAACTCAATCTATAACACTGCCACTTTCTTATGAAGATAAAATATTGGATAAGATACTATTCCTAGAACAGGTGACAATTGATTAGTGCTATCATACAAGTATGTAAAGTTGGTCACATGTCTTGGGAGCATAGAAGAAAGAGGGCAGATTCTTTTTTGATGGAGGGGCTGGAAGTAAGCAGAAGACTTCATGGAGGCAGTTACTTTTGAAGTGGCTTCAGAGGACAATTAGGACAATTGTCCTTCAGAGGACAGTTAGGTGTGCCAGTACCCATGGTCACTGGGTGAATTACAAATTCACCCTAAATTATAGGTTGCCCCTTAACTATTCAATAAATTATAAGAAATGAGTAAGAAGCACTAAGGTGCTATGTAAATGTGCAGTTTTTCCTTCTTTTATAAATCAATTAGCTAAATTAGTATATTTCCTATTCCTCCAGAAAACAAATTGCTAAATGAAAATCTAAATACATAATCTCTTCATTTGCCTCCTTTACTTATAGACTAATGCTTGGCAAAATATTTTGTTGTTTCCCGTTGTTTTTCTCACCTATCTTTGCTTTCTTTGGGTTTTACAAAATCATTTAAATAAGTCTTGAATCTTTTTTTCTGGGGTGGAGAGAGAGATACTACAGGAATTTTACATGTGATTGCTGTGATTGATCACAACATCTGAAAATAACTACTAAATGTAGTTATTGATGGAATATATACTTAGCACTAAGTTCTATATTTCTCTTAGGTTAGAGAAGTCCTTGAATTTACCTCAAGTTGAATTCTTTATAGCTCTTTTGTTATAATACCTACAAAATTGTTCTCTTAAAATGAATGTTGCATGCAAATTAGAACTAAGTTCTTACATCAAGATAGCCTCTATAGGTCTGAAAAGATCTTGGTGTAAAATATTAAGCCACTTTAACTTTCCTCCAAATTATTCCAGATATTACTCCTAGAGAGAGCTTTCTTTTCCTAGAGAGAACTTTGGGTTTTGTTGACAAGTGCTTTTCTCCCCAGATAAGTTGGTTGGACAGGAATCGATTTCTGTGGTCTTTTGTGGTTTCTGTGGCTTGCACTATGATGAGTGGATTCGATCCATAATGTATTCAGAAATTATATTCCCCCTACCTTTGTAGCATGTCACTGGAATAAAATCCCAACTCTACTAATTCCATTAGGAAGAATGAAAGTGTTTTCTACTAAGTTAGAATGTTTTGAATTTTCTTGTACTTTTCTCAACTCTTATTGCTGCAAAACTACATCCTGAAGTGAATGTATAAAACTATACATAGCTAAAATATGCCAAACAAATAATAGAGACTCTTCCCTAGAGGAGCTCATAATCACAGAACAAGTGGCATCTTGACAACTTGTGTTGATTTTGTTGATGAATATTTTATCTTAAATATTAAAATGTCACGTTCCTCATAATTGTCATAGCTTAACTGGAAATGACTTGAAAAATAGCTTGTTTTAAAATTTAGCAGATTAAATGCAATGTGCTATACTGGATTGGATCCTGGACTAGAAAAAGAACATTAGTAGAAAACTGGTAAAATCCTTATATAGCCTGGAGTTCAGTTAATAGTAATGTAACAGTGTTAATTTCCTAGTTCTGACAAATGCGTCCTGGTTAGGTAAGATGATAACATCAGGTGACATTAGGAGATGAAGGACAGACATACAGGGACTCTCTCTGATATCTTTGTGACTTTTCTGTAAAACTAAAATTGCTCTGCAATAAAAAGATTTTTTTTTTTAACTCAAAGTTTTAGCAAAATGTTGAAGTTATATTTTCCAGTCTATCTCCATGAATAAGAGGAGCAGACCCGCAAGTCCAGGCATCTGGATTAGATTTGCGACTATGGGGAAAAACAAGACGAAGAAGCAAGATGCAAAACCAAAAAGGCTAGAACCGAAAGAGCTTCCGGGTGGGAGGTTCAAAGTTGACAGATGGCTCTTGACTGGAGAGGAAATCCTCAAGGTTGTCAGTATAGGTAGTCACTAAACACTATTATAACCTAGAAGCAAAATTTTATTTTTATTTTTATTTTTTTAAAGATTTTATTTATTTGACAGAGAGAGACAGCCGGAGAGGGAATACAAGCAGTGGGAGTGGGAGAGGGGGAAGCAGGCTCCCCGCGGAGCAGGGAGCCCAATGCAGACTAGATCCCAGGACCTCAGGACCATAACCCCAGCGGAAGGCAGACGCCAACAACTGAGCCACCCAGGTGCCCAAAGTGAGATTTTAATAACAGAATATTTTATAAATACAAAAGATACATGTAGATGAGAATGATGGATTGAGCTCTGATGGACGTAATTTTTTTTTTAAGATTTTATTTATTTATTTGAGAGAATGAGTGAGAGAGAGCATGAGAGAGGAGAAGGTCAGAGGGAAAAGCAGATTCCCCAAGGAGCTGGGAGCCCGATGTGGGACTCGACCCTGGAAGTCCGGGATCATGACCTGAGCCAAAGGCAGTCTCTCAACCAACTGAGCCACCCAGGCACCCCATCTGATGGATGTACCTTTTAAAAGTACTTTTGAAACTTAGACTGTACCTGTCAAACATGTGAAAGCTGTTGGTTTTGGAAAGCCAAGGAAGTCACTGAATATTTACAGAATTGACTCTTGCATTTCTGATGTTGTAAAACAGGGTGACAAAGTCTTCTGTCGTTTTCCTCGTTCTCTGGTTCTGGCTCTTTCTCATTCTGTTTGAGATCAGATCACCCTGCAATTTTTAAGCATGAGGGTGTGATCCTAAGAATCTTTTCTACTCATACATTTTCAGTTTTAAATTGGCTAATTTTTGTATGAAGTGCTAACCTCTTTTAAAAATAAAGGTAAAATGGCAGCTGGGAGTCGACCTCAGCATGGATTCCCGGCGCTCCTCCCTTTCTCGCATAGACCCTGTTCAGTCAGAGGTGGGCACATGACCCGGTCCAGTCAAACATGACGCCTGGTTTCTGTGGCCATGCAAACAAACCAGAATAATGCCAATGTAGAAGAGCGAGGAAGAACCCCGATGGGCTAAGAGAAAGGGTCAAGCTTGAATCCAAGCTCACCTGTCTGAAAGCACGAAGGTGACAGCCGGCTGGGAGGCCCCTTTTGCCTCTAGCCAGCATTCCAGGACAACTGAGAGTCAAATGTGATTCTTCTTGCAGATTTGAGAAGCTGAATCCCGTGTCTCAATCTAAAATCAGTACAAAGGCGTGAGATAGAAAACACACCAGAGACTCAGTAAAAATTAGGGAACCTTGTGTCCCTTGCCCCTTTCTCATAAACAGTGGTGCTCTTCCCTGCCAAGTATAGTTAGAAGTCATGCCCATGGCAGAACACTACCATCCACTGGGCTGCAGCCTCGGTAACCATCATGGGGCAGAGCCTATAGGGTGGGCAAAGCTGAGATCTGTTGTAAAGAGAATCAAACTATGAGGACAGAGTAACATTTCTGGTATTGCACTTAGTTTATAAAATCTCCACATAGGAAATTGGGGAAAAGCCAGCTGAGATCTAAAGAGGATTGCATTGCCAGGAAAACCCAACTTGGAAACAAAGCCTTTGACTGTTCAAAGCCTAAAGCAATACCCAGGCGCTGTAATGAGAGCAACAAGAAGTTGGTGGCTAAGGCAGTGGCATCCAAGAATATGATGGGGAAGGGAGATTTGTTTCCCACATGCACAGACCTAGGGGTAGCAAAGCTGAACCACTAAAGAACTTACTTCACTGCAAGGGAAGCAATTGGAATGCTATTTGTATTGCAGGCCCAGGAGCAGCCCGGCTTCTACCTGACCAGCAGGAAAGCATATGGCCCAGAGACATAGACTTTAAGACAAGGTAGTCACTGGATGAGACCTTACGTTGTCATTTTGGGAGTTGAACGGTACGTGGGGTGGTTAGGTTAATTCATTATGGGGCATTTTTGGAATTTCCCTTTCAGAAAGGCAAGAGTGTGAATGATAACAGTGAACTGTGATAACGTACTGTGCTGCCCAGTACCTTCCTTAATTTGGCTGGCCATCGTGTTGTTTCTCTCTTGCAGTACCAGATCCTCTCTTCTGGAACAGATATGGGTACATGTTAGAAATCCACCCAGTCTTAATCCTGCGTTCCCCAAACATGGTGATGAGTATAGAGGTGGGCATGTAACCCACACAGAGGCTTTGAGTTTCTCATGAAGTTGATATGTAGACATTAGGGGAGAGAGGTCTCTTCACAATGAGATTCCAAAACCAGATGCTGTAAGCCTAGAGCTGTAGGCAACCTAATTCTCTGGCAGTCTGGAAGAGGGGAGAAAATGAGGTCACTACACAGAGGAAGCTGAGCTGAGATTTGGGGGGAGGGTAGAAGAGAGAGACTTCATAATATAATTTCCACCTGGGCCCGAAACCAGATCCTTCCATGAACTTCTCTTTCCCTCCTCCTCCCTCTCCGTTCAAATCCTTTCCCTTTTTGGCTTAAATTAATTTGAGTTGCGTTTCTGTGAATTTCAAATAAAGTAGTCTTCATGTATTTTTATTTTTCTAGATATAAAAGTAATGCATGCTCACTCTGAAAGAAAATTATTCTCTCATGCTCTGAGTATAACCAGGCTAGCATTTTAAAGATTTCACAGTATTTGAAATGCTTATTTTACATAGTTATGATCATCATAAATTTATTTTGCATAGTTATGATCATAGTAAATATTCAAGCTTAATCTCCTGCTTTTCTACTTAATATTATAACATTTTCCCATGTTCTTAAACCACCTCATAAATAAAATTTCTAAACTTTTCTCTATTATTAGATACTTTTGAAATATTATAATTATTTTGGATTATAACCCTAGCATTTGTTTTCTAAAATACAATTACTGGGAATAAGTATTAGAACATTTTAAAGGCTCATGATATGGAAGGTTGTTGTTGTTGTTGTTTAGGATTTTTTAATTTATTCATATGCAAGAGAAATTAAGAGCATGAGCAAGGGGGGAGGGGGAGAGAGAGAGGGAGAAGCAGACTGTGCTGAGCAGGGAGCCCAACTCAGGCCCAATCTTAGGACGCTGAGGTCATGACCTGAGCCCACACTCAGTGCCTGAGGCAGACACTCAGCCCACTGAGCTACACAGGTGCTCCAGGTCATGATATATTTTAAGTAGTATTCTTTATTTAGACAAATACAAATATACACAAATGAAAATGCATTCTTTATGGATAATCAGGATTAAATGAGTCAAATATATAGGATTAAGTAAGAGGAAAAATATTAGATACCATTAGACCCTCAATAAACAGTACCTTTAAGGGCCAGAAAGTATCCTGAATTAACCCAATTTGAAATTTAAGCCACATAAAATTATAGAAAAAAATTTAAAATATTTATTTATTTGACAGAGTGATAGCACAATTAGGAAGGGTGGCAGGGAGAGGAAGGGGGAGAAGCAGGCTCCCCGCTAAGCAGGCAACCCGATGTGGGGCTCATTCCCAGGACCCCAAGATCATGACCTGAGCCAAAGGCTGCAGCTTAACTGACTGAGCCACCCAGGTGCCCCACAATTAAAGAAATTAAAAGAAATAAAATGTGGATATTCAATGATGGCATATATATACACCCCCGCAATCGACAGAATCTTTTAAAAGTATAATATAAGCATTTTCCCAGTATGGAAGTTATATATAAAACAACACGATACCACTGACACATTTTTTTTTAAGGGATTATTTATTGAGAGAGAGAGTGGGGGGAGGAGGGGAAAGGGAGAGAGAATCCCAAGCAAAGGGCTCAAATTGGGGCTTCATCCCATGACTCTGAGATCAAGACACTGAGATCATGACCCAAGCCAAAACCAAAAGTTGAACACTTAGCCAACCGCACCACCCAGGCACCCCTACCACTAACAGCTTTTTAAAAATGATAATGCACATCATCACTGAAGAGACAGGTACAATTCTGGGAAGGGCACAAATTAGTTTAACCCTTTGGGGACAGGTTGGCAACTAATTTATTTTTTCATTAATGAATAAGTAACCTGTCATTTAAATTGCTTTATAATAGTCCACTAAGGGTGTATATTTACTTAACCAATCTTCTATTTTTTAATTTTTTTTAAAAATTTTTCAGTGTTCCAAGATTCATTGTTTAGGCGCCACACCCAGTGCTCCATGCAATACATGCCCTCCTTAATACCCACCACCAGGCTCATCCAAAACCCACCCTCATCCCCTCCAAAACCTCAGTTTGTTTCTCAAAGTCCTCAGTCTCTCATGGTTTGTCTCCCCCTCCAATTTCCCCCAACTCACTTCTCCTCTCCTTCTCCCCATGTCCTATTTTTAGAGATTCTGATTGCTTCCAGCATTGTACTATTGCAATCTTTTATATATTTCATTTATATTAATTTAATACATTATATTTTATATAATTTTAATATATTATAATTTAATGTATTTAAATATATTGTGAACTACTTTTTGGGACTGATTTCCAGAAGTGAGATTGAGTCAAAGGTAACTGAATCAAAAATGACAAAATCAAACATTTTCTGGTTCTTGATGGAGATTGCAAATTACTTTTTTTTCCTTGTGTTTTCAAAGATTTTATTTATTCATAAGAGACAGAAAGAGAGAGAAGCAGAGGGGGAAACAGGCTCCCTGCGGAACAAGGAGCCTGATGCAGGACTCAATCCCAGGACCTTGGGATCGAGGCCTGAGCTGACTGCTGATGCTTAACCAACTGAGCCACCCAGGTGCCCTATTAAATCACTTTTCAAAAAGAGCTTATCAGTGTACCATACCAACAGCATTTTGCCCTTAATCTAATCAGATTACTCTATTACATTATTTTAATAATAATGTCTCTAATCTACTATTTTAATGTTTTGTTCATTTAAGAGGTGGACATTGATATCTGGTTTTAAATTTTTAAATTACTAGCAAGGATCAGTTCTTCCTAAATATTTATGTAAGGTTATGTTCATCTTCACTTACATAATCTTTTTTTTAAGATTTTATTTTATTGATTTGAGAGAGTGAGAGAGAGAACATGCAGCACAATCGAGTGGGGAGGGGGGAGGCAAAGGGAGAAGGAAAAGCAAGCTCCCAGCTGAGCAGGAGCAAGGGGCTGGGCCCCAGGACCCTGGAATCATGAAGGCAGATGCTTAATCTGCCACTGAGCCACCCAGGTGCCCCCATAATCTTTTCGCCAGGAAGAAGGCACTCTTTTTTCAGGACTGCTTCTGTCACATTGGGAAGAAACATGTTAGACTCTTCTGTCTTTTGACACTCTGGTTAATCAGTGCCCACAGAATCTTACTATGGTCCCCAAATGCCTATCCAAAAAATTGTGTCAGGAACACTTAAGAAATAATACCTCTGAAATCTATTAAAAGTGCAGATTCTTAAATTCCACTGTCAGAGTATCTGAATCTGCAGGCCTGCAGAATTTCTTAACAGTTCTACAGGTGACGCTGAGATGTCAGATTTGGGCACAGTGCTCTAAAGCAGAGGTTGGTAGAGTGTGGACCGAAAACAGCAACATCACCTGGGAGCTTGTTAACAGTGCAAATTCTTGGGACCCCCACCTCAGACATGTTGAATTAGAAACTCTCAGTGTGGGGCTCAGTAATCTTTGGGTTTGTGTGTGTTTTTTTTTTTTTTAAGGTTTTATTTATTTATTTGAGAGGCAGAGAGCAGGAGCAGTCACGGGGTGAGGGACAGAGGAAGAGGGAGTAGCAGGCTCCCCACTGAACAGGGAGCCCAATGCAGGGTTCCATCCAGACCCTGGGATCATGACCTGGCCCGAAGGCAGACACTTAATGGAGTGAACCGACCAGGCATCTCCAAACCGTGACAATTTTAAGAGTGAAAAGTGATATAAATACTAATTATACCAGAATAGGTTATGTGAACTGAAATGGTGACAAGCAAACAGCAAAGTATGGTGACTCTTTTGGTTTTTTTAAGATTTATTTATTTATTTGAGAGAGAGTGAATGGGGGGGTGAGGGGGTGAAGGGCAGAGGGAGAGGGAGAAATTAACCTCTTCCCCCTTGTGTCTCACTGACGGACAGTAAACCCAAGTGCTCACCTGGTACAGAAACCAAAGGAGCCTCCTAGGTTTCCCCCTAAATTTCTTTTTCACCTCCCTGTGTAGTCAAGGGGTGAGCATGAGACATAACCTAGACCAACTACACTTTTTATTCTGAAACTCTTATTTTTAAACTTTTTTTAAAAATTTATTTGACAGACAGAGATCACAAGTAGGCAGAGAGGCAGGCAGAGAGAGAGAAGAGGAAGCAGGCTCCCTGCAGAGCAGAGAGCCCGATGCAGGGCTCCATCCCAGGACCCTGGGATCATGACCTGAGCTGAAGGCAGAGGCTTTAACCCACTGAGCCACTCAGGTGCCCAAAACTCTTATTTTTAAATTTAATAAAAATTCTTAACTGTAGATAATTTAAACATGCACAAAAGTAGAAGGAACAATATGTTAATCTCCATAAACTCAAACTCATTCTCAACAATGATTAATAGATGGCTATTCTGACTTATCTATACACTTCTCCATTTCCTCCAGGCTCCATGGTTTTTTGAATCAAATCTTAGAGATGTAACATTAAGGAATATTTTTCCCTCTATTACTAATATAAGCCATTAGACGAATATAGGTTAGTTTGATGAAAATATTCTTTTGTGCTAGAAATGATACATTTAAAGGTCCTGTCAGTGCCCAGTGCTAAAACTGACAACACCTGAAAAAAAGTATTTTCTTCACAGGAGGAAAGAAGACATGTCAAGGTCTGGTCACCTTTTTCTAACTCTGTCTCTTTTTCTTACTCCCAAAGTCAAACGCAGTTGCATCAATTTTACTTAACTTGATCAGATTTATTTAAGTCCATATATATCATGTATCATTTAACCCCTGAAAAGATAAAAACTATATTTCATTGCTCTAAAATTACTGAAATTTTCAGTATTCAGCTATTGTTGTTATTGTTAATTTTTTGTTTATTGTTGTTATGTATATATAACATAAAATTTGTCATTTTAACCATTTTTTACATTTTTTAATGATTTGTTTATTTATTTTAGAGAGAGAGAGAGCACATGGGAGTAGGGGGAGGGGCAGAGGGAGAGAAAGAGCCTCGGATACATGACTTGACCTCACAACCCTGAGATTACCACCTGAGCTGAAACCAGGAGTTGGGCATTCAACCGACCACACCACTCAGGAGCCCTACCATTTTAACCTTTATTAGGTGCACAATCAGCAACATTAAGTACATTCACAATGTTGTGCAATCAGGGACTTGATATTTTGAGCAGCATAACACAAGGCGAAAGTACCCAAACAAGACCAACTAGGGATCCCTACTGCTGAAACCTCCAGGATTAGAGGAAACGAACTGTATAACCAATATTCTGAAAGTTGCCTTCTGAAGTAGTTTGGACTAGTTTGGATATCCACTTGAACGACAATAGGGGCGCCTGGGTGGCTGAGTTGTTAAGTCATGATTCTAGGGTCCTGGGATCGAGCCCCACATCAGGTTCCATGCTTAGCAGGAAGCCTGCTTCTCCCTCTGCCATTCCCCACCCTTGCATTCCCTCTCTTGCTTGCTCGCTCTCTCTCTCTCTCTGTCAAATAAATAAATAAATAAAATCTTTTAAAAAAAAAGGCATAATTGCTTCTTCCTTTTTATTGCTATGGAACTTTAGTTAGAAATGTCTGAAGATTCTTACAACATCACAGCCTTTATTCATCTCATGTGGCTTGAGCTTCGGCAACTTAAGAGTGCAAATATTGTCACATGAACTTTACAAAACACAATGTTCCTGTTTGTGTTTCCACTTGAATATGTATGAGCCATCTCCCCTTGCATAACCCTCTGTCTGGACATGTCCAGAGACGAGGAGCCCATATACTCACAAACAACTGTGGAACTCCAGTCACCTTATGGTGTCCCGCGTGTCCTCCCATGCACTTTTGCGTCTCTTACCTGATAATCTGTTTGCTTGAAAGGTTGTTTTTTTTTTTAATTGAGATACGATTCATCTAACAAAATTAATAACCATTTTTAAATATATTTATTATTTTAATTCCACTCTAGTCAACATACATAGTGTTACATTAGTTTCAAGTGTATAATATAGTGGCTCAACAATTCCACACATTACAGTGCCCAACCATCCCAGTCCTGGGATCCTGGGATCAAGCCCTGTGGCTCCCTACAGGAGCCAAGGGACTTGGCCTCAAGACACCGGGATCATGACCTGAGCTGAAGGCAGATGAGTAATCTGCCACTGAGCCACCCAGGTACCCCTATAATCTTTTCACCAGTGAAAAGATTTTTCCAGGCCTGTTTCTGTCATATTGGGACTCTCAATAGCTCTCAACTAAATAAAACTTAAAAAAAAAATGTCCGTCCATGTCTTCTACCCCATTTTTTAATTGGAAGATTAGGTTTTTCCCCCAGCACCATTTGTTGAGGAGACTCTCCCATTGCATTTTTTTGCTTACTTTGTGGAAGATTAACTGACCATATAATCATGAGTTTATTTCTAGGCCCTCTATTCTGTTCCATGGATCTATGTGTATATTTTTTGTACCAGTACCATGCTGTTTTGATTACTACAGCTTTGTAGCAAATCTTGAAATCTGGCATGGAGATACCTCCTGTTTTATTTTTCTTTTTCAAGATTGCTTTGGCTGTTTGGGGTCTTCTCTGGTTCCGTACAGGTTTTTAAATTATTTGTTCCAGATCTACAAAAAATGTTGTTGTTATTTTTATACGTATTACATTAAATCTGTGGATTGCTTTGGGGAATATGGACATCTTTAACAATATTGGTTCTCCCAATCCTTGAGCATAAGAATGTATCTTTCATTTGTTCATGTCATCTTCAGTTTCTTTCATCAATGTTTTATAGTTTCCAAAGTACAGGTCTTTCACCCCTTTGGTTAAGTTTGTTCTTAGAAATTTTATTATTTTAGGTGCATTTTTAAATGGGATTATTTTTCTTAATTTCTCTTTCTACTGCTTCATTATTAGTTTATGAAAATGCAATGGATTTCTGTATATTGATTTTGTATCCTGTGACCTTACTGAATTCATATATCAGCTCTAGTAGTTTTTTGGTGGAGTCTTTAGGGTTTTCTATATATAGTATCATGTCATCTGCAAATAATGAAGATTTTACTGTTCCTTAACAATTTAGATGACTTTATTTCTTTCTCTTGTCTGATTGCTGTAGTTAGGACTTCTGATACTCTGTTGAGTAAAAGTGGTGAGAGTGGACATTCTTATCTTGTTCCTGATCTTAAGGGAAAAGCTCCATTTTTCACCATTAAGTATAATTATTAACTGTTTTAATTGTGCAATTCAGTGATATTTAGTATATTCACAATGTTGTGTCACCATCACCTCTATTTAGTTCCAAGACATTTTCATTATCCAGCCCACAAAAAAAACCGCTGTGTCTATTAGTGCCCACTCCCTATATTCTACTCCACCCAGCCCTGACAATCGGGGGTCTGTGTCTATGGATTTACCCATCCTGAATGTTTCAAATAAAGGGAATCGTACAATATGTGGCCTTTTGTGTATGGCTTCATTCACTTAATGTAATATTTTTGATGCCCATCCACATTGTCATATGTATTTTTATGGCTGAATTATATTCCATTGTATGGATATACTACATGCAGTCATCATTCAGTGGACAGTTAAGTCCTTTGGCCATTGTAAATAGTGTTACTATGAAAATTTATGCACAAGTATTTGTTTGAATACCTGTTTTCAGTTCGTTTGGTTATATACCTAGAAGCAGAATTTGAGTCTTATGGTAATTTTATGTATAACTTTTTGAGGAATTGCAAAACTGTCTTCCACAGTGGCTATACCGTTTTACATTTCTACCAGAAATATACAAGAGTTCTAATTTTCCATATCCTTGTCAACACTTATTTTCCTTTTTTAAAAAAGATTTTGTAGGATTGTTTATTTATTTGAGAGAGAGTGTGTGGGAACAGGGGTCGGAGGGGCAGAGGGAGACTCAAGCAGATTCCCTGATGAGCATGGAGCCCAACACAGAACTCGATCTCACAACCATGAGATCATGACCTGAGCTAAAACCAAGAGTTGGTTGCTTAACTGAATGAGCCATCCAGGTGCCTCAACTCTTTTTTCCTATTAAAAAAAAAAAAATACAGAGTAGTAGGTGGTTCAGTTGGTTAGGTGTCTGCCCTTGGCCAGGTTATGATCCTGGGACTGAGTCCTGCATAGAGCTCCCTGCTCAATGGGGAGCCTGCTTCTCCCTCTCCCTCTGCTGCTCCCCCTGCCTGTGTTTTCTCTTGCTCTCTGTCAAATAAATAAATAAAATCTTTTAAAAATAAAAATTTTTTAAATGGCAACCTTAGTATGGAGTGGTATTTCATTGAGGTTTCAATTTGTCTTTCCCTAATGACTAATGATGTTGAACATCTTTTCATATGCTTGTTGTCTATTTGTGTAAATTCTCTGGAGAAAAGTTCATTCAAGTTCTTTGCTCATGTTTAAAATGAGTACTAAATACTTAATCTACCCACACCTTGATCATGGACTTCCCAGCCTCCATAGCCATGAGAAATAAGTGTGTGCTGTGTATGAGCCATCCTGTTTATGGTATTCTGTGATAGCAGCCTGAATTAACTAAGAAAAAGGTGTGAAGATTTCTTTTATGTTTTCTTCTGAGAGGTTTTTTTTTTTTTTTTTTAAGATTTCTTAATTTATTTTAGAGAGAGAGAGCATGAGCAGGAGGGAGAGAGGGAGAGGGAGAAAGAATCTCAAGCCAACTCCACGTTGAACACAGAGCCCAACACAGGGCTCAGTCTCACAACCCTAGGATCACCACTGAGCTGAAACCAAGTGTCAGATGCTTAACTGACGGCACTACCCAGGCACCCCTGTTTTGAGAGTTTTATTGTTTGTAGCTTTATAGTTCTTATATTTAGGTACTTCAACCACACATTTTTATATATTTTTGTGTATAAGTGTACTTCATTTTTTTTGCACATTGATGTCCATCCAGTTCTCCCAGATCCATTTGTTGAAGAGACTGTTCTCTCCCTCATCAAAAGGTTTTGGTGCCTTTGTGAAAAATCAATTGCCTGTAGATATATGTGTTTATTTCTGGACTATCAGTTCTCTTTCATTGACTTAAATGTCTCTCCTTATGCAAAAACCACAGTATTTTGATTACTGTGGTATTGTAGTAAGTTTTGAAATTGAAAAGTCCCCCAGATTTGTTCTTCTTTTTCAAGATTGTTTTGGCTATTTGGAGTTCCTTGAGACGAAATATGAATTTGAGGATTGGCTTTGCTATTTCTTCCAAAAAGTCCAAAAAGTCCAAAAAGTCTTGGAAGAATTGCTTTGAATCACTTTGAGAAGTATTGTCATCCTCATAATAGTAAGTCTTTTAATCCATACACATGAGATACCTTTCCATTTATTTAAGTCTTCCATAACTTCTTTCAGCAGTGTTTTATAATTTTCAGTCAGTAATTTTTGCTTCTTCTTGGTTAAATTTATTGCTGAGTAATAAATTAGCACCAACCTCAAAATTTCTGATTCAATACAACTAAGGTGGGGTCCAATAATTTGCGTTTTTAGGAAGTTCCTAGGTAATGCTAATATGCTGGTGTGGGGGCCACATTTAGGAACTAATGATTTGGGCAAAGACTCAAGTAATAGATTTTTGGGGAAAAAATTCTCCAGACAATTTTCAGTGTACAGCCAGGATAGAAAAATTACTTCTCTAGCACTATTTCCTCTCTAATTATAGAGAGACAGAGAGTACAGTAAGCCTAACCCTCCTAAATCAGGACACTTCGATTGAATGACAAAATAGGAGAGGAAGAAGGAAGGAATGTCAGATAGAGTTCCAGGGTGAATTAGAGACTCTCTGATAGGTTTGACCTCCATGGTGGGAAAAGAATGTTCGGATTCAGTTCCTAAATTTTACTTCAGCTCAGTTTAGAAATTTTACTTCTGTTCAGCCTTTAATCTCTACTTTTCTATGGTTATAGAACTAAGGGAAAAAACCGTTTCCTGAAATTTCATTTGACACCCTTCTATCTGGATAGAAATGCTCTTCAGAAACCTTACTGAGTATCTAATACCATAGGAACTTAGATAACTCCTGGGGTGAATCTTGCTTTTATTCTGGCTCTGCCCTTCCATCTGATAATGTATTTCTTGAATTCAGGTAGCAACTGTTTAAAATTATTTGGTCGGTAGGAGATGGAGCTAAAGAACATCATTGCCCCTAGCACTAAACCATTATAGGATCATATGAACAAATGCTTCCCAACAAAGTGGCACACATAGAAATGATAATATAGTATTCATATGGCATACTGGGACAAGAAGAAGAGACTCCTTACAGCTGAAGATAAGCAGCCAGGGGTTCTGACCAGCTGCTCCAAGGACTTAGGGCAGTCAATATCTCCATTAGCTAGAACCAAACCTGTTGCATAGAAATTTCTGATGTAGCCAAAGTATCGATCTACTTCATGTAGTTGCAACCTTCCATAATACATAGTGTTTAAAGAAGATGTCCTCAAAAAGCCATTGTTGGGGGGAAAAAAAGAAGAAGTCATTGTTGGCATGAATATCTTATACATGATTTTATCTAGATCTGTTTAATTGTGCATTTACTCATGATATGTGTGAATTTGTTCCATGATACAGTTGTACAATAAATATTGCCACAATCCTGGAGTAATACTGGAAACTAAAGGGGCAGAATTAGAAAGTCTAGGATATTTAGGGAAGGTTAGTGTGGTTCTACTTCAGGTGTTCCATAATCAGAAACAATCCCTTGAGAGCAGGTGGCTCGCCTTCCTCCATGTGTAACTTGGCTGTGGGCGGAGCTCCCAAGCCATGGCATCTAATATCCAACATCCTTCTGGAACACCATACAGACAGGCCCCCATCTGCACATTGTAGATCTGTGGGACACAGGTCTCTACCAAAATCAAACCCTCCTCCCCATCTCCGTGGGGGCAGCTCTAGTTTAACTGCTTGTTGGGTCCATGCGTATTTTTCTTCAGGCCAATACAAAGATGTTGGAAATGCTCTCTAGTAGGTGAGAAGAGTCCAAAGGTAGTTTTCCTGATGGAAGTTGAATAACCTTTCTGTTTTCAGTCTCTTCAAAGGAGTGGCTACAAATGGGCAGAAGATACTGCTATATGAACAAATTGGCCTGCATCCAAACAAAAAGGTCTCTGCATCAGGAACACATATTTACAGCTGAAGCTCAAGAAATTACATGGGGAAATAGTATTTAAAATTGAAGACATTTGGGGGGGGTACCTGGATGGTTCAGTCAGTTAAACATCCCACTCTTGATTTTGGCTCAGATCACGATCTCAGGGTCGTGAGATGGAGCCCTGAGTCAGGCTCTGAGCTCAGCAGAGAGTCTGCTTGAGATTCTCTCTCTCTCCCTCCCGTCTGCCCTTCTCCATCCCACTTATGCTCTCTCTCTCTCAAATAAATAAATCTTTTAAAAAATATTGAAGAATTTTTTAGTTGTATAAATTCTGCTTTTATGTAAAAATGCAGGATACTCCAATTATGGACAGATTATTGTTAGTGATATGTACAGTTATAGAGGTTTTCCACATTCAAAATAGAAATAAACTCTTTCTGTGTTAGAAGAAACGGGTCTGGGGCTAGAAGGGGGAGTGGGGTGGATCTGCACAGCATTTGAATGTGTGAGTTAGTCTAAGTGAACAGAGGTGAACGGCAAGCAAACATAAAAACTAATACCCAGAAACTAAACTGGATTAGAGCAGCAAAAAGAGATCACAGAAGCGTGAAACTAGAAGCAGATATTAAGAAACCAAACTGGATAAAATCCCAGAGATGGTTTGAGACTCTAAGTCATCAGGAAGAATGGAGCAACTTCTCTCACCAGTGAGATCTGATCTGATTATACGTTCAGGAATTATAGCTTCTTCTGGAAAAAGTAACAGTAGATTCCAGATACTGAAGGTGGATAAGGACCTTTCTTAGGATAATGCTTCCTGTCCTGCAACATCATTACTATGTTCTCTTATGACATAACCTAGTCTGAGACCTAAATTTTCCAGAGATACCAACATGTATTAGCCAACAGGCTGAAGAGGGTGGTCGCACACACAGTCCCTCTAAACTCAGTGAAGTCCGTACTTCTTGTTCTTGGCAATCCAACAAGATAGCTTGCTTGGAAGATTCACTTGGAGGCCAACACACTGTAGGCTGACAGGATGAGCCAACCTTCCAATCAGCTCAAGGAGAAGAATTCCATGATAAGAAGGGTGACACGGAAGGAAACAAGTTAGCACTAGAGGTTCCAGGTGCTCAACGGCTGTTGGCCATCTGAACTGCCAGGTGCTTACCCTCCATTTATGCAAAGTGGACGTGTACCCGGATAGTATAGTTATGCCAGCTAGGACGGTCATGCCTGTAGTTATACTTCATACTAATCAAAAACAAAAACAAAAACAAACCTGCTATCTCTTGGTGCATGTTCGGATAGCAATACGTAAAGTACTGCACCTGCCTCCTTTGAGGGACAGACTAGTGATTAAGGTCCCTGGACCTACTAACTGATCACCTCTACCTGGGGCTTGGACTCCTGTCCAGACTGTTACAAATGTTCAATCATTGCCTCTAGGATGTAGCACGAACACCTATACATCAAATTAGTGTATTTTTAGGCAAATTCCAGACAAAATATCAGACACATTTAACTAATCATGTTTAAATCTAATTTTATTTCTCATAGTATTTTTTTTCCTCCTGGGGTGGAAGTGAGATTGATTTTAAAAATAGTTACCATGACTCAGAAATGGAGAAAATGCAATGTGCCTTACTATTAGTCAAGGGGCAAAAATCCTACTCAAATTAATTTAAGCAGAAGAGACATTAGCTGATTGTGGTCTTGGTGAGAATAGAGAAGGATCCAACCAGGCACTCTGGACCCAGGGACTCAAAGAATATTGAAATCTCTTCTCATTCTCTTTCTCTCTCTCTCCCTCTGCATTGTGTTTCTTCCTCACATGTCTATTTCTCTGTGTTTTGGCCTCATTCTCTTCTGTTACTGATATGACTTTTTACAAGACATGCCAGCCCCTTTAGCTTCATAACCTTTTTCCCTTCTAGCTCCATAACCCCAGAGTCAGGGGTGCCCTTTATTTTAATTTTTTAAAGATTTATTTATTTATGAGAGAGAGAGAGAGAGAGAGAGAACACACCTGAGAGAGTTAGGGGGTGAGGAGCAGAAAGAAGGAATCTCAGACAGATTCCCTGGTGAGTGAGGAACGAACTCTGGGCTTGATCTTGAGTACCTGATGAGGAAAGATATGGATTATCTCATTTTGTGTTACCCGCTCTGAATCATAACCCATGAATAATCCCTCTGGCAGGAGGTTGAGGTACTTTAGGTCACTTGCCCTTGGCTTCCTGGGTGAGAGAGGACTGTTATCAAAAGAAGGGGTGGAGCCTAACTGGGTAAAACTCTACCTCCTGCAACCTTCCTCACCTCCCCTATTCTTTCCCCGCTTTCCTTGGCTTGCATGTGTTAAATTGGATATTAGCAAGAACAAGAAGAATCAAAGCTTTTATGTCTTGAGATTTTGTAGCACATAAACTTTGATCCACCTCCTGTTTTTCGCTAGCAGAGACCATGTGGAACAGCTGGCCTGAGAACTTTCGGAATTTCATCCCCTGCACCCCCCATGATACCATTACAGTGGAAGTCTGAAGGTTTTTATAAGCAGAGTGGGCTAACATTGATCTGGAGGGAAAAAACGCCAATATGCTATAGCAGCAAACATCATAACCAAAATACATGTCTTTGAAACATTGAAATTCATTGAATTGGGGACTGGTTAAGACGGCCTCTTTGCACATGTAATCATCATCTGTAGATTCAAAGCTCCTGGGTTTTCCTGGTGAATGATGCTCCTGATAAATATCTCTTTGTTTTGTGGACAATAAAATGATTCAACAAATGCCATATGTAGTATTTAGCTCTCAAGGAGACCTACGGCCCAGTTGGAACACATCCTGTTTACTGTGCCTACTGGAGGGTAGAATGAACAGATTGCTGGTAATAGCTCACTCCACTTCGTGTCTGTCAGGTACCATGTGCCAGGTCAAAAACTGACCACATGCAATGTGGACACCATTATTTTTCCACTTCTCTCCATTCCTGGGAAGCTTCAAAGAAGAACAAAGAAAATAAATTGCAAGAACACTATTCAAACAACAAATTGTGATGAGACATCTGACCTTTATATTATGATGACTAATTAATAGCAGTGTTGATTAAAATTTGACCAAATTCGGCCATTTTAAGTGTTAACAGAAACACTTTGATGTCATTCTTCACAATTTTCTGGCATGAAATCCTATTAGAAAGTAGATTCTGAAGAGCAGTACCACTACAGCAAAAAAGCATTCCTATTCATATACGAAAGACAGTGTAGGTGGATATGACCAAAATACAAACCAAGTGACAAGTGATAACGTCTAACTTCTGCTACTTAGGAGCTAGTTGGTTGCTGAGAATTGCACTTCGGATACTGAAAATGCTCACTGTTCTGCGTGCATGAATTCTCCACACCTGGATACTCAAAGTGTAGTACGGGGTCCTGTAGCAGCACCCAAGAGCTTATTTAAAATGCAAATGATTTGGCCCTACTCTAGACCCACTGAATCAAAAATTCTGGGAGCCGGGCCAGCAATCTGTGTTTTACAAGGCTTCTGCATGCTTCTGGTGCACCCTAATGCTGGGGAGCACCATCCTGATGAGTGACCACCGTTCTCCTGGTGGCCTGTGCCTCTGTCCAAGTACTAGAACTTGATGATGTAGAAATGTGTGATGCGTGGGTCTCCCTTGTCTCCTGTCGCTACTCGCAGCGTAGACCAACCCAGTAGTCCTCCCATGTTGCAATGACTTCTTTCTCCTAAACACCCCTCCCCCACACACACACACATTAGATGGAATGAAATGTTTCATTTTCCTCCTCCCTTTTTGTAAGTCATCCGCAAGAACTTCTCAGGTTGCTTTTACTTGTGGAGTTCTAAGCTCCGTGATCTTTAATCAATGCCATATAGAGACAATGCCGTCTCTAAAAGTTAATGCTCCTCAAGCATCTATTCTCTGTAACATATATTCTTTAAAAATCCATTTTTATTTTTAACTCTTTTTTCACAAGACTGGAAGACTTGAATTTCCTATGTCAGTACCAGGGAAAAATCATTTCAGCATGTATTCTAGCCAACCCTAGCCCATTCACTCCTTACTATTCATATATTAATTAAAAATTGAATTGTGGAAAGATCCTGTGAACCAGGATCAATCAGTATCAACAAATGCTTAAGTGTATGTTACAACCAGTACTCTGTTCTAGGAGCAGCAGAATATATATAAAGGGCCTAAGACATGATCAGCATTTAACAAAGTGGTCAAAGAGAACAGAGGAACTTGAAAAACTTAATGACAGTATCAGAGGGGAGAAGAGCTATCTCTGGGCATTATATGATTAATTATAAAATAAATGGAAAAGTCAGTGGAGAGGAAGAGATCACTGGATTTAATAAATCTGGGCAGGTTTCATTCAAGTTTCCTTCCCTGAGCACATGTTTACAAAATGCCTGTTCCAAGAAGGGCCTTGTGCAGGTGCTGCAGAGAATATGTGACTTGAGCCAGGCATCTGGGAAAGGCAATTCAAATGGCAAAAACAACATGAGCACAGGTGTGATTTGAGGAGTTAATACACTAGGTCTGTCTACCTTCTCCTCACCTAGACCCATAACCGACCATCATCAACCTCTGGGTGTATGGTCTTTGGAAGTTGATGTTGAATTTTAGTTATTTTGTCATGTACACCTGGAACAGTGGCCCGTGATTTACCAGCTTGTCAGAACTGCTTTGCACAAATGCCAAGATTGCTGGTGTGCACTGATTTTATTGATAGGGTCCTGAGTTTCTGTATGGCCATGTACCAGAATGTGCCTCTGTGACCACACCTTCATAAAAACCTCAGACCCTGATGCTTGAACTGACTCCCCTGAATGAAGACATTTTGCACATGTCCTCTGCTAGAGAGAAAGCACATCCTATATGGCCCTAAACAGGGAAGGACTTGAAAGCCTGTATCTGATCTCTCTGGCTTCTGACGAATACATTATCTTTTTCCTGTTACTTGTGCTTTGTACCTTTTGCTGTGGTAAACCTTAGCCATGAGTGTAACCTGATATTGAGTCTTATAAGTCCTTTTAATGAATCGCCAAACATGGAGTGGTCAGTCAATGGACCCCTGAAACATATGGCATGCAACAAAATTCAAAAGGCACATGATTTTGGGGAGAGGTAGAAACAATAAATATTTAGACCTGATGGGAAAATTCAATTCTTTTATTTTTTATTTTTTATTTCTTTTTTTATTAGTATGTTCAATTAGCCAGCATATAGTAACAGCATTAGTTTTCAACGTAGTATTCAATGATTCATGAGTTGCGTATAACACCCAGTGCTCATCACGACACGTGCCCTCCTTAATACCCATCACTGGTTACTCCATCCCCCCACCCCCTGGAAAATTCAATTCTTGATTGCTGAATATAAGTAAAAGGTATGTGGGTGTTCATTGTACTGTCAAGTTTCCTGAAGGTTTGAAATTTTTCAAAATCCAAATTTGTTTTTAAAAATGGGTAGTATTAGAAAAAGACTAAGTACAGAGAAATGTTAGCAACTTACAAATCAATTACTGCAAATGTGTATGGACTTATTTGTATATAGAATCATAGAATTTTAAGTTGTCTTGAAAACTAGAAGTCTTACACTCCACTGTTTAGTCAAATCTGTTCATCTTTTCTTGTTTGTTTGCATGTGTATTTTGGCAAGAACTCCTGCCTTGGACAGATGGGGGGCTGAGGGGCATCATAGAGCCCTGAGTTCCTGGGTTGGAAGCCGGCATGAGGCGGTGATAAATGGAGCCAAGAGGGTAATTACCAGGTCAGTTTCCTATGGAGTTACTAGGTCAGTAGTGCCAAGACCAATAGTCTAGGGTCAGGATGCCAAAATCAGAACAAGCAGAAGAGGAATCTCAGGTTCAAAGCTGATCTGTCTGACAGAGCAGACAAATGCAAAGAGAGTTCAAACAGGGAGGGAGGCAGACGAGCCAAGAATGATCTTTGACAAAAAGTACATACAGTTACATTTCTTTTTTAGCCTGGTTACTGCTGAAAGAGTTGGTATATCCTGAAGAAACTGATGCAGCTAGGGACTGGACATTTATAAGATCCCAGAGTTCTCTCTCATCCTGAGATTGAATAAGTGTTTTCTTACATTTTCTTCTAGTGTTATTACTTGAAATTTTACATGTAATTGTTTAATCCCTCTGGTTAAACTGTCATATCTCTATGCATGGGTGAGATTGGTTTATACTGTGCTAGCTTCTTCAGGTTTTATTAATAGGCTATGCATAGTGGTCAAGTACATTAATTCTGGAGTCAGACTCCATGGTTCCCAATCTTGGCTCTACCAATAAGTGGCAGTATTACTTAACCTCTTGATATCTCACTCTCTTCTCTATAAAATGCAGCTAAAAATATTACCTACCATAGGGTTATCACAGCAATTAAATGAGATCTGGATGTAAAGCTCTTGGCACAGTTCTGATAGAAAGTAGGTCCTGAATAAGTTTTAATTCTTTTATTAGTATTTGAAGCATCAGAAGGAATTACAAATAAGAAAAGAAGGAAGGCTGGAATGACCCCTATTATGTTGGGTGGTAATAAAAAGTATCAGGAGCAAGATAGTGAAATAGGAGTTTCTGCTTTTGTCCCACCACAGAATCAGTTTTGACAATCATTCACAGATGAGAATACCTTTGTGGGTGTCCGGCAATCCATTGGAGGAGTTCTGGCACATCATCAAAACAAAAAACCTGAGAATAGACACAATGAAGAGGGCAAGAAGAACAGTTTTACTTTATTTGCATAAGTTCTGGGGATCTAACATACAACATGGTGGCTATAATTAATATTACTGTATCATATACTTGAAATTTGCCAAGTCTATAGATCTTAAGCATTCTCACCACACAGACAAAAAAAGATACTTATGTGAAATAATGTATGTTTACTTAATTATGATAATCATTTGACAATCTATACATATATCAAATTATGTTGTATACTTAAATATATATAATTTTGCCAATTATACCTCAATAAAACTGGTTTAAAAATAGTTTTGGATAAATAGAGGTATGTGTCTATAAATAGATAGATACAGATATTAATGTATGTGTGTACACATATATTTCCTAGCTCTGTCTGCTGAGAGAGCCTAGAAGCAGTGATATCTCAGTAGCAACAAACATATTTGGTGCCCAGATTTTTTTCGATAAATACACTTTTCCAAAAAATAAAGAGAAACCAAAGCTCCTTAGAGAAATGGCTGGTTCCAGGGCTGAAACAGAAAGAGAACAAGAGGAGCCTGGAAAATCTTGTAATGCCAAAAAATAGGTGGTCAAAAATGATGAGGGCATGTTGAAAGAACATAGGAACCAATATGAAGGTCCCAATGGCTAAATCTGGGACAAATCATGCAAAAAAAATAATGATAGGGCACCTGGGTGGCTCAGTGGGTTAAGCCGCTGCCTTCAGCTCAGGTCATGATCCCAGGGTCCTGGGATCGAGTCCTGCATCGGGCTCTCTGCTCAGCGGGGAGCCTGTTTTTCTCTCTCTCTGCCTGCCTCTCAGTCTGCTTGTGATCTCTCTCTGTAAAATGAATAAATAAAAAAATCTTTAAAAAAATGATAATAACATATTATAACCCATGGAATAAAAATGATGTCCATAAGGTCATCTTATAAAAAAATTGAATAAAAACAATCGGTGGAGTAGAGAAGTCTCTTCATTAAAATAGAATCTCAAGAAATCTCAAGAAATGTTGAAGTGATAGAAATAAGAAATCACCATTTGCCAGCCACATAGTAAACATTGTTTCAGCCAAGAATCATTAATGGATGCCAAGAGTAGTGGGCTAGGGTGTAGAGAAATGGGATTTTTACATTATGTCAAAGTATCTCCCCAGAAAATACTTACTGATGGCAAAGAGAACAAGTGTCAAGGTCATGATAGACAAATGAAAGTTGAAAAACTATCCCAGATCGAAGAGACTGAGGAGACATGAAAACCGAATGTACTGTGTGATCCTGAGTTGTTGCCTCCTGGTCCAAGTAAGGAAGACATTAGTGGACAGTTGACAAAAGCTGAATATGGTCTATAGATTAATTAGTGGCATTTAATTGTGTTATTTTCTCAGTTTTGATCATTAGAATGTGATTATGCAACATTTAGCATTTGGGGAAGTTGAGTTAAGGGTATACAGAAATTCCTTGCACTGTTTCAGCAACTCTTGTAAGGCTGAAGTAGTTTCATAATGAAAAGTTAACAAACAAACAAAAAAATTTTTCCTGTTCACCAAAACCTTTCCAGATCTTCTAAGATACTTATTAGTAATAGACATTTTATATAAAGTTAGCTTGGTTCTATTTTACAGAACCGGGATCGTCTTATACCTGGCTCTATTTTGTTTCCACTGAACAAATGTATTCAATTCTTTTTGGATATTAGCTCGACTCACAATGACCTAGTTTAACTTCCTTCTCCTTGAAGATGGGCCCCAGACAACCATATCTCTACTTGTATGACTTCATTCCCTGATCACAGATGATCACATCATGCATAGAAATCAGACCCAAACCTGCTCCATCAGATGTTTCTACCAGGAATTTGAACTTGGGGCCATAACATTCTTTTTCGGACTGATCCACTGACTTGAGGAAGGAAAGTTTAAAACTTCAAAGCTGGAGTATAGTGGTAACCTGATGGGCAAATTGAGCAGCAGAGACAGTTGCTAGGCAGAGAAATGACAATTCAACAGAGAAGCCAAGACAGGAAATGAGAAGGCATTTCCTGGGTTCCTGGTTGCTAACCAAGTTAATATCCCATGCTCCTTCTGAGGTACTTCTGCCCTCAGATTCTGGAAGACACATTGAATCCTTAGATTACATTCTCCCTCTTGGCTCCAAGAAGCTACCAAGAGGCTGACACCTCACTAGCTGTGTTTACAGAAATCATTTTTTATAAAAAATTGCTAACTAAGTATTGATGAAATGAAAAGATAAGAAGGAAACAAGGCATCACAGAGGTAGCCACTGCAGGAAGCAGATACCACCATTAGGGTTGGAGGAAACAGAGGAACACACTTGGGACTGTTAAAACTTGAAAAGGGGGAACCAGGAAGAAATGAAGATCCCAGCCCCAACAGCACAAAGCACACTAAGGAGGGGTGGGCTAGAAGCAGAGAGATAGTCAGAGGATAACTGGCCTGGCAGCTGAGATCATTTTCTGTCCCTTGGAAACAAAGCATTCTAATAAAAACCGTAATATTTTATGCAAATTTTGCATGGCAATATAGATATTCTACAAGAGGATTTCAAATGGTTGCACAGTACTTGATTATATACCTGTATCCCAATGATTCACAGTCCTCTTCTTTTAAATCTTTTGGTTGTTTTTAGTTCCTCACTATTATGTACAACATAGCTGTGAACATCCTTCCAGGGGCACCTGGGTGGCTCAGTTATTAAACATCTGCCTTTGGCTCAGGTCATGATCCTAGGGTCCTGGGATTGAGCCCCACATCAGGCTTTCTGCTCAGCAGGAAGCCTGCTTCTCCCTCTCCCACTAGCCCTGCTTATATTCCCTCCCCCCTTCTCTCTTTGTCAAATAAATAAATAAAATCTTTTTTAAAAAATACTTCCATATTCTTCATTGTATATTTATCTTCGTATGGATCTTTAGTTCTCTGAAATAATTGCTAAACTTGCAGGTCAAGTAGATGCACTTTATTTTATTGCTTTTTTACTGAAGATTTTATTCACTTACTTGACACAGCAGGGAGAGAGAGAGGGAGAGAGTACAAGCGCAGGGAGTAGCAGGCTCTCTGCTGAACAAGGAGCCTGATGTGGGACTTCATCCCAGGAACCTGAGATCATGACGTCAGCTGAAGGCAGACACTTAACCGACTGAGCCACCCAGGCCCCCAAGTAGATACACTTTAAAAAACAAAGCTTTGTGTATTGAAAATTGTCAAATTGACAGAAAAATTACATGAGTAGTATAAATGAAGCCTAGGTTCAACAATTATTACTTTTTCCACATTAATTTTCTCTTTCTTTCTCGAATCATGTAAGAATAATTTGCATATAATAAAAAGCTGTACACTTACAGTCATTTAAAAAATTTAATTCCAGTGGAGTTAACATGCAGTGTTAGTTTCAGGTGTACAATATAGTGATTCAACAATTCTATGTGTTATTCAGTGCTCATTATGATAAATGTACTCTTAATCCCCTTCACCTATTCTACCCATCCCCCCATGAACCACCCCTCTGGCAGCTCTTAGTTTGTTCTCTATAGTTAAGAGTCTGTTTGTCTCTTTTTCTTTGTTCAGTTGTTATTTTTTTTCCTTAAATTCCACACATGAGTGAAATCATACAGTTTTTGTTCTTCTCTGACCAACTTATTTCACTTAGCATAAAAGGGTATACATTTTAAAGGCTTTTAATTCATATGGCCAAAATGCATTTCAGAAAAATTGTACCGATTTACACCTATTAACAACATATGAAATTGTTTCTTCCCTAACCCCATCCTTCCATTTCTGGCCAAATACAGTCTTAATTACTGTAGCTTTATAATATAATACATTTTAAAATACATGAATGGCTTAGTTAGGCATCAGTCTCTTGATTTTGGCTCAGGTCATGATCAGATCTTGGGGCTCTGCACAGGGTACGGAACCTGCTTAGAATTCTGTATCTCTGTCTCCCTCTACCCTTCCCCAACTTCTTAAAAAAAACCCAAAAAGACAAAAAAAAATTTCATTATCTGGAGGGTCAAGTTTCCCCATATTTTTTTCCTTTTAAAAATTGTATTGATTAAAATTTGATTTATTGATTAAAATGAGGCACCTGGGTGGCTCAGTGGGTTAAAGCCTCTGCCTTCAGCTCAGGTCATGATCCTAGGGTCCTGGATCAAGGCCCGCATCCGGCTCTCTGCTCCACAGGGAGCATGCGTCCTCCTCTCTCTCTGCCTTCTTGTAAAAAGTAGTTTTTTAAAAGTTTAAATTTTTTATTAATTTATTAATTATTAATAAATTAATTATTAATTAATCATTCAGATACATTTAAACATTATTTTTAAAGATTTGAAGAGTTCCCATGAAAAGGGTCCTTGTAAGTTAGAGCTGCATACTAGAAGTATTTGAAAGGATGCATCTAAGATTTGCTCTTTTTTTTTTTTTAGAGTATTCTTATTTTATGTGCAAGAAGTTGCCATTAAGGTAGATATCTTGGATATCTGCAGTTAAGGTGGGTATCTTGGATGACCCATTGAAAGAAGTTCACTTAATCCAACTTAATGAGGCCAATATCCTTTGAGTACTGACGGAAACACTGGCGACGCATACTGAGGCAGTATTTCCGGATCAGACCAGGGTGGTTTGAGCAGAACCCAGCAGGAACAAGAACTCCTGCTAAATGTCCTCAGTTGCTCCAGTAGAGATGCTGGTGGCCCATCCTGGAGGCAGCAAGGCAAAAAGTAAGATTTGCTTTAAAATACACAAGCCAAAAGAGGAAAAAACGGGGGCAGGAGGTAAATAGATAATACAAGATCAAAAAGAGAATGGTAACTATTGAACTGCATCATGGGTTTATTACACTAATTTCTCTATGTTTGAAATTTTCTGTGGTAAAAGGTAAGACAAAAAGAAATTCTCTTAAAACTTCTATTAAAATAATAGATTAAGGGCACCTGGTTAGCTCAGTCGGTTAAGTGTCTGACTTTAGCTCAGGTCAGGATCCTAGAGTCCCAGAATTGAGTCTGCTTCTCACTGTGACCCTTCCTCCTCTTGTGGTCGCTGTCTCACGCTCTATAAATAAATAACTAAATAAATAGCTAAATAAATAAATAAATAAATAAAATCATAGCTTAAATCAGAATCACTTGACGTCATTACTATATAAACTCTTGCTGTCAGTATTCACAATATATTTACTTATTGGCTTTATCCCATAATAGACATAAAGTAGTTTCAGAATTTCTAACTCATTCCCTTATGAAGAACAAAATTTTTAACTATAGTACAATATTCATGTGTAGCTCTATTTTCTTTTTAGCCCTAGTGCAGGGGTGTGCAAACTTTTTCTCTAAAGGGCCATATAGGAAGTATTTTCAGTTTTGGGTATCCTACCATCTCTGTTGCAGCTACTTCACCCTACCATTGTACTGGAAAAGCAGCTATATGCAACATATAAATGAATAAGCGTAGATGAGTCTAATAAAATTTAATTTGCAAAAGTAGCCAGTGGACTGGATGTAGTCTGTAGGCCTTAATTTGTCAGACACCTCCTTAGAATATGTAGTCAAAATTTTGATGTTCAAAGTTACCTGGATGAGTTTTTGTCTGTCCTTCAGTGCGATTAGGTTATTCTTTTGTAATATAGTTGGGCTCATTTGTTACTATCTGTATTCCATTTTGGTGCCTCTTACATCCTGGTTGAATTAGATAACTTATTTTTTGCAAATGTGAAACAGTAACATGGTTCTAAAACTCAGCACTATCCAAGGAAGTTTGCCTACAAAATTCTTAGTACCCTCTCAGTCCTTTTACCCTGTTCCTACTCCTCTTTCTTCTTTTCCACTTTGCTCTCATCCACTCCCTGTAGACAACCAACCTCACTGGTTTCTGGTTCACTCTTCCTCCCCTCTCCCTTCCCTTCACTTCCATCCCCCTCCTTTCTTTTCCTTTTTTGTCCCTCCTCCTCCTCTTCCTCTTTCTCCTTCTTCCACAAATAAGCAGTAGAGATGTATTTTCTTTTCCTGTTTTTCTTACATGAAGGTAAATACCCTTCTGTATTTTGCTTTTTGCACTAAAAAAATTTTTTTAAGATTTTATTTATTTATTTGACAGACAGAGATCACAAGTAGGTAGAGAGGCAGGCAGAAAGGGGAGGAAGCAGGCTCCCCGCTGAGCAGAGGGCCCCATGGAGGCTCCATCCCAGGACCTTGGGATCATGACCTGAGCCGAGGGCAGAGGCTTTAATCCCCTGAACCACCCAGGTGCCCCTGCGCTTAAAATTTTTATCCTGAAATCAATCCGTACCAGTTCATAGAGATCTTCCTCATTCTCTTTTATAGCTGTGTAATGTGCTTTTGGGCTGCTATACAATAGTTTATTCAATTATTCTAAGAGGAGTTACTCTTAACTTATATACAGTTTTTAAAATTCAAGGGTAACCTGTAACCAGGTCAAGAAATAAAACATTATTAGTACCTCAAAAGCCTGCCTTGTGCTTCCTTCCTGTTACTGCCCCACTATCTATGGTAACTAACCACTATCTACTTCTAAGACTAAAGATTACTTTTACCTACTTTTGTTCTTAATATCAATGGAATTTTACAATATGCACTCATTTGTGTCTCACTTCTTTCATTCAACATTAGATTGTGAGAATTATCTATATTATTCTCATCATTCTCGTTGCTGTATAGAGCGCTATTTCCCTGTTGTTGTTGTTGTTGTTTTAAAATTTATTTATTTTAGAAAGAGAGAGTGGGGGTGGGTGGGAAGAGGCACAGAATCTTCAAGCAGATTCCCTACTGTGTACAGAGCCCAACAGCAGGCTCAATCTCAAGACCCATGAGATCATAACTGAGCCGAAATCATAGTCAGACGCTGACTGAGCTACCCAGGTGCCCCTAATTTATCCATTTAACTGTTGACGGGTATTTGGGTAGTTCCCAGTTAGAAGCTATTACAAATAGTGCTGTCATGAACATTCCAGCACATGCCTTTGGGACGCATAGTCACACATATCTGATGGATATGTACTTAGGAATGGAATTACTGTATTACAGAATATGCACATTTGGCTTTAGTCTATGAAGCTAAAAGTTTTCTGAAATATCAGTTTACACTCCCACCAGCAATATGAGAGCTCTGTTTGCTCCACATCCTGACCAATCCTTGGTAAGTTCATTTGAGCTTTTCAGGTGGGTGTGGGTAGTAGTATACCACAGTGATTTCAGTGCACACTTCCCTGATGATTAACAAAGTGGGGTACCTTTGCATATGTTTATCGACTATCTGGATATGCTCTTTTATGTACTATCTGATCAAGTCTTTTGCCCTTTTCCTTTTTTTTTTTTTTTTTAAGGACTTCTAAAAAATATTCGAGGTACAAGTTGTGTCTTGACACCTTGGGCTGGGTTCCCCAGAAGAAAATCCTGAGATGAGGATTCTAGTGCAGATGATTTAATTAAGAAAGTCCTCCCTGGAGCAAAGATTACGGGAATATGAGAAGCAGGATAAGGAAGGGGAAAAAGCCACGCAAAGGTATGACTTCACGCAAAGTCCCACTGAGGGTAGTTTCAGCCTGTTCCATAGGGGAGCTCTGGGATGTTAGTTACACCTTAGACTTTTTCCCAGATTGAGACAAGAGAGCTGGGCTTTCATACCCCTGATATGTAATTCTGGTACATGCTACAACATGAATAAATCTTGAAGGCATTATGTTAAGTGAAATATACAAAAGGACATATACTGTATGATTCTATTTATATGAGGTACATAGATTACTCAACAACACAGAGACAGAAATTAGAATGGTTACCGGTAGCTGGGGATCAGGGGAAGAGAATGGAGAGTTATTATATAATGGGTACAAAGTTTCAGTTTGGAATGATGAAAAAATTCTAGATATGAGTAGCAGTGATGTTTGCACAACAATGTGAATGTGCTTAATGCCCCTGATCTATACAGTTTAAAATGGTTAACTTTTATGTTATTCACATTTTACCACAATAACAATTTTTTTAAAAAATTAGAAGGATCATAGACCATGATCAAGTGGGATTTCTCACTGGGATGTAAGGATGGTTTAACATACGCAAACCAATAAATGTTGGTCACCACACTAAAAGAATGAAAGAGCTAAAAAAATATAATCTTGGGGCACCAAGGTTTGTCATTCAGTGGAGCATGCAACTTTTGATCTTGGGATTGTGGGTTCAAGCCCCATGTTGGGTGTAGAGATTACCTAAAAAAATAAAATCTTTAAAAAACTGTGTAGCAAATGCATTTCCTAAAATCCAATATCTTTTCATGGAAAAAAAAAACTCTCAACAAATATAGAAAGAACACACCTGAACATAATAAAAGCTATATATGAAGCCAGAGCTAAATTTATACTCAATGGTGAAAGATTAAAAGCTCTAAGATCAGGAGCAAGATAAGGCTGCCCCCATCACTTTTATTCATCACAGTACTGAAAGTCCTAGCCAGAGCAATTAGATAAGAAAAAGATATAAAAGGCATTCAAAACAGAAAGGAAGAGGTGAAACTGTCTCTATTTGGAGATGACATAATCTTTTATATAGGAAATCCTAAATAATCCATCAAAACCATCTTAGAACTAATAAGCAAATTCAGTGAAGTTGCATTATACTAAATCAACATACAAAAATTGTTACATTTTTACAAACTAACAAAGATGATCTGAAACAGAAGTTAAGAAAACAATACCATTTATAATGCCATCAAAGACAATAAAATATTTAGGAGTAAATTTAACCAAGAGGTGAAAGATCAGGGGAAACATCCAAACTATAAGATATTAATGAAAGAAATTGAAGAAAACAAAGTAATGGAAAGACATCTGATGTTCATGGATTAGAAGAATTACTGTTGGGGCACCTGGCTCACTCAGTTGGTAGAACATGGGACCCTTTATCTCAGGGTTGTGGATTTGAGCCCCACGTTGAGTGTGGAGATGATTTAAAAATAACATCTTAAAAAAAAAAAAAAAAGAACTACTCTTGTTAGAATGTCTATACCACCCAAAGTGATCTACAAATTCATTGTAATCCCTATAATAATTCCACTGGCATTTTTCACAGAAATAGAAAAAATAATCTTAAAATTCATATCAAACCACGGAAGACTCCAAATAGCCAAAACAACCTTAAGAAAAAAGAACAAAGCTGGAGACATTGCAGTATCTAATTTCAAAGTTTATCACGAAGCTACAGTAATCAAAACAGCATGGTAACTGGCATAAGAACAGACACATAGACCAAGGGAACACAGGGCAGAGCCCAGAAATAAATACACACATATGTGCTCAACTATTATTTAACAAAGGAACCGGGGTGCCTGGGTGGCTCAGTGGGTTAAAGCCTCTGCCTTCAGCTCAGGTCATGATCCCAGGGTCCTGGGATCAAGCCCGGCATCAGGCTCTCTGCTCCGTAGGGAGTCTGCTTCCTCCTCTCTCTCTGTGTGCCTCTCTGCCTACTTGTGATCTCTATCTGTCAAATAAATAAATAAAAATCTTAAACAAACAAACAAACAAACAAAAAACACAAAGGAACCAAGAAAGCTCAATGGGGAATGATAGCTTCTTCAACAAATGACTTTAGGAAAACTGGATATTCACATGACAGAAGTGAAATTGGACCTCTCTCTTATACCACTCACAAAAATTAACTTGAAGTAGCTTAAAGACTTAAATGTAACACCTGAAACTATAAAACTAGAGAAAGAAAACATAAGGGAAATGTTCCTTGACTTTAGCAATGACTTTTAGGATATGACACCAAAAGTGCAGCAACAAAAGCAAAAATAAAGTGGAACTTACACAGACTAAAAAGTTTCTGAATAGCAAAAGAAACTCTCAGCAAAATGCAAAGACAACCTACAGAATAGGGAAAAATATTTGTAAACTATATATCTGAAAAGGAGTTAATATCTAAAATATAAAAGAAACTCATACAACTTAGTAGCAAAAAAAAAATCTGATTAAAATATTGGCAGAGGACCAAACAGAAATTTTTCCAAACAAGACATACAAATGTCCAATAGGTAAATGAACAGGTGTTCAACATCACTAATCACCAGGGATATACAAGTCACTACCACATTGATGTATCACCTCGCACCTGTTAGGCTATTATCAAAAAGACAGGAGGTAACAGATGTTGGTAGGGCAGTGGAGGAACTGGAACACTTATGTACTAATGGTATAAATGTAAACTGGTACAGGCAGTATAGAAAACAGTGTGGAGTTTCCTCAAAAAATTGAAAATAAGGGGCGCCTGGGTGGCACAGTCAGTTGGGCCACAGGCTCTTGACTTTGGATCAGGTCATGATCCCAGGGTCCTGGAATCAAGGCTCTCTGCTCAGCAGGGAGCCTGCTTCCCTCTCTTTCTGTCTGAGCCTGCCTCTCTGCCTACTTGTGATCTCTGTCAAATAAATAAATAAAATCTTTTAAAAAATAGGTCAGGCAAAGACAAACACTATATGTACTTACTTATATAAGAAATCTAAAAATCTCTTGGGAATAGAGAATAGAAGGGTGGTTGCCAATGACTGGGGAGTGGGGGAAATGGAGCGATGTTGGTCAAAGAGTACCAGTTTGCAGCTATAAGATGCATAAACTCTGGAGATCTAATATACAGAACAATGACTATAATTAACAACACTTTATTATATGCTTGTAAGATTTAAGAAGGTAAACTTTAAAAAAGATTTTATTTATTTGAAAGAGATAGAATAAGAGGTTAGAGGGTCAGAGGGAGAAGCAGACTCCCTGCTCAGCAGGGAGCCGCATATGGGACTCCAGGGCAGAAGGCAGTTGCCTAACCAACTGAGCCACCAGGTACCCAAGAAAGCAGATCTCAAATGTTATCGCCACACAGAAAAGAATGGTAATTATGTGGGGGATGGAGGTGTATCAATCGTACTGTGGTACGTGTATCAAATCATTACATCTTTGTACACTTTACATTTTGCAAGAAATACGCGTATCAAATCATTACATCTTTGTACACCTTACATTTACATATGTTATATGTCAATGATATCTGAAGAAAGCTGGAAAAATTTTAATTGGTTTCAATCTTATCTAAATTACATTCTAAAAGCTTTTTTATTAACATGTAAATATAGCCCTGGTATCTTATTAAGTGGGAAAAAATATATATTATCTCTGGTATGATCTCGTGTGTGTGCTTGTGCATATGTGTGTCTGTGTGACAATTTGGAAGCATCTATGTAGCTGAGATTGTGAGGATTTTCCCCCCAATATTTTTCCTTTCTTTCTCCTATCTTATTATCTGTAGTGTCTGATTTTCCTGCAGTGAAGACATATTCTCACAAGTTAACTTATATAAATATGTTATAGTTTTTGTTAATGTTAAGACATATAACAAGATGACGGGACACCTGGGTGGCTCAGTTGGTTAAGCAGCTGCCTTCGGCTCAGGTCATGATCCCAGCATCCTGGGATCAAGTCCCGCATCGGGCTCCTTGCTCAGCAGGGAGCATGCTTCTCCCTCTGCCTCTGCCTGCCACTCTGTCTGCCTGTGCTCGCTCTTGCTCTCTCTCTCTCTCTCTCTGACAAATAAATAAACAAAATCTTAAAAAAAAAAAAGACATATGACAAGATGTTAAGACATGTAACAAGATTGAATATGTTAAGACATATAACAATAATTTAATTTTATTTTTATTCTTACATTATGAATTTCCTGAGATTTTTTTTTTTAATCTTCTACTCAGCACAGTTACTGGCACATAGTTGCAATAGAAACTGAAGTACTGTCAGCTAATAAAATATGAAATAATGCCCTCGACTGTAACTTCCTTTCCTTTCTGCCAACAGAGGGCAACATGAACAAGTTGGTGGATTGGCGGTCGAGTTCATGATCTCCTGTCTGTCACCAAAGTTCAAGAAAGTCAATATTAAATTTGCAACAAACAAAAGCAACATAAATTGAATCTACAGAACTTTAGTAGGAAGAACTCCTGTCTGGCTTCTCTATCTGCAGTCTCACCTCTTTCCAACACCCCCACTACGGTGCTGCTAGAATTTTCCTGCTAAAGGAGAAGTCTGATAATATTTCCTTGTTTGTTTGTTTGTTTCTTTTTTTTTTTTTTTTCTTAAGCAGCAGTTGAACCCTTTTACCTATAGGATAAAGGCCAATTCTTTAGTGTGATATTTTGCTTTCTTACAATGACTTCAACTGCCATTTCCCACAATTCTTCACCCCTGGGGAAGTATGTTTTATAGCCACATGAAGCTATTCATGACTCCCCAAACACACTGTGCTCCTCTGTAGTTAAATGCATTGCTTCTGTCGTTCTCCCACCTAAAATTCCCTGATCTTCCTCTCCCCATTAAACGTCTACTTTTCATTCAAGGCCTGGCTGGAAACCATCTGTCCGTGAAGCCCTTCTTGACTTTCCATTAAAACTGAACCCTGGGGGCACCTGGGTGGCTCAGTGGGTGGGTTAAAGCCTCTGCCTTCAGCTCAGGTCATGATCCCAAGGTTCTGGGATAGAACTCCACATCAGGCTCTCTGCTCAGCAGGGAGCCTGCTTCCTCCTCTCTCTCTCTGCCTGCCTCTCTGCCTACTTGTGATCTCTGTCTGTCAAATAAATAAATATAATCTTAAAAAAAAAAATACGAACCCTGTTTCTCCTTCGAATGGCACATACCACGCATAGCACTGTTCTAGAGTAGCTGACTATAAAGTCTCAGAAGGTTCATGTGTTATAAGGAAACATCTTATTCATCTTTGTATCCCTAGTGCCTGAGGCGTAATAAATACTCAAAATGCATATTCACTGAATGGACAAAAGAAAAGGAACTAAGCAGGAAGTTCTCATATCAGACAAATCACACTGGATAAAATTTTAGCCTGGCATTGCAGCATGTGGCTGGTGCTTCTCACATGTTCAGGAAGCATCAGGCCTTACTCAAGGGTTATTTTTTTATTTTTTATTTTTTATTTTTTAAGATTTATTTATTTGTCAGAGAGAGGGAGAGAGAGAGAGAGCACAATCACAGGCAGACAAAATGGCAAGCAGAGGCAGAGGGAGAAGCAGGCTCCCTTGCCGAGCAAAGAGCCCGACGTGGGACTCGATCCCAGGACGCTGGGATCAAGACCTGAGCCGAAGGCAGCTGCTTACCCAACTGAGCCACCCAGGCGTCCCTCAAGGGGTATTTTTGAAATATACAGGAACTTTTTGGTGAATTTTAATTTCTTCACCTTTTCTTAGTGCCCAGATTTTTTCTTCTTTTATAGTAGTTGACAGGAGGGAGTCCTTTTGTACAAAAGTACAGGAGTGTTATGTACAGTATGGAGAAATCCTGGTAGCACCAAGTCACTTGATTTCTAGGCCAGGTGGAATTCGACTTTCCAGCTTCTCTGGAGACAAGGATGATGTACAGTCTGTGTGTACTCGGCACACTCAGTAACTGATTCCAGTCTCATTTACACCTTTATGCTGAGATCAGCATTCGAGAGTGCAGTGAGGGGAGAGGAAGCATTCCTTTCATGATTCCACCTCAGACTTGAGCACCACACTATGTTTAAAAACACATGATATATATACCGGTAAGTAGACACAGATGATGTTTTGTAGAGGTAATCATTACTATACCATCTGTCAGGTTCTGCAGTTGGTTAAAGAAAAGGAAAGAAAAGAAATTAGTTTGGCAGGATTTGCTCTACACAAAATCTTGTTGCTTTTTGCCAATTCCATGTAATTCGATATGCCCTTGCAAAGCCAGTAAAAGAAAAGTGCTTTCACATTGTGCTACAGGAAAAATATGGCCATTGTTCTTATGACCCTTGTTTAAAACAATTCAAGTGTGAGTTAGAAAGGACCACAGTAAAAAAAAAGAGAGAGAGAGAGAGAGAAAATAAAGGAGACAGAGATAGCTGGGTAAATGACTCAGAATTACCAAAACTCGAAAATCGTTTGTAGCTATAATATAATGGATACACTATTGCCATACCTTAAACTAAAAAGAAGAGAGGTGAGATCTAAAGCCTTCTGGGATCAAAATATGCCCATTGCAGGACTTGGAAACCTGTTGTTAGACTTATGCTAGTAAATTTCCACAGAACGTATGCATGCAATTATGAAAGGTGACATTTACACGCAAACAATCTCTTCCTAATTTAGACTCAAAGTTTTCACATGATTCATGTCTTGTGAGATATAGAAGAAGGAGCTGATATTACCTACTAACATTATTGCATCCAGTACCATGACTGTCTACTGTATTGATTTCACAGTGATTTTGGAAGAGGCTAATTGAACTTTATCAAATATAAGTAAAGAACCTAATTCTGATTTGTTGTCTATTTTACTTTTATGAAACAAAATGATGACTAAGGATTTCAAATAGGAATACATTCTAAACAAAGGTTGATGAATGGGTTTTAGTGAAGGTTGGTTTGTATATAGCGCTTCCAATTTTTGCTGTGAGTGGCGGACGGAGAGAAGAGAATCACAAGTACCCCATAGTCATGTTAATCTAATTTTGTTATTTTCTTTTAAAATAATATTTTTTAATAAATTAAATTTCCTGCTACATACAAATCAAGTAATTTAAATGAAAGTTGGGAAAAATTGGTTATTTTCACAAATTTATTCATTTGACTACTATAGAGCACATACTATGGACAAGACACTGCAGGGCAGTATTACTATAGTAATAGATCTGTCAGTAAAAAAAAAAAAAAAGAAAAAAAAGATTTGGTTTATACCTTGCAATAACAGGTCATGTATGTGGGAGTAAAAGCCCCAAATTTTATGGCATTTTATTTTTAACATGCTTATCAGCTCCCTCTGTTTCATCACAGCATTCCACCAAATAGTTAAGCTTCTGTTAATCTGAAAAGAATTGCCCTCTTGTATGGCTATCAGAGAATCTATATAAATGGTTCTAGGTGTTAGCCACACTTTTCACATGCGGCTCTATGCTAGATAGCTCCATTTTGGGGCCTTGAGTTCCAGTATCTCTGTCTTTCTCTGTGCCAGGAGGTTTACTTCTGTGGACTGCATCATCTGGGTTCTCTTGCTCTCTGCTTCTCATGGCATTCAGCAGTGGGGAGCGCTGGCTGGTAATATATGTGAGAGGAATAGAGAGATTGGAATATTCTTTCCCAATTTTTTCTTCTGCCCCAGGATGATGGCCGTGACCCCGTTCTCTATGGACCTAGCTCCCATCCAGTGGCTCCTCTAACAAAACTATGGTCTTCCAGAACTCTGGGGACGGTTTCCTCCCCTTGCCCCTCCTGGCAGAGGACTGAAGGGAATCCCCACTATTGCTATTCCCTGCAGGCTTTACCACCCTCTCCGTTGATTCACTTAACTCCCCTCATCTAAATTGTCCCTTCACAACATTCTGTTTAGTTAAGCACTTCCAGAATGCCCCCTGTTTCCTGCTGGGACTCAAGAGAATCCCCCCAAAATAACTTTATATCTGGGGAAAGGTTTTCCGTGGTAACACAAAAGATTGAAAGCAATTTGAACTATATCTGATACACCAGAATGGTGGAATTCCGTTTCCAAGCAACTTGAAGACCAACTCTTCTGCACTCCCAGAACATAATTATACAATACAGTTGGATGGTTAATTTAATTATTTATAAAGTTAATTAACTGACTGGAAAAGAATTCAGTCCTGATTTTTGTTTTGCTTTGCATCTAGTGTAAATATAATAAATACTTGTTGAGAGGTAGGCAAGCAATGGCTCAGGGGCCAAAGCTGACCCACTATCTCTTTTTGCAAATAAAGCTTTTCCACAACACAGCAACACCTATTTCTTTATGCATATCCTGTGGCCGCATTATGCCAGCATGGCAAACGTGATCAGTTGCAACAGAGACCCTCTGGGGGCAGTTGCATCAGAGAACCGAAACCTAAAATATTTACTACCTGACCTTTTACAGAAAAAGTTTGCCCCTCTCTGAACTAATTGATTGAATGATGCATTTGCCATTTTATTTCATTTGGCCTCACTTAGTTATGATCTTCTCTGTGTCTTGTGTGTTCAATATGCTATCTTGCACATATGGTAGGTCAGTAAATATTGATTAATAAATAAGGTGAGAATGAACTGACAAATATAGAGCTCTTAACCTTAGTTTTATTCTAAACTCAGAGAATACATTTTTATTCTTTTGTAAGATGTAGGAGCCAAGTTTAGACATGGTTGTGGGAATTTGAGGTTTGATGTTTTAAAAATTGGTAAACTGGAAGTTCTACACACCTAACATATAATGAATCCTGTTATTGAAAATCCATTTGGGGAGCACCTGGCTGGCCCAGTTGGTAGAACATGTGAATTTTAATCTCAAGGTCATGAGTTCAAGTCTCATATTGGGCATAGAGTTTTCCTAAAAATAAAATAAAATTTAAATAAAAAATTATGTCCATTTAAGGTGTGCCTGGGTGGCTCAGTGGGTAAAGCCTCTGCCTTCGGCTCAGGTCATGGTCTTAAGGTCCAGGAATTGAGCCCCACACTGGGCTCTCCTCAGCAGGGAGCCTGCTTCCTCTCTCTCTGCCTGCTTCTCTGCCTACTTATAATCTGTCAAACAAATAAATAAAATATTTTTTAAAAATTATGTCCATTTAAAAAAGTAAATATAAAAATGCATTTGGATTCCATTTATTGATTAGATTAAGTTGAGAGGCATATTCAAATTTTGATCACTGTTATATATTTCTAATGGTGTTGTGAGTGTGGTACAGTTTTAGAAAATAATGTGAAATAAATGCATCAATATATTCATCTGTGCGTGGTACAATTATGGTTTGATATATTTTTATGTTGTTGATCTTTCTAGATATGGCAATGAAATGTATTATTTTCATAATGAGAAAGTAAGGTAATTTTAAAAATATTAGATGTTTAGCTCCATGTAACTCAATATTTTATATTGCTGTTTTAGTTTAAGAACCTAAAGATGTCTATCTATCTATTTATTTATTTTTAAAATATTTTATTTATTTATTTGACAGACAGAGATCACAGGTAGGACAGAGAGGCAGGTAGAGAGAGAGGAGGAAGCAGGCTCCCCGCTGAGCAGAGAGCCCAATGTGGGGCTCGATCCCAGGACCCTGGGATCATGACCTGAGCCGAAGGCAGAGGCTTTAACCCACTGAGCCATTCAGGTGCCCCTAAAGATATTTAAATTACAAATTTCACAAAATAAAATTGAATCTGAGAACTCTTCTCAAGCTAATATCTGGAAACATTCAACTGACACATATTAATTATAAATTAGGAAATAAAAACCTTTACATTAAACCATTTTTTAGGTCTCATGTGAATTTTAACTTTCAATAGAAGAGCAGCAAATACAAATCTCATATATCAGTAAATGCATTTTTATATATCTTCTTACTGTCATTCAATAGAATGGAATAAAACATCTTCGTATTTCCTTATTTGTAATGGTTACCATTTTTATTTTGTATTTTTTGGTATGAAAATAGATCTACATTTTTTCTAGGATTAGAATAATTTGTTTTAGCCCACATATATTTTCAATAGCTTAAAAGCACCAGTGCTTTATGTAGAAACCTACTTGATGGCTTCTGTCTATGTTATTAATGATTTATCATTTATTCTGGCATAGGCTAGGTTCTGTTTTAACCAGGTATTGCTGATACTTGTCTCTAGAATGTAAAGGGGTGGAAAGTAGAGGTTGGGTGTAGGCTTGCAGTCAGAATAAGAGTGTTTTTTTTCACCTTTAAAGGTCCATTTTATAATATTTTTCCTTTTCTATATTTGTTATTTTTCTCCTCTATCGGGTTTCTATTTGCTTAGTAGCTTTCCATCAGTAACATTGGAAGTGAGAATGAGTCACCTCCTATTGCATGGGATTAGGGAATTAAAGGAGGAACCATGCAAACACAAGGAACTGATCACATGATAAGACAGTCATACTCTGGAAATACCTGGTAAGTGACCATTAACTTAGAAGATTATTTCATGTCCTATCACAGCAAACTAGTTAAAGAAATAGGATAGCACCACCTCACCAAAGACCAAGAAACTGAAAGAAAGAAAGAAAGAAGAAACATTATACCAAGAGACACTTTTAGGCATACCACAAATTCATGGACTTTACTCATAAGAGAGCCCACAGGTTCTCACTCAAAAATTATTAATGCTTTTAGACAGTTTTAAAAATCGGTGAATTCCCTGCATATAGAAAACGAGAAGCAGCAAATTAAAATGGGGACTATCGATAGAGATACTGTCAACAACAAAAACCAGGAGCTATTCAATGTAAAATTAAAAACTCAAAACACCGTTGTTTTGGGCCTGTGGATGTAGGTCAAACATTCATGGACTTCTTAAGGGCCTGTGAATGCATAATTATGTTAAAAGCACACCACAGTCATTTAGGTTGATTGTGAGGATATATTTCTTTAATAAAAGATCAATTTCTGTTCAGAATATGCTGTCCAATAAGGCTTAGACAATGACACCTTTCTAGAAGATCTGCATCAAAATGATAAAAACTAAAACACAGTTTGGGTCCCAAAAAGGATAAATACCATCATATGCTGCTGAGAAATAAAAGAATACATGATGCTTATGTATTCTCCTGAGCTTTTCTCGGAAAAAAATTATATAGACTTGGGAAAAACCTATCCTGAAAGCCATTTATTTTATGATCTCAATGTCTTTTTAGTTCTTCAAATTCACTGGCAAGCAGTAATCGCCTGCTTATGCCTCCTCTAGGTCATTAAGTTAATTAGAATAGTCTTTCTCGGAAGTTGCTCTGCTGTGAGCTCTTGCCAATTGTTAGGAATTTAAACCGGTCACCATGGTTGAAAGAACACTCTTTGACATATTGACTGAAAGTGCCCATAATAGCAAGGCGCTGTCCTAAATGCCAGGGGCACAAGGATGAATTTAAAAATGTCAGTCTCCAAGAGTTCCCCATTTACTCAGAAGAGCATGTCAGCAAATACATGTCCTTCAGAGCAAGTTACAGCAATAAAGGGAGGTTAGATACCATGCAAGGCACAAAAGAGGAAGTGGTCAGCTCAACCCAATGAAGAGGAATGCTTCACGGAGAGGGGCACTTGCATCCTGAAGGATAAATGGGAGTTGACCCCGTAAGGAAGCAGAAAAGAACATTTCAGATAGGTGTGGTAGCATGGAATTTAATGGTGAACTAGTACTGGTTCACTTGATCGCCATACAACAGTAGGACATTTGAGAAGAACCACTAAAATGGGCTGAAAGGAGGACCCCTCTCTTGGTCTGGTCATCTCTTTCCGAGTTTCCTTCCCTCTGTGCAGTTTTCATGTGGGACAGAGCAAGTCTACCATCTACCAAGAAAAAAAAAAAACAAACCCCAGTATACCCACTTTACAGTTAAGGAAACTGATGCTCAGCTAATGCTCAAAGAAGTTAAACCATACTCAATTCTCTCCCTGTCATTAGATGACATTTCTCTTAAAATTATGTTAGATAATTAAGACATTTGCCTTCTATGATCTTAGGTGAGTTTAAAATCTTATTCATTGGCTCAAGAGGACTTAGAGACCCTGTAGAAAAGTATATGAGAGATTGGATTTCTTGATGGCATTTCTTCCTAAATATTCATGAAGTAACGGTGCCAATAAAAAATAAACACAAACAGTTTTTTTGAGAATTCACAATTCAGTCATGTAAGGTATCCAGTTAAATGATTTTTAGTATATTCACAGAACTGTGCATCTATCACAACTTCAGAATATTTTCATTTTCTCAAAAAGAAACCATGCCTCCCTAAGCCACTAACCTCATTTTCTCCCAACTGCCCCAGATCTAGGCAACCACTAATCAACTTTCTGTCTGTACAGATTGGTCTCCTCTGGACAGTTCATATTAATGGAATCATACAGTATGTGGTACCTTGTGACCGGTTTCTTTAAAGTTAGCATAATGTTTTCAGGATTCATCCGTGTTGTAGCATGTATCACACTTCACTCTTTTTTATTGTCCAAATATTATATTGTATCAGTACAATACATTTCTTTTATTCATTTATCAGTTGATGGACATAGGGGTTGTTTCCATTTTTTGGCTATAATAAACAATGGTGCTATTTGGCTGTTATATTTGTGTTATTTTTATTATACTAGCTTATGGATGTGATTAGCTCTGTAAATATGTGTCACCTAATGTGTGCTTGGGGGTGGGTCTATCACTTACTATAGTAGATCAAAATGGAGGTAAACATGGGTGCTTTGGGTATACAGGTAGTATCACGTATGTGATACAGGGTACTCCTCAGTTATAATACGCAGGAGAGGATCTTTCTCTAGTGACTTCTAAATGGCATCATGGTCCAAACATTTAACTTCTGACCAGAAGAAATCAGAACAAATAACTTGGAACCTAGTCAGATAGGTATGATTTTTCCAAAGTCCTTTCCTGTTGGATTTAATATTCGGAGAACAGATGAATTCAGGGTAAATAAATGACTACCAAGTTAAAAAAAAAATACCTGGAAGAAATCTTGAGCAATCTCTTCCTAAATGAAAGGAAGATAGAGGAAACTTTTGGATTTAATCTTATAGGATGTTACAATTTGAAGACCATTAAACTGTGTATAATGTACAATCCGTTTTTTTGCTAGACAAAGAAGTTTCCTGATTGTACTCTTGAGATATTATAAAGCATTTCTAAGGCTGCTATTAAACTAGGGAATTGTGAATTGGTAGGTTTTCAAATAAGTTACTCCAGACCTCAGTCTGGTCTAAAGGTTCCTGTTTTTACAATTAACTCCTCATGTTTCTTTGTTGAGTGTGTGTGTGTGTGTGTGTGTGTGTAAAAGCTAAAGATAGACCAGGAAGCATCTGGGGCCATTTGGCTGTAGAGGGAAATACAGATTTGTGAGGGCTAGCTACTACATGTAAACTGAATACATCTATCTTAATGTGCTAACTCTTTGGTCATCACTGTCCAAAATGTCCCTAGCTTATGGTACCTAGTATTAATACTTTATGAGTTTTTCATCTATGGATGAAGCAGATGGGTCTATCTGAAGATAAAACCCAGTATATGCATGAACACTTCCATGTTGTTTGGCTGATCTTCCTAGGGATTACAAAGAAAAGTGGGCATATCAGGCATAGGCTGCTCTGATGTCAGCTCTTCTTGGGTGTCAGTTCTCTCTTGGTCTGCATTTCCGAATAAGGGACAGTGATTAAGAAAGACTCATCAAGAGTAGAGGGAAAAGATTGCTAGCCACAGGATGACCCAAAGCTATACACTGACCCAGGCAATGCAAGGTTCTACTCTCTACAAACCTTGCAAAATGCCACATGAATGCATCCTAATTTTAATTAAGATGATTTTGGAAGGGCATTTCTCTGGTCTCTACAGCAAGATCCTTTCTCCTCTAACTAAAGTAGGAGAAGGTACATTTCAAGATTTTTCATTTGGGGGGAATAGTGATGAAAACAACATTAAGAACGTTTATGGAGCACTTAAATTAGCCATCTAATTTAACCCTATTATTAGCCCTGTTTTATACACGAACAGAGAGGTTCACTAGCTTCCCTAGGCTCCCACAGCTGTAAGTATCAGAGCCAGGATCTGAAGCAGGCAGGAAGGCTCTAGAGCCCAGGCTCTCAACTACCTAATTAAGAAATTTTGCTGTTTCTTAATTTAGTGTTATAAAACGTTTTTACTGCTACTTTAAAATATATAAATGCTCAAAGTAGAGGTTTATGTAAATGTAAAAAGCACACACTGCACAACTGTAATACTCTATTTATTTTCTAAAAATAAAAATTGTTTTACATGCCCATTTTGTCCCTGGTAAAAGGTTTTTATGTTTCTTCAAAACGAGGAGTGACATTTGGTTTTGCTGGGGGAACTAAGTTCCCCCAAGTTAAAATTACTTTGATGATTCCAGTCGTGCATAGCATAGCGATTTATGACAAATATGTAATGTTTGTCACCCATCTTGGATGACTTCCAAATGTTTCCTTTCAGTAGCTCTTGATTTTGTTTGGATTTTTTTTTTTTTTTCAATGGCCAAATAATCAAACAACAATGTCTGAATAACGTTTGCTCTAGTCAGGGAATACCAACATGTTGAAAGACAGCTTGGGTTATTTAAAATCCTACTACATTCACTTGCAACTTTGAGAGCATTCATGTTTTAGTGACCTGGATTTTTTAAAGGAGAAGAGGCAAAAAGAAAAAGAAAAAAACAAAACCAAGTTTGCAGCTCAAGTCCCTCTTTTGCTATCTGCTGCATTGAGTTTGCTTACTCCGTTTTGCGGGCGAAAGCACGCTTAAGAGATCAAATCAAACTGTCCGAAAAAGGCTGTCTGCATCCCTCATGTTTAAAAGAGAAGGATTTCGTTCCCTCTCCTTCACACATCAAAGAAGGCACTCGGGGAGGAAATAAACCATAATTAGGCATGAGCGACCGAGCAGACAGACCCCTTCCTCTGCCTTCCCCATCCCCGCCCCCCACGCCCTGGCAACAGTCCTGGGCTCGAGCGAGGCACGGGTCACCGCAGCAGCTGCAGCGAGCGCGCTTCCGCGCCCGCGCCCGCCGCCAAAATCTGGGCGGCGGCGGGGCCGGCCCGCGGGGCGCGCGCGCTCGGGAGCGCGCTCATGCAGCGGTTTTCTTCTCTCACAATCCAGAGGCTGCGGCGCGGGAGGGGCGGAGAGTCGGCGGAAGGATATGGGCGCGGAAGGAGAAGCGCTCTCCCTTAGACGAAGGGCTCGTGGCTCTGGTTGGGCGGCGAAGAGCGGGGTGTGATGCGGCACTGCGGTTCTGAGGCCGTTACTCCGGCTCCTCCAGAGAGGGCGGAGGAGGAGGCTGGAGCGCGGTGGTGATTTTGTGCCAGGGCTTCCCAGAGGCGCGCTGAAAAGGCTGCAGGGCTCAGGAAACTGGGGGGTTAGGGACACACATTCAAGCCCCCACCCCCCCGGGAGGGGAAGGGGGCTGGAGGCGAGGCTTGAGGGCGACGGAGGGATGGTGTCTGCTCGCGGGGAAGGGGCGAGCCCTGCCTGTCGTTGGTGAGGGGCTGCGGGCAGGGGAGGCTCCGCGGGTCGAAGCGGCTCCATGCCCACTGGTGGGTGGAACGTGTTGAGCGGAACGCGGAGGTCGAGCCTGGCTGCCGCTCGGATCCCCTAACGTGGTAGCTAACGTGGTATTTCATTTAGCCCACGTTGGGATTAATTCATTGCGGGCAGCTCCGCTGGTCTGGCTCCTCCAGGAGCTGGGCAACCTTGACGGGCTTTTTGTCTTGCCGCTCCAGCCCCCTTTCCCTTCCTCCACCTCCAGATGCCTTTTCTCTGCCCCTCCTCGCCCGGTACAGACATTTCCAGCGCAAGCTGCCGCTCGTGGCTGCTGTCGAAGCCGCTTCTCGGGTTTTCGGCTCATTCCTCTCTGGGGTGTTTTTTGAGGAGGGAGACTTTTTCTCCCCTCCACGATGGGATTTTCTTCCTGTGCCAAAATGGACTTTCATTGATTTCTACTCACTTCTTCAACGTTTAGTGATCCATTCCCTAGGCGTATTTTTGTGGTAGTTCCCCTTTTCAAATACATTATCTGTAAAATGGAGAACGAGATTTTTACTCCCCTTCTGGAGCAGTTCATGACCAGCCCCTTGGTCACTTGGGTAAGTAGGGTGTTATTTATTGTGTATTTTGCGGCATTATTTGTGGCTGCAGAGATGGAGATGGGCGTTCGTGTCCTTATGGTCGTTCTGTTCTAGGTTAAAACGTTTGGACCTCTGGCTGCAGGAAATGGGACCAACCTGGATGAATATGTGGCTTTGGTGGATGGGGTATTCTTGAACCAGGTCATGCTCCAAATGTGAGTGGTTTTTTCCCCCCTTCTTTTCTAGGTAACTTGTTTTCTTTGAAAAGGGACATACTGAAAACTTAGAGAGTTTATGTTTGAAGCTCCTCATTTGGCCAAAACAATTCAGGTGGTTTAAGAATTAGACTTTGAAAAGGGTGATAGTCTTACGTGCCCACCAGCCCATTTGTCATAACCTAATAATTATACCTGTTAAAATTGTGAAACTTTAATTTTTATTCTGCAAACCGTATATTGTTACTTATTGTCTTCAGTGCTGAAATCGAAGCCACATTGTCCTCTGATAATTTGGTGAAAAGAGAGAGAATATGAGAATAGTTTCCTAAGGGGAAATAAAGCCTCTACTGTGAAGTTATGTGTTTTTGATGCAGAAGTGTTTCTTATTAACCTCTGTGTCTAAAAATAAGTGGCTCAAATTTTGAAACTGGTGAAGTAATAACAGATTTCAGAAGAGAGAATTTCGAATAACTCTTCTGATTGGTGAGAACTGTTGCTGTAGCAAGTAATTTAAGTGGGTACAGTAACTCAAATCCGATGAGATTATTACATGAATTAATATGAATATTTGGGAGATAATTTTAAGGTATTTTTAGGGCATTTGTGAAATGCTAGTAACTGACATCTCGATGACAACTAAATAATGATTTAGTAGGAAAATCTTTGTCTTTTATGTTTGCGATACTGGGTTTGTATTAAGTGGAAAAGTGTTTTTAGGGTGGGAATTGATATCAAAATCATTGGTAGCTATATCAGTGAAATATTTTTATCATTATAGGTAATGTAGCATACATGCATTCTAAGTACATCAGGGTAGGCTTTCTAAGTACAAACTCTGAATGTTGTAGTTGTGCTCAAAATAATGTGTATTTAGCCTTCTGTCTTTTGAATAGAATCTGATTACGACAGTAGTTTGGAAATTTGAATTTTAAGGCAGTCTTACTTTTTTATATATGTGGGAATTTAGTGCATTATTAATAAGTAATTGTTACTAAGGAATAAGTCTGTGAATAGATGCATAACATAAAGTATCATTTCTGTATTTTGTAGGAAATTGTTTCTTATTAGATTTTTTATTTAAAAGAGGTCGAAGTCAAATTCATAAATGTTCCAATGACAACTTTTCAGTCTGTGTGCTCAGAGGTATTTGCAGTCTGTGTGCTGATTTTCATGTATGTGTTGATCCCATAGGGAAGTATTACACTACTATATGCTTTCTTAAAGTGTTTTATTTGTATAGGCACCCAAAGAAATATATATATATTACTTAAAGTATATATACATTTTTTTCCTTTAAGAAAGGAAAAAGGAGTGTAGACATTAATTATCTCCAGGGATAGTAAATATATTTTTGGCAGTTCTCTCCCGGAACTATTTTTTATCTTTGCAATATCTCCCTATTCCCTAAGCAAAATGGTAGAATAATTAAATTTACTTCTATTTTAGGGAACACACATGACAGGAAGGGTAGCCATTACAGTAGATACTCAGAATTTATTCCCTTCTCTTGTTTTTAGACAGAAAAGTTTGAAATTGTATTCTGAGCTCTAAAAAAAAAAAAGGTGTTTTTACAAAATAGGAAAATATATTACTTTAATTTCCACTTTTATTTATTTTAAATAAATTTCCCACTTTATTTTATTTATTTTAAAGTGGGTTTCATGCCCAAGATGTGAGGCTTGAATTCATGACCCTGAGATTGAGAGTCTCCTGCTGTACTGGCTGAGCCAGCCAGGCACCCCTTGTTTTCCACTTTAATGTTTTTTATTTGAATGATTTTTTCCCCCCAAAAATACTTAGGTTTTTTTTGAGTCCTGGATAGTTAGTGGAGGTGCTAAAAACAGACACTTTAGCTTGTTTCCACTTTGAGTGCAGTTTTATGTTTAAAAATACATATGTATATTTTGAAAGTAATGGTGTTTCAAAATAGCGGTTGCCAGGTTTTTTTTTTTTTTTTTTTTTGGGAGGACTAGCTTCATTCCAAACCTCAACTCTGCTTCTGTTTTCAGTTCCACCTCTCAGCTTCTTTAAAAGTTTTTTCAGTGTCCTAATTCTGTTCTGAATGACCTATATAAATTAAGGGGAAAAAAAATTAAGAAAAAAGGAAGAAGTAGCCATTAGTTTTTTAAAAAAATAATTTGCTAAAATAAGATAAATTTATTTTAGTGAATTATTTTCCTAAGAGAGCAACAAAATATACGTTGTTTTTAAAGCTGTATTTTGCTAACTTTAAAATCATAAAATTAAGAGTCACTTATGGTTTGTCTCCCTCCCAATCCCATCTTGTTTAAACCTGGCGATTCACAGACCTGTACCCCTGGGGATAAAAATACATGTTTATAAAAAATTAAAAAAAAAATAAAAAAAATCATAAAATGCATCTGTTAAGTATTTTGCTCAAGTTAATATTTAATGTACTCTATTAAATTGTCAGTTGACACTGTACATAGTTAAACTAAAAGTTAGACTTAGTCTAAGTCATTTCTGACTTTGTTTTGATTTGTTTACAGAATATGTGAGTGAGAACCATTTCTAAATGAAACTATATATGTTTCTTCATGTTGTTTTGCTTGGAGTTTGTTGAGCTTCTTACATCTGTGGGTTTGTAGTTTCTAACAAATTCGGAAAAAAATTGGGCATTATTTTAAAAAATACATATCTATAAAGAATATTTAAGTGTGTGTGTGTATTTTTCGTGTCTCCATTTCCCTTTTTGGAAGTCCAGTTACTTGTAAATCAGGCTGCTAGATGTTTACTGGTGTTCTTTTCAGTTTTTTCAGTCTTCTAATTTTAGATTATCTTTCTGTGTCTCCAACTTCATTAATTTTTTAAATAATGTTTAATTTGTTCTTAATGGTGTCCAGCATATTTTTCATTTCAGACATTACAGTTTTATTCTAGAAATTGAGGGGTTTTTTTTTTCTATCTCCCATTTCTATAGCTTTCATGCTTTGTCTTTTCTGTAGCTTCTTGAGTATATGGGATATAGTTATAAATAGATTAATGTTTATTTCTACTAATTCTGTCTGTATAATTTCTAGATTGGTTTTGTTTGATTTTTCTCCTCATAAAGAATTGTATTTTCTTGCTTTTGTATGCCTGGTGATTTTTGATTGGATGTTAGACATTTGAAATTTTACCGTGTGGGGTACTGGGTATTTTTAAATTTCATTAGGTATTCTTGAGTTTTGTTCTGGAATAGTTAAGTTACTTGGAAACAGTTTGATCTTTTCAGATGCTGCTTTAAAGTTGTAGCATCTATTGTCCACTGTAACTCTATTGACGAAACCCTCTGAGTACTCTGGGTAGTGAAAACGGGCTATTCCTGGACTTGTGTGAACCCTGGGTGGTGTTCCCTCTAATCCTTTTTGGTATTTTTTTCCCACTGTTCTTGGGTAATTTCCTCATGTGTATATACTAGAAAGTACTCAACGGAAGACTTGAGGGATACCCTCTGCAGATCTCTGGATTTTCCTGTGAGCCTCTCTACTCTTAGGTACTCTACTTTGTATATGACCATCACTTTGTTCTTTCTAGATTAAGTTCCATCTCACCTCAGCAAGATCATTGCTCTACCTGGGTTCCCCAGCTCTCTTCTATGGCTTAGGAACTCTTTCAAGGTAGTAAGTTGGGGCAATTGAGGATTCATTTTGTGTGTTTCCCACCTATCAAGGATCTACTGTTCTTTGTTGCCTGATATCCATTGCCTTGAAAAACAATATATTTTGTCCTTTTTTCCAGTTGTTTCAGGCTAGAAGGTAAATTTGGTTCCTGATATTCCATCTTTGCCAAAGTAGAAATCTATTTATGTACTTATAAATACATGTTTGGCTTGCCATTCTTGTATTCCTGCTTTCAGTAGTGACAGAATTCAGTTACAGAAGACTTATGGTAATATATTTTTTCATCTACAGTGTTTACTAAAAGTAAGAATATTGATTATTGATTTTGATTTTGCCATTTTGGACCTTGTTTGCATTGACTTCTTCATGCCAGTTTACCAACTTTGCCTTACAATTTTGAAATCTTTTCACTGACTTGGGATTCACTGCATTTAGAGATGAATACTGGATTTCATTGAGTAGCTCTTTGAATCAATCTCTGTAAGAGCTTGTGACATGACATCAGTCCTCTTTAATGGGAAGGGGAAGCTCTTTAGAGATTGGGATTGATGGGCCAGCTCTTCTGCATGCTGTAGGACATTTTCATACTTCAAATGAAATCTTTCTTTCTTAGTGCTAGTTATCAGACATAGGGCTTCGTGGCAGTAGAAATCATCATTTCTCTGTTTCAGATGTCATGCGGTTCTGTAGCCCTATTTGAATTTTACTTACTATGAAATTTTTAAGAAATTTATAACATTATCGTGAATTTCATAATTCTAAAGTTTAAAAAGTATGTATTACCTAAGCAGTTGAAAATATGGATATATTAGGGTTTTAAGTATTGAGAAAATTATTGATAGTATCAGAACAGTGATATGACTCAACCCCATTACATAACTAGAGAGATCTATACTGACTGTTATGATATACTTATTATGGTTTTTCTTCTTCTAGGATCTTGAGTTGGAAGA
>NC_081563.1:66682528-66758963 GCF_022355385.1 Mustela nigripes
AGGGGATTATTATACTACTGTTTTTATGGAAAGCCAGTGGAGACCAAGGTACCAGGCAAGTAACACATCTTGGTTCTTGTATTAACAATATATGCATCTCCGTCGGCCTGAACACTAAACCAGGAAATGGTAGCGCCAACGAGAAATAATCTTCATAGTTTCAGAGATTACAGATACAATCATAATAGATATAAATTTGCGTACATTTATGCTTAGGGATCATGCCAAAGAATGATACTCAGTCTTTTACCAAGTAAACTACTCATCTACTATAGAATAAAACAGCTGTCGTATTTAAAATCAGCACGAGGAAAAGGCAGAATTTAAGTGTGTTGAGGTCTCCTTTCCCCCATACTTGATAAACTGAATTAGCAATCTTGATTAGCACAAAGGCAAGGGGGGGTTTTCTTCACTGGGATGAAACAACTAAACTCTCTGGGTTCATAATTAGTACAATAATCAGAAATGTTAACATTCAAAATGTTGTTTATATGCTTACACAGGGCTGTGTTACCTATATGCCATTTCAAGTAGACAGAGAACGAGTTTGGGGTTCATTTTCTCGTGTGTAGTAGCTGAGAAAAAGATAAAGCCAGGGCCCCTTTTGAGAGATCCGAATATAGAAGAAGAAGTATAATGTCATTCCCTTCCAAAATAAATTGTTTTCCTTTCTAAGACCAAAACATTGCATCGAAAGATCAGAAAATCTGTCAGCACTGCCAAGGTTCCCACTGGACCACAAACTGTTTTGATCCCCAGGCTCCTTACTCATCTGGATTACCTGAAAGACTCAGTAGATAGATTTGAAAGAACAAAGGTTGCTTATCTCTCCTCTGGGGCAAGGCAAGCTAGTCCTGCAGGACACCAAGCCCTGTCTATCCTCCCAAGAGCTGGAAGAAAACATACTGCTCATTCCTTCATGATAAGTCAACCACCCAGACACAATCCATTTCTTGCCAGCATTGGTGTTAACTTCCTGCTTCCATACAGGACAAAATTGGTTTGGGTTTCCCCATCATTTTCATAAGCACTGAGATTTGCAGCCTTGACCACCTTTTTGGCTCTTTTCTTCTTCTTTGCCTGATAGGTCAATCAGCTGCCAAACGTCGATTCTCTCCACAGAGTTTTTGTGCCCAGAACCTTCTCTGCGTTCCCCACGCCCACCTCCACAACGCTACTGAACACAGACTCCCTCACCTCTTGCTGGGACCATCCTGATCTGTGACATCTTACCAGGTCTACTGGCTGTAGTTGATCGTTTTTACTTTATTTTCCATTTTATCCCCATGCTCAGGTGGAAATCAGTCTCTCTTTCCCAGTACCTGCCCTGGATGGTTCCACTTCTATCATCATTCTAATCTCTCAATCTAAAATTCCCTCCCTCTCTTCCCATTATTCAAATTTTACCTCTCTTTCAGTAGCCTTAAATTTCACTCTCTCCCTGAATCTTTCTCACTGGAAGTAATTTCCCCCTTTAAATTTCCACAACACCTTGCATGTATTGCCTTTTAAAGTACTCACCCGCTTCCCTCTATTTACAAATAGTGTCCCTACTGGATGGTAAAACTTTGGAAAGGAAAGTTCTTCTTCTTCTTCTTTTTTTTTAATGCCCCCTTTGTACGCCCATAACTCTCAAAATGGTATCTTGCAAGTATTTTTGAGGAAGTTTCCAATATTTGTTAAAGGAAGAGACGAAGGCAGGAAGACAGGCTAAAATCTTCTACAAAGCACACACATATTTAGTAATGGAAAATTGATTATTTTTTTGGTTACTGCTTCCTCACCTCTGTAGCATGGAAGAACTGGAATATCATTTCTAAAACGACTTTATTCCACTTGAGAAATAAAGGGCAAATATATGTCTACATTGCTGTTTCCTTATTTGGTGCTATTCATCTACAGGCTGGCTGGAGGGTCACTAACTGCTGCCAACAACCTGCAAAGCAGGTGAGTTCTGGAAGCATATCATGTATGAGAGTGTGAGCGCCTGAGAGGTAGGGCTTGAAACTGAGGCGAAGGATAGATTGTCCTCGCTGGTTGCCACCTAATTTCATCAATCGAGTAAGCACGTGAATTGCTTTGGGGACATGCTGTGCCTTTGGCCTAACCTGTGCTGTGACTGAGTTGGGGGGCCCTCAGGGGTGTGGTAATGTGGCTGGTGCATGACATCTCACGTCAGACACTGAGGCGCAGGTCCCGACGCTGTCACTTACCAGTGAGTGAACCAGACACGTTTATCAGTCTCTCTGCTTGTAGGTGAAGAAAATTGTTCTTTGCTTCTCATGTTCTTTTTGGTTCTCAGCACTTGTGAGTCAGGCTGGTAGATGATAATTTTCGGTGTATTGAAACAGCCAGTGACCCTCTGAAGCCATTGATGTGAGCATTCTGAGACAAATGGGAATTCTGGAGATTGTATTTCCAAGTGGCACCTAAGAGAGTCCCTGGTATTTTTGCATATTGCCATAGTGATGGAGCTTCATACGAATGTCACATGTTAGCATTCTGTTGTCCTTCTGAGAATTCTTCCCTGAAGAGACTGGAGCAGTCTTCAGCCGTTCCCTTCAGTGCACCAACTTGCTGCCAAAGCCTCCTTTTTCCTTCTGCTCTCAGCCTATGGACAACACAAGAAAACTGAGTTACTGCTATAGTTTCTTATAATAGTCACAACCAAATGTTATGCTGTTGCATATTTACATTTTCTATAAAGCTATTTGTAGACACTACTGTAAATAGTTTCATATGACAAGATGCACATTGGAATATGGAGTTAATGCTCTTGGCTCTTAGATATTTATGGAAAGAAATACATAATGAGACCTAAAGGTTTTCCCTGGCTGGAAAGAAAAAGCTCATGTGGCAATAAACTCCATTTAAAAAAATGGTTTCTCTGGAAAAGATGGCGTTAGAATGGTCTTGTTTTGGTTGTATGGTACATACAGTAAAACTTTGGTTTATAATTAATTTTAAAACATGTAAAATCCAGCCTAGCTTCTTGATAGAATTGCCTCATAAAATTTCAGAAATAAATAATTATATGGGGGATAGAAATTAGAAGAGGCAATTAAAGAAGATGACAGACTGAGGAAGCCTAGCAACTGGCCACGCTTGTTTGGGGTGGGGGTTAGGTAGAGTTACAGAAAGAACACTTGAATAATTTTTCTTTGAATTATTTGAAATAAATATGGCACATTTAAAGAAGTATAAAGCACAAATGGTCATCCTGAAAAAAGAAAAAGCATGATTATAATTGTGATCTTTATATTTAGGGATTTTCCAAATGTGAAGATCATGTAAGCATTCCTAATTTCAAAATTAGAATGTGTATCAAGTATCATTAGGCATGTGCTCAAGTGCAAAGTGGTACGGATATATCTAAAACAGCAAGATGGCACCATGATAACTGAAGAGAAGGGATCCTCAAAAAACTTACCAAAATTGAAATGTTTTTTTAAAAGAAATCTTTAAAAATGTGCTTCTCATCCAAAAACTCCACAGCATCTAAGGAAATATATATGTACCTGTAACAATTTATTGATGTTGTTTACTCAGTTTTATTTATAATTAGAAAGAAAGAGGGGAAAAAAGCAAAGGAAGAAAGCAGAAAGGGAGAGGAAGAGGAAGAGGGTGAACATTGCTGCTTTCTTGTATTCTGGAAAGTTCTCAAGTAAAAGCAGTTTATCTTAGCAATATCCCAGCTTTCCTTTCTGCTCTTCCTGAAATTCTCAAGCTAACTCAGTCACTGCAACACCTCTGTGTCACAGAGTTATTCGGAGTCATCTCTCCTAAACTATTTCTGGATTTTAGAATTTTTTTCCCTGCCTTCACTAAGAAATCCACAGAATCTCTCGAAAGATGCTGGGGGTGGTTTTTTGTTTCAGGGTTTTTTTTTTTGTTGCTGTTGTTGTTGTTGTTGTTACAACCACAGCCTGGACACTAGTCCTGGGACTTTAGTGAAGGGTTTGGGCTACTGTTTGCTAGGAAAAGCTGATCTGCAGACAAAGTGTCGCAAGTCAGTGACTGTCTGCAGTAACTTTTCGTTTGTTCTCTGCACTAGAGTAGTGAGTAAGGAACTTGTGTTTTGGTGGCAAAGGGGTCTCACTCCTGTGCTGGCCAGGCAAATCATGAGGAGTTAAAAAGTGGGAAAGGGCATCAAACACTTTAAGTCAGTGGTTAATGGGTTTCCGTTTTGAAGTTAATTATGTCTGATTATATTTTCTCCTAACTTTTCAAAACACATTGACATCTCCCTTTATTGTGGCCTTCTAAGTACCTGTCAGAAGGTAGGTGAGGTGTTATCATACCCCTTTGAGAAGGGATGAAAGCGAGGCCCAGGGAGGCAATTGTAAGCTGTAGTAGGACCCAGGGTAATCGGCGAGACAATTTATCCTGTAGGTCACAAGTGGGAGCCCCCCGGTAACCACTCCATTATTACTGTAGAAGCTAAGGCAGAATTTGAAACTCTTCCCAAGAGCTCAGCCTGAGCTTAGAGATTTAAAGTCACATTAAAAAAAAAAAAAAAAGTCAGAGCAGCTGCTTGTCTTTGAAAGGAATGAAGACTTTTATATGCTGAGATGATAATACATCTGGTCCAGTGGTCTTTCAGCAGGGGCAATTTTGCTTCTTCACCTCATTGTCCTTGCAATGTCAGGAGATATTTTTGGTTGTCCCAGCTGGAAGGGAGCATTATTGGCATCCCGTGGGTAGCAGCTAGGGATCCTGCTAAATACTATACAGAGCACAGGATAGCCCCTATAACAAAGAATTACCTGGTTTGTAATGTCACTAGTGAAAAGACTCGAGGAACCCCGCTCTGTGTGTCTCTACCTTGGTTAATGATAGTTGCCACACTCTCGATTGGTCACATGTATAGTTGCTGCCATCGGCATTACATAAACTAACTGGCAAAACTTTTAAATTAGGGGCGCTTGGGTAGCTCAGTCGGTTAGTTGTCTGCCTTCAGCTGGGGTTATGATTCTGGGGTCCTGGGATCGAGCCTCGCATCTGGCTCCCTGCTCAGCCAGGTACCTGCTTCTACCTCTCCGTCTATCTACTGCTCCCCCTGCTTGTGCTCTCTCTCTGTCAAATAAATAAACAAAATCTTTAAAAAAAAAAAAAACCCACAAAACTTTTAAATTAAAGAGTGTTTGCTCAGGTATTCTTTCTACCCCATATTTGGTGTTTCCTCTTCATTCTTCATCCTTTCTCTTAATCCTTGCTCCCTGGTTGTCATCCTCCCTATCTCGGTGGGAGATCTTAATTCATCCTTTTCCTGTGTCTTCCTGCAACCTCACCCTCTTTGCCAGCACGCTGACATGGTTCTGCTCTGTGCGGGGCCCCTTTATCTGGCTCTCTAAGCAGGCCTGGGTCCAGGGGAGAGTGGCTGCTGGGTGGGGCCGCAGGCCCTGGAGGCGCATTGGTTGGGCCTCTCTCAGGGACAGGGACGGCCTATCTTAAAAAACTATTATTTTTGGAAGAATGATTGGGTGGAGGAAGCAGAAATCTGCCCCGAGTGCATTAAAATCCATAGGCTAATTTTTCTAGAGTAAAACGCACTTCTACTCGTCTCCTCTTAGGAGGGTAAACAATGATGCCCTACACTCCATTGTGTATTGTAACTCGGTCTATTTAATAATCACCCAGGGTACATAGGTAGTTTCTGGCCATGCCGCCATTTTCAGCTAGCTCTCAGACAATGGCAAAATTGGATGTACTTATTAAGGGGAACACTTAAAGTATCATGGGGACTTGCTGATTTTTTGTGAGGAAGGAGGTGCTGAGGGCCAAGTAATATTAATTTTAATTTTCCAGAAGAATACTGATAGGGATGAGAAACATTCTTGGCATCTCAGGAATAAGATTAGAACTACATATCCTCGGGGTGCCTGTATGGCTCAGTGGGTTAAAGTCTCTGCTGTGGGCTCAGGCCGTGATCCCAGGGTCCTGGGATCGAGCCCTGCCTTGGGCTCTCTGCTCAGCAGGGAGCCCGCTTCCTCCTCTCTCTCTGCCTGTCTCTCTGCCTACTTGTGATCTCTGTCTGTCAAATAAATAAAATCTTTAAAAAAAAAAAAAAGGAATTACATGTCCTCAATAACTGATTTCTTTTTTTTTTTTTTTAAAGATTTTATTTATTTATTTGACAGAGAGAAATCACAAGTAGATGGAGAGGCAGGCAGAGAGAGAGAGAGGGAAGCAGGCTCTCCGCTGAGCAGAGAGCCCGATGCGGAACTCGATCCCAGGACTCTGAGATCATGACCTGAGCCGAAGGCAGCGGCTTAACCCACTGAGCCACCCAGGCGCCCCAATAACTGATTTCTTAAACATGACTGGCGTGACCATAACTCTTAGAATCAGCCTCATTAGGGTTGGCTGTGAGCTAGGGAAGATGAATTCACTGTCTGCAACTAGACTGCAGTCTTAGCTCAGCAGTTGTCAAAGTGAGGCCCCTCTTCCCCTCTGCCCCTCCCCCCAGCAGACTCTGGATGCTCCTGAGATACTTTCAGAGGGTCTAAAAGTCCATGTTTTTTTCCTAATGCTATTAAGACGCTATTTGCTTTTCTTTTGTCTGTGCCCTCTCTGCACTAGTTGTGCACTGATGACACACATGTAAAGAGAACTGCGGGTGCGCCCGCGAAACCTTAGGCTGTGGCTCTCGAGTGTCCTGGGTGTCATAGTCTTCTTCGCCTCCATGCTCTCAGAACATAAAAAAAAAAAAAAAAAAAAAAAAAAAATCACCTAAGAAGGTCCTTGTTGAAGCAGTAAAAATTATTATATTTTGTTAAATCTTGACCCTAGAAAATTTGTATTTTTAGTAATCTGGGTGACAGAGTGGAAAGTACCAGTAAAGCACTGTGGCTGCACACCAAAGTGTGAGAGTGCAATGATTGTCTTAAAGAAAAGCACTGGGCAGTTGTTTGAGTGCAAACTGAATGAGCCACGTTGTTTCTATGGAACATCATGTTTACTTGAAAGAATCACTGAAATACAAACTATTTTTTTAAATATTTTTTTTATAAACATATAATGTACTATTAGCCCCAGGGATACAGGTCTGTGAATAGTCAGGCTTACACACTTCACAGCACTCACCACTCACCATTGCACATACCCTCCCCAATGTCCATCACCCAACCACCCTCTCCCGATCCCCCTCCCCCTCCAAACCTCAGTTTGTTTTGTGACTTTAAGGGTCTCTTATGGTTTGTCTCCCTCCGGATCCCATCTTGTTTCATTTTTTCCTTTCATACCTCCCAAAACCCCCATGTTGCCTCTCCACTTCCTCATATCAGGGAAATCGTATGATAGTTGTCTTTCTCTGATTGACTCATGAAATACAAACTATTTATTAAACCTGGGTGTTTGGCAGAAGTTTTCAGAAAGCAAATAAAGTGAGCCTATCATTTTTAAAGATTTACTTATTTGAGAGAGAGAAAGAGAGAGAGAGAGAGCCTACGTGCACTCTAGTGCTGGAGAAGGGGGGAGGGGCAGAGGGACAAAGAGAGGCCAGATGTCCTGCAGACTCCCTGCTGAGCGCGGAAGGCCCAGGGCTCCATCTCACCACCCTGAGTTCTTGACTGGAGCTGAAACCAGGAGTTGGGCGCTTAACTGACTGAGCCACCCAGGCACCTCGCACGTGAAGGGGAAAAACTTACTATAGTGTTTTCTAAAGTTAAAATTTGAGTTTTTAAGTAAAACTCAGAATTTTGGTAGACTTGGATCTATCACGGTGAGTGTGACAGTTTCCCACTACTAAAAGACCTTTCTGATGAGTTAAGTAGTGATAACAATTAACGTGATTTTTTAGCATTATATAAGGAAATGTGTTAGGAAGACCTAAATAAGGCTATGTACTCATATTTTCAGTATGGCCAACAAATAACGATACCTGATTATGGATGGGAGAAAGAAGTACATTCAAAGTACAGGAACAACCAGGGGATTTTAATGTTGCAGAGGGAGAGTTCATTGATGAGAATTTTTTGTTGACAAAAAAAGCAATGAACCAAGTTCATGGGTTTCAGATGTAAAAGTAAATAACTTTTAAGGAACTACCTCAACTTGGTTTTGATATAGTATCAAATAATTCTATCAATAATTATCTGAAACTACCTACTGTGTAGGGTCAAATTTTCTTCGTATACTTGAACCAAAACAGTATGTTGCAACAGAGAGAATGCAGTAGATATGAAAATCCAACTATCTTATATTAAGATAGACTTAAAAAAATTTTGCAAAAATGTAAAATGATGTCTAGTTTTTGGTTTGGAAAAAATAGCTATTTCTCATAAAAGTTATTTGTGTTAACATGAATGGATGTATTAAGATTATTTTAAAATAGATATTAAAACATTTTTGGTTTAAAATTATATTACAGTATATATTAATAACCATAATCCACATTGCAGAGTGTCTGAAGAGATCCTGAGATCAAAGATGGGAGAACCACCCATCCAGAAGAATATAAATTGTAATATAGAGGTCACACAAATTTGATCTCTTCAAAATAAGCATGGGCTATTTCCTTTCTTTATTTAAAACAGTAATGATTACATTTGGATAGTGTTTTATACTTTCCAAACAGTTTTTACATGCATCAGTAAGTTAATCCTTTGTGTAATCTTATAGGTCAGGCATTATTTTCTCCATGCTATGCTAAAGAAAATTAAAGTCCAGAGCAATCAAGAAGCTTATCCTAGATCAGATAGCCTGTGAAAGAATTGGAATCTGTCCCCAGATTTTCCATTTTCATCATATTTCTGTAATACTAATATGTAGGTTCAGAAACTACTAGAAATTATTGGTTTGTGAACAGTTCAAATTATAATCAATGGACAAGGGGTTATTAAGTTACTTTTGGGTAACAAATATTAAACTCAAATATATAATCAAATCATATTGGTTTTGAGTTATAGTCTTTATGTTGACAAGAAAATTATTTTAAATTCTGATTAGTAATGTCTCAATGAATGTTTTTATACAGTTTCTATCTGTCCATTGTATTAGATGGAACTATATGAAACTGTCAATATTATCTCATTTTTTGACTTATAAAAGTGATGATTCCATGTCTTGAACTAAGGCCATTTTTAAACACAGAAAAGATTAAAGAAACCTTTTAAATTAGGTTAGAAATGATATCAAAACCATAAAAAATATAAATTGAAAAAAATTCTATGTACAAACCCTAATCTTTAGTCCCCACATGCCAATAGTCTAAGGTAACTGTTATGAACAATTTCCTAATTATCCTTCTAGAAATTGTCCATGCAATATACAACCATAAATACATTTATTAAAACACAAACAGACACAGACACCCCCAAGTGGGATCATTCTAAACAAACTACTTGGCTAATTGCTTTTCTTTTGCTATGTTTGGTTATCATCCCAATCAATTCATACAGTTCTATTTCTTTTTTAAAGTTCTATTGGTCTATTCGAAGATGTGTTATAATTTACTACTGAGTTAAATAAATTATTGAGGTACATATCCATACAGTAAAATGCACTAATCTTAAAGCTTATTTTCTACATGTGTGTATACATATGCATGCATGTGTATGTATGTGTATGTGGAACTGTATTCTATCAGCTAGAACAAAATATTGGCTGGGTTGCTTCCCAGCCAGTAACACCATCCCAAGCTGGCAACCATTGTTCTGTTCATTTTTTTGTTTTTTAATTTATTTTTTGTTTTTCATTTTGTTTTGTTTTAATTTTATTTTTTCAGTGTTCCAAGATTCATTGTTTATGTATCACACCCAGTGCCCCATGCAATATGTGCCCTCCTTAATACCCACCCCCGGGCTCACCTAACCCCCCCACCCCCTTCTCCTCCAAAACCCTCAATTTGCTTCTCAGAGTCCACAGTCTCTCATGGTTCATCTCCCCCTCCGATTTCCCCCAATTCACTTCTCCTCTCCATCTCCCCATGTCCTCCATGTTATTCCTTATGCTCCACAAGTAAGTGAAACCATATGATACTTGACTCTCTCTGCTTGACTTATCTTACTCAGCATAATCTCTTCCAGTTCCGTCCATGTTGATACAAAAGTTGGGTATTCATCCTTTCTGATGGAGGCATAATACTCCATTGTATATATGGACCATATCTTCTTTATCCCTTTGTCTGTTGAAGGACATCTTGGCTCTTTCCAGCTGGGTGATTGTGGCCATTGCTGCTATGAACATTGCGGTACAGATGGCCCTCTTTTCACTACATCTGTATGTTTGGGGTAAATACCCATTAATGCAATTGCAGGGTCATAGTGTAGCTCTATTTTTAATTTCTTAAGGAATCTTCGCACTGTTTTCCAAAGTGGCTGCACCAACTTGCCTTCCCACCAACAGTGTAAGAAGGTTCCTCTTTCTCCACATCCTCTCCAACACTTGTTGTTTACTGTCTTGTTGATTTTGGCTATTCTAACTGGTGTAAAGGTGGTATCTCAATGTGGTTTTGGTTTGAATCTCCTTGATGGCTAATGATGATGAACATTTTTCCATGTATCTGTTAGCCATTTGCATGTCTTCTTTGGAGAAGTGTCTGTTTGTGTCTTCTGCCCATTTTTTGAAGTGATTATCTAGATTTTTGAGTGTTGAGGTTGAGGAGTTCTTTTTTAATACATAGATTAGTTTTGTTTTTTCTTAAACTTCATAGAAACGGAATTATACTGTATTACTGTATCTGTGCACCTGGTTTCTTTTGCTCAGCAACAGCTCTCTGAGATTGACCCATAATGTGTGTAATAGTAGTTTGTTCTTTTTACTTGCTGTATAGTGTTCCACTGTGTAATTTATCCATTCTACTGTTGATGGATATTAGATTTTTTATTTTTTAAAAGGATTTATTTATTTATTTGACAGAGAGATACAGCACAAGCAGGGGGAGTGGCAGGGGATGGGAGAAGCAGGCTCCCCACAGAGCAGGGGAAGACTGATGTGGGACTCGATCCCAGGACCCTGGGATCACAACCCAAGCTGAAGGCAGTCAATTAACTAGCTGAGCCACCCAGGCACCCAGATTTTTTTATTTTTGAAGTTTTAGAGATGAATAAAGCTTTAATGAAGGTTCTTTACATGTCTTTTGGTGGACAAATCCATTCATTTTCTTTGGTATAGTCTTACCTGATTTCATTTTGGTTTAAATGTCTGAAAATGTCTGTAAAGGCAATGCTTTATAGAGGAAGTACAACACACCCATCATACTAGCAAATAGTGGTAGAAGTCAGATGGGTGAAATACAGAAATCATGAGGGCTTTTTTTTTTAATGAGTGATATTTAAGAAAAACTTTTAGCTGCAGAAATATAAAGAAAATGTGGTATAAATAAAAATAAATGTTTTAGTAAAAACTGTATGCACTGGATGTATGATGGTGGGTTCTGGTATGAAGAAGTTCTGCCAGTAGAATGCTAGATAAAGAAGATATTCTGTAAGAGTAGGACCAGTGGCTTTTTCAGGCTAAAGATGTCAATCAGTAATATACTGGTTAAACTTATCTTTGTGATTTCATTTGCATTCTTTCTGTCATATGCTTAATGGTTTATTTTGAGTGCACTTTTTAAAAACCCAAGAAGTATAATACATGTACTCCAAATGGAAAAACTAAAGGTGTTTATCTGTAATAGTAATCTAATTTGAGGGTGCCTAGGTGGCTCAGTTGGTTAAGCATCTGCCTTCAGCTCGGGTCATGGTCCCAGGGTTCTGGCATCAAGCCCCATATAGGGCTCTCTGCTCAGTATGGAGCTTCCTTTTCTCTCTCCTTCTGCCCCTCCCCCTTATCATGCTCTCTGTCTTGTTTGCACAAACACACATTCTCTCTGTCCCCCAAATAAATGAATAAAATCTTTTAAAAAATAAAAATAAAAATTTTTCTATTTTTTTTTTTTTTAATATTAATGATTGTTGAAAGAGTGCCATTGATGATCTACACCCGAGATGACTCTGGAAGTTTCTTTTAAAAAATATATTTTGCTCCCATGTGTTTTCTTACCATTTGAAAGTTCAAATTAATTGTTTATCTTTAATTAATATTTTACCTAATTCAGATCTTCTAAATCAAACATTAATATTTCATGTAGCATGTCATAAGTAATATGGATACAATTTGAAGGTACTCTGTCACATCATTTTATCAAAATAACACCCAAAAGTAATTAGCAAATTATTTTTTGGTTTAATTTCTAAACAAACCCCAACCAAAAGAACATGTTACCATTTAGAATGCTCTGACATTATCACGTTTCCAAACATAAACATGGTTTTGTTTATTCATTGCCTGAAACCATTATTAAGTTAATATTACCAGAAATAGATTCATTCATGTGGTTTCTTTCTTTTGATTAAGTACTGAGAGACCAAAGTTGTTTTGTTCTGTTTTTAAAAGTGTCAACAGTGGCAATCTGTGGATGTGGAATTTTTTAAAACACTAGAAGCCACATATTACTCTGTTGCTGTGAACGTGTATTTCAAATTGCCAGCTGGACACTCCTGCTTCAACATCTTGAACTTGGCATGTGGAAAATGGAACCCTAACGCCCACTGCCCCTGCTGTGCTACTTCCCGCTCCCCTCTTGCCTCCCCTTCTTCGACCAATCTCCTTCATCCTCGAAAAAGGCACACCCACCTACCCAGTTGCTGAAGCCGGAATCTCCCCGCTTTATCTCTGATTCCTCTCTCTTCCCATCCAAGGGCAAGCTCCACCCTTTCTCCCTCTTATCCATCTCTCACTCATCTTCGCTCTGCGTCCCCATTGCCACCACAGCAGCCCATCTTCTCTTGCCCTGACTGCCACAGTGGCCTGCTTTCTAGTAGCAGGGCTTTCACTTTTTATCCCCATTTGTTCTCCACAGGCAGTCAGAATCATTTTTAAGAACATTTATCCATGTTATCCTGCTTACCACTCTTAATATTACCCTTGAAAAAAATTCCCGCAGTGACTGGCTCTTACCATGACTCACTAATCCAGCATGATGTGGCATCTGCTCTCCTCTCCAACCATGTCTTGTATCATTAAGATCTAGCCACATTGCCTCCTATTAATTCCTTAACATGCCAAGCAAGCATTTCCACCTCATCACTTTGTGTCCCTTGTTTCCTCTGTTTAGGATATTCCCTACAACCTCACACAGTTAGCTCTTTCTCAGCATTCCACTCTTAACTGAGATGTAACCTCCTTGGAGTGGCCTTTCCTCATCACCTAAGTAGCCCACTGTTTTCTATCCCTCTGTTCTATTTTTTTTTTAAACAGCATTTACCAAAATTGCAAATATACACTTGTTTTCTTGTTTATTATCTTCTTTATTGTATCAGTTAGGATTTTGGTTAATTGCTGAAAGCCAAAATACAGTGGCTGGAAACGACAGTAGTTCGTTATACCAAAGTTTAGAGGTAGGTAGATTGAGTTTAGTTTGATAGCTCCATCATCGTAAGAGATCTAGGTTCATTGTCTCTTAACTGTTCTGCCAAATTCAGCACACCTTCCACCTCACAGTCCAAAATGGTTGCTCATGCTCCAGCCATTATGCTTCCATCCAGCAGGAATCTGGGAGGTAAATGTGGTCTTTATTCAAGGTGGAAGAGGCTAAATACATAGTTAAAAATGGTGAGTTCCTTAATGAACTTATTGCTTGAGCACAGATTATCAGTTTGTGTTAAAACTATCAGGTTCGCTCAGTGGATTAAGTAGCTTTATAGTAGAGAAGTTGTCTGTCCTCACCTTAATCCAGTGATCAAATATACTGTTTCCTGATGTGATATGAGGTACACAGTACCACCTGTGGTGTTATCTTGCCAAAAATGGTTGAGTCTAGTAGTGCCTGGGTGGCTCAGTCAGTTAAATGACTGACTCTTAATCTCAGCTCAAGGTGGTGAGTTCGTGTCCGGCTTTGGGCTCCATGCTAGGTGTGGAGTTTATGTAAATTGGGCCTTTTGTCATAACTTCCAGGTTTACAGGAATTACAAGGAAGGAGAAAGTGATTGATACCCTGAGGAAGAAATCACACAGATTGGGAAATTGGGATGTTTTATAAGACAGTTGTTTCTGTCTGTTTCTTTAACATTTCAGTCTCATGAATATAAGGACTGATTTATTTTAAAGACTGAGGGGACATAACCAGAAATGGTGTGTGATCCTCAACTGGATTCTGGTTTGGACTAGCTAGCTATGAAAGATATTTTGTGGACAACTGGAAAAATGTCAAAATGGGTGTTTTCTAAGATACAATAAGACAATGTATACAATAATTCTACACAATGTATAGAATTATTGGGTCGCTATATTGTGTACCTGAAACTAACATAATACTGTATGTTAATTATATCTCAATTTTAAAAAGGAACTAGGGTCATCTGGGCGGTACAGTTGTTTAAGTGCCCTGCTCTTGATTTCAGCTTGGGTCATGATCTCAAGATCATGAGATTGAGCCCTACAATGGGCGTGCTCAGCGTGGAGTCTGCTTGAGACTCTCTGTCCCTCTTCCTCGCCTGCCCCCCCAGCTCTCTCTCTCTCAAACACATAAATAAATCTTTAAAAAAATGGAATTATTAAGGGATTCTTAATATCAGCTATGATTATGTTATTTTGGCTATGTAGGAAAATGTTATTTTTTTAAGATGCATACTAAAATTTAGAGGAAGAATGATAAGCTATTAAAATTCTTCAGCATAACAAATTGGGAGTCTTTTTCTAATGAAGAAGGAGATGATGGATATTGGGGGCCAACAAAAAGTCTTGGGCTTATTCCGCCACTGGGCTGAAAGCTGCATATGAGGAGGGCCCGTGTCTCTGTTGCTTCCCATTCCATAACTAGTGCCTAATACTGTGCCCAGCATGGAGTAAGCACTGCATATATATTTGTTAAATGAGGGAATAGGTGGGGATGGGAAAAGAATGCTGAAATTACTTATGACTTCAGCTGACATGAAAATTCAACAGACACCACTTAAGGGATCGATGTATTTGAAAAATAGATACAACTAAAATGTAGCAAACATGTAGTTTAATGGTAACTAAAATGATAAGAAAAGATATGAAACTTCAAAAAAGTAGAAAACATTAAAATGATAAAATAATAGTTATCAGGATACTATTATTAAGTTTATTGCCCCATTCCCATTCCTTTTGGAGTCCTGGACATTGAACTAGATTTTTGTAATGAAAACTAACCACAAATAAAAAACTAAATTCTATGTGTTTTTTAGGAGATTGTTAGAAATTCAAAAAACTGTTTTTTTCTCTTCCTAACTCCCACCTTCTTTCTTTCCCCTACTACTAATCTGGTAAGATAACAAGATATCCATCTGCTGACTATAGCTCCTTCCAATTAGCCAATGACATTCCAGGACATTTTTCCCCTTCCCTGCATCGTTAGTTGAAATTACAAGTTAGAGAAATTACAAGTACACTGAGAGGCAGGCAGAGAGAGAGAGAGAGAAGGAAGCAGGCTCCCTGCTGAGCAGAGAGCCAGACGCGGGACTGGATCCCAGAACCCTGAGATCATGACCCGAGCCGAAGGCAGCGGCTTAACCCACTGAGCCACCCAGGCACCCTGAAAAATGATAAAATTTTTAATGAATTGTTGAACATTACATCAAAAACTAATGATGTACTATATGCTGGCTAGTTGAATATAGTAATAAAAAAAGAAAACTTAAGAAAAAAAGAACAATGATGAAGTTATTACTATATATATTAAGTATTTTTTTTTAAACAGAAAAAGAAAACCAACGAAGCCCAACTCTTAGATCTTATGCTTGGGAGTCACAATCAACACTGGTAAAACAAAAGTAAAAATCCCAGCGATAAGATTTTTCTGCGCCAGTTTACATTTACAGACAGCTTTGACAACAGCATTTCAGTTATTCTCAAAATGATAGCTTGCTGCAGGCTGGGTTTCAAAAAAAGAGTAATTGATTTGTTCAAGGTCATCTCCATAGGGAGAGCTAAATCTGATATGGGCGCCATGTTTTCTGACATCTTGGGCCAGTGCTTACCTTCTGAAAACCACAACTTCAGCCACTATTGCCTTTTTAACTCTACAGTGTGCCAAGGACAACTCACTGAGCTATCCTGTGACTGACTGAATCTCTTACACCTTGACTGTAGGGATGATTTCTAAGACTTTCATTTCTGTCCTTCTGAACCCCAGCCACCCTGCCATTTTTCTTAGCAACAAGAAGCAGCACTTTACTTTCCTTTTTGGTGCTGAGCTCTAGCAGTAGCAACAGACCCACTGTGATCTGCAAGAGGGAAGGAAAACCTCCAACTACCATGAATCGTGCTTAACACAGTACGAGAATGTTTTGGATCTTACTACGAGAAGTTCATTTAAAATTTCATCTCCAGAGCAGAAGCTGTGAAAAGCATAGGCAAGGCTGCAAGTGGCTGGTTGCTGGCACATATATCATAGAGATGCCTTATGAGTGAAAAAGAATCTGTGATTTTGTGTGGTACATTTAACATTATCACCACCTACGCGTTCAGTTGAAAGCTGTTCGTGGCTGAGGAGAAATCTGATTCCCTCCTACGTCACCGCTCAGCTTCATTTACTGTGAGCTATGGGTGTCTTCCTTGAGAATGTTTGTATCTTTTACCCAGAACAAACATTCCAACAGGGCAGCACCTGGGAATCTATAAATAGGTTAACTCAGTAACATTTAATAAATAAATGATAATAATACAATACATTTAAAATATTTTCTCTGACTATTCCCTCTCTTTTTTCCCCTATATATCCTAATATATGGTTCTTTAGTCCTCTCCATTTTTTAAAGTCCCTCCAATATATCTCTTATTTCTACTCTACCACCCTTGTTTAATTTTTTAAAAGAGTTTATTTATTTAACACAGAGAGAGCGTGAACACACAAGCACAAGTGGAGGGAGGGGCAAGGGGAGAAGGAGAGGGAGAAGCAGGCTCACCCAGGAGCCCAAGGTGGGACTCGATCTCAAAACCCTGGGATCATGACCTGAGCTGAAGGCAGATGCTTCACCGACAGAGCCACACAGGGGCCCCTCTGCTGCCCTTTTTTAAACACTAGTTACCTTGAGTCCTATAAAGCTCAATGAAATACTCTTACTACCTATTCTTCCTCCTTTTTCTCCAAGTCATTCTTTTTGTGTTCCAAACAGTTGGACTGAATCAAATTCTTTTCCTGCTTAAAACCATGCAATGTCTTGAAAAGTCTTTAAGTGCTCAGACATTCACGATCTTCTAAAATATGGTCTCCACTTACCTATATAACCTTATCTTGCATTCTACTCATATAACAACAATAATTATTATTATTAATTGGGTACCCAAATCCCAAACTGTGCACTAGGTGCTGTCCATATACAACATAAACTCCTGCTCCATCTAGACCTGTGCCGTTATGGTTTCCACTTGTGCTTTGTTCTTTTCTATACTATGCCCATGCTCTATTTTTCATGTCCTCTGTGTCCCCAAATCCTGCTAATAGTTTGAGACTGAGATAATTTCTCAGCTCCTCCAAAAATCCCCTCAAATCATTCAGATCCCCGGTCTCTTCTATACCTGACTTGTTAATATTCTTTCTCTGCGCCGCGTGCTACAGTATTTAGTACTTCTGTGTGATTATTTAGTCCTTTCCAGTCTGGAAATTCACCACCCATTAAGTTGTCCTTTTTGGCATCCATGGGTGGGCCTCAAAGCGTGCATGAACCCTTGGGAACTGCATGTTTTACGCTTGTGTGTTTTCTCTAGGTCAGGAGTTTTCATGGTCACAGAGAGATCCATTAAGGTTGAGCTTCTCTTTGGATACCAGGTCTCATTTTTAGTTTAAGCCTCTTACCTAAACATAGGAAATATATATCTTATTGCATATCCTCTGATCCACCATTGTAAAACTTTTAACAGGCCCGGAACTGAGTTTTAAAATTCTGACTTATTGTTTTACACTGCATTAGCATGAGGTGTCCTGAATTTTTTTTTTTAAGATTTTATTTATTTATTTGACAGAGAGAGATCACAAGTAGGCAGAGAGGCAGGCAGAGAGTGAGAGAGGGAAGAAGGCTCCCCGCTGAGCAGAGAGCCCCATGTGGGGCTTGATCCCAGGACCCTGAGATCATGACCTGAGTCGAAGGCAGAGGCTTTAACCCACTGAGCCACCCAGGCGCCCCCCACCTGCCTTTTATAGGGGACCATCAACAAAAAAGATTTTAGTTATATATTTATTATTTATGACTTTATTTTTAAGGGTTTTATTTATTTATTTGAGAGAGAGAGAGTGCATGTGCTCATGCCCAAGCAGTGGGGAGGGGCATAGGGAGAGGGATAGGCAGACTCCCTGCTGAGCAGGGAACCCAATGCTGGACTCAATCCCAGGACCTTGAGAACATGACCTGAGCCAAATGCAGATGCTTAAGCAACCGAGTGAGCCACCTAGGCACCCCAGAGATTTAATTTTTATTACTTTTTAAAGATTTTGTTTATTCATTTGTCAGAGAGAGTGAGAGAGCAGGGGGGGAAAGGTAGGCAGAGGGAGAAGCAGGAGCCCAAGGCAGGACTCAGTCCCAGGACCCTGGGATCACAACCTGAGCCAAAAGCAGAAACTTAACCTACTGAGCCACCCAGGTGTCCCAACAAAAAGATTTTAATACCCTAGATAATTATCTATAGCTTCATTAGTCAAGGCTCTTTTGGATGCAAGTAGCAGAAATTTATCTTGACCCCGTATAAGCAAAAAGGAAATTTTTTTAAAGAATAGCATATCTCAAGGAAGGCCGAAAGTGCAGCTAGATTTCAAAAAGGATTGGAACGAAGACTTGGAATCCATTAAGAACACCAGCAGCTTATTTTTGTCTTACTGACTGTGCCCACTGGGTTCTTTCTCTCTCTTTCTCTCATTCTCTCTGCAGACTGACTTCAGCATGCATTAAGTCCAAACACAGCTGTCCCTCTGCTCCTGAGTATACTCTGTTCAAGTGAGCAACCCAGCTTCTTATCTCTCAGTACAAATTTGGAGACACAGACAGACAGGCAGATAGGCAGAGACTGAGGTCCCATTTGGCCTGACAAGAGGCATATGTGCATCCTTGCTTGATCAGCCGGAGAGGTGAGACACAGTACAAACATGGAGGCCCAGGATCCAGCCTTGTCTAGGGCCAGCCGGATATCCCCTGATGTGCCTGCTGAAGTGGTCTTGCTGACCATAGGAAATCGACTTTTAATGTTCATGGGCCTGAGGCCACTTTCAGCCCAAATAGGTCCCCTGTGCTGATTATCTCTTTTCTTACTGGCAGGAAATAACGCAGGAGAGCCACAGCATTTCTTGAGTAGCATACTCTCCTGGGACATAGAGGAGTACTTATCCTATTTTTATTTAAAGTTTTTTCAAGTTTCCCTGGGCCAGTTCACACTGGCTACATTCTGCTGTCCTCACTCTAGCTGGTGCTGATGTTGCCACATCTGGTTATCTCCTGGGTATTACCCAGTTAGGAACAAGGCACACTGCCTAATTACTGGCAATAATAGAGCAGAGTGATACATGGCTCCTACCAGATCCTTACAACTCTATTTTGAAGAAGGTGGGGGTGAACAGAGCTTAGAAAAGTTAAGTATTGTCTAAGTTACAGTATCTAATTTTAATATGCAAAGAATATGGCTCTAATGTGTTTACATGTCATGATGGTACCAGATGGACTTCATGGATGTTGTATCTTAGCAATACTTTCCTTATCCGTGAGTTGAGAACAGTGTTAGTAGAAGTGATTTGAAAAAAGCAAAAGGGGGGCGCCTGGGTGGCTCAGTGGGTTAAGCCGCTGCCTTCGGCTCAGGTCATGATCTCAGGGTCCTGGGATCGAGTCCCGCGTCGGGCTCTCTGCTCGGCAGGGAGCCTGCTTCCTCCTCTCTCTCTGCCTGCCTCTCCATCTACTTGTGATCTCTCTGTCAAATAAATAAATAAAATCTTTAAAAAAAAAGAAAGAAAGAAAGAAAGAAAAAAGCGAAAGGGTACTACCTCTTTAGTGAGATTTTTCCACACAGAAAAAATAATAGCAATTCTTCCTCCCTTCCTTCCTAGTATCCATCCATCCGTCCGTCCGTCCGTCCGTCCATCCGTCCATCCGTCCATCCTTTCATCTATCCTCCCATCCATCTAAGAACAGCAGTACCTTCTCAGAACTCTCCAGAACGTGTACTGTCTAAAACTCTTATTTTACTGTGTGAAATATCCTCAGTAATGTTTTTATAAATAAGTTCGATTAATTCACATTGGCGTATTATTAGTTTCAGAGGTAGAGGTCAGGGACTCATCAGTCTTACGTAATACCCAGTGCTCATGACATCATGTGTCCTCCTTAATGTCTATCACCAGTTACCCCATCTCCCTACCTCCCTCTGCTTTAGCAACCCTCAGTTTGTTTCCTAGAGTTAAGAGTCTCTTATGGTTTGTCTCCCTCTCTGATTTCATCTTCTTTTATTTTTTCCTTCCTTCTCCTATGATCTCTGTTTTGTTTCTTAAGTTCCACATGTAAGTGAGATCATACGATAATTTTCTTTCTCTTACTAACTTCTTTCGCTGGCCATAGTACCCTCTAGTTCCCTCCACATTGTTGCAAATGACAAGATTTCATTTTTGGTGGCTGAGAGGTATTCCTCTGTGTGTGTGTGTGTGTGTGTGTGTGTGTGTACACGTACTGCATCTTCTTTATCCATTCATCTGTTGATGGACATCTAGGTTCTTTCCATAGTTTGGCTATTGTGAACGTTGCTGCTATAAACATTCAGGTGCACGGGCCCCTTCGGATCACTGCATTTATATTTTTAGGGTAACTACCCAGTAGCGCAATTGCTGGGTCATAGGGTAGCTCTATTTTCAATTTTTTGAGGAAACCCCATGCTGTTTTCCAGAGTGGCTGCACCAGCTTGCATTCCCACCAACACTGCAGGAGGGTTTCCCTTTCCTAGTACTCTCGCCAACATCTGTCATTTCTTGACTTACTAATTTAAGCCATTCTGACTGGTGTGAGGTGTTATCTCATTGTGGTTTTGATTTGTATTTCTCTGGTACTGAGTGATGTGGAGCACTTTTTCACGTGTCTGTTGGCCATTTGGATGTCTTCTTTGCAGAAATGTCTATTCATGTCTTCTGCCATTTCTTGGTGGGATTATTTGTTCTTTGGGTGTTGAATTTGATAAATTCTTTATAGATTTTGGATACTAGCCCTTTATGTTATATGTCATTTGGAAGTACCTTCTCCTATTCTGTTGGTTGTCTTTTGGTTTTGTCAACTGTTTCGTCTGCTGTGCAAAAAGCTTTTTATCTTGATGATGTCCCAAAATTTCATTCTTGCCTTTGTTTCCCTTGCCTTTGAAATGTGTCTAGCAAGAAGTTGTTGTGGCTAAGGTTGAAGAGGTTGCTAGCTGTGTTCTCCTCAAGGACTTTTTCCCCTAAATCAGCTCCTTTTTTATTTTTTTTTTAAGATTTTATTTATTTGACAGAGATCACGAAGAGGCAGAGAGGCAGGCAGAAAGAGAGGAAGGGAAGCAGACTCCCCACTGAGCAGAAAGCCCAGTGTGGGGTTTGATCCTTCCTGGGATCATGACCTGAGCCAAAGGCAGAAGCTTTAACCCACTGAGCCACCCAGGCACCCCTCTCTTCAAGGATTTTGATGGATTCCTAACTCATGTGGTTGTCCAATTTTCTCAGCACCCTTTGTTGAAGAGACTGTATTTTTTCCACTGGACATTCATTCCTGCTTTGTGGAATATTAGTTGACCATAGAGTTGAGGATTCATTTCTGAGTTCCTTATTCTGTCCCACTATGTGTCTGTTTTTGTGCCAGTATAATACAGTCTTGATGATTACAGCTTTGTAGTAGAGCTTGAAGTTTGGAATTGCGATGCCACCAGTTTTGGTTTTCTTTTTCCACATTCCTTTGACAGTTCAGGGTCTTTTCTGGTTCCATACAAATTTTAGGATTATTTGTTCCAGCTCTATGAAAAAAATCGATAGTCTTTTGATAGGGATTGCTTTAAATGTATAGATTGCTCTAGGTAACATAGACATTTTAACATTTGTTCTTCCAATTCATGAGTGTTGAACATTTTTCCATTTCTTTGTGTCTTCCTCAATTTCTTTCATGAGCACTTTATAGTTTTCTGATTGTAGATCCTTTGCCTCTTTGGTTAGGTTTATTCCTAGCATCGTATGGTCTTAGGTACGATTGTAAATAGGATCAACTCCTTACTTTCTCTTTCTCATTGTTAGTGTAAGAAATGCAACTGATTTCTGTGCTTTGGTTTTATATCTTGCCACTTTGCAGCAGATGCTTAACCAACTGAGCCACGCAGGCATCCCTATTGGGAGATTTTTGATTATTGCTTCAATTTCCTTGCTGGTTATGGGTCTGTTCAGGTTTTCTATTTCTTCCTATTTCCATTTTGGTAGTTTATACATCTCTAGGAATGCATCCATTTCTTCCAGGTGGCCTAATTTGTTGGGATATAGTTGATCATAATATGTTCTTATAATTGTTTGTATTTCTTTGGTGTTGGTTGTGATCTGTCTTCTTTCACTCATGATTTTTCTTTTCTTTTTGATAAGTCTAGCCAGGGGATTATCGATCTTTTTAATTCTTTCAAAGAACAAGCTTCTAGTTTTGTAGCTCTGTTCTATTGTTCTTTTGGTTTCTATTTCATTAGCATCTACTCTAATCTTTATGAATTCTCTTCTCCTGCTGGACTTAGGCTTTATTTGCTGTTTTTTCTCCAGCTCCTGTAAGTGTAAGGTTAAGAGAGACCTTTCTTATTTCTTGAGGAAGGCTTATGTTGTCAGATATTTCCCTCTTAGGACTGCCTTTGCTGCGTCCCAAAGGTTTTGAACAGTTGTTTTCATTTTCATTTGTTTCTGTGAATTTTTAAAATTCTTCTTTAGTTTCCTGGTTGACCAATTCATTCTTTAGTAGGATGCTCTTTAACTTCCATGTATTTGAATTTTTTCCAAATTTCCTCTTGTTTTTGAGTTCAAGTTTTAAAGCATTGTAGGCTGAAAATATGCAAGGAATGATCCCAGTCTTTTGGTCAGTTGAGACCTGATTTGTGACCCAGTATGTGATCTATTCTGGAGAATATTCCATGTGCACTTGAGAAGAATGTGTATTCTGTTGCTTTAGGGTGGAATGCTCTGAATATATCTGTGAAGTCCATCTGGTCCCATGTATCATTCAAGGCCCTTGTTTCCTTGTTGATCTTCTGCTTAGATGATCTGTCCATTGTAGTGAGTAGAGTATGAAAGTCCCCTACTATTATTGTATTATTATTGACGTGTTTCTTTAGTTTTGTTATTAATTAGTTTATGTAATTGGGTGCTCCCGTATTAGTGGCATAAATATTTACAATTGTTAGATCTTCTTGTTGGATAGACCCTTTAATTATGGTATAGTGTCCTTCCTTATCTCTTACTACAGTCTTTGATTTAAAGTCTAATTTGTCTGATATAAGGATTGTTACCCCCAGCTTTCTTTTGATGTCCATTAGCATGGTAAATGTTTTTCCTTCCCCTCACTTTCAATCTGTAAGTGTCTTTGCCAACAGCATATGGATGGGTCTTGCTTTTTTATCCAATCTGATATCCTGTGTTTCGTGATTGGGGTATTTATTTAGCTTCTTTACACTCAGAGCAACTATTGAAAGATATGGATTTAGTGTCATTGTATTACCTGTAAAGTCACTGTTACTCGATATTGTCTCTGTTCCTTTCTGGTCTATGTTACCTTTGAGCTCTCTCTTTGCTTAGAGGATCACTTTCAGTTATTTCTTGAAGGGCTGGTTTGGTGATTACAAATTCTTTTAGTTTCCATTTGTCCTGTTAGTTCTATTTATCACTCCTATTTTGAATGGCATCCTCGCTGGATAAAGTATTCTTGGCTGCATATTTTTCTCATTTAGCACCCTGAATATATCATGCCAGTACTTTCTGGCCTGCCAGGTCTCTGCGGTTAGGTCTGCTGCCAGCCTTATGTTTCTACCTCTTTAGGTTAAGGACCTCTTGTCCTGAACTGCTTTTAGGATTTTCTCTGTTTATGAGATCTGTAAGTTTTAGTGCTATATATTGGGGTGTTGACCTATTTTTATTGATTTTTAAAGAGGGGCTTCTCTTTTCCACCTGGATTTTGATGCCTGTTTCTTTCCCCGGATTAAGGAAGTTTTCTGCTATAATTTGCTCCTTTCTCTTACCTCTACTTCTGGGATCCCAATTCTAATATTGTTTTGCTTTATGGTATCTCTTATCTCTCAAATTCTCCCCTCATGGTCCAGCAGTTGTTTATCTCTCTTTCTCTCAGCTTCCTTATTCTCCATCATTTGGTGTTTTATATCACTAATTCTTTCTTCTGCCTCATTTATCCTAGCAGTTAGAGCCTCCATTATTTTTTATTGCATCTCATTAAAACCTTTAAAAAAAAAACTTGATTAGATTTTAGATCTTTGATTTCTCCAGAAAGGGATTCTCTAGTGTCTTCTTTGCTTTTTTCAACCCCAGCTAGTATCTTTGTAATCATTATTATGAACTCTGGGTCCAACATCTTACTTATATCCATACTGATTAAGTCCCTGGCAGTCAGTACTACCTCTTGTTCTCTTTTCTGAGGTGAGTTTTTCTGTGTTGTCATTCTTGCAGAAAGTAGTCACTTTTCTATTTGTAGAATTACAGTGATTTCTTTCTTAGCTCTCCAGTTGAGTTCACAGATGTTCAGAATGATTTCATAGCTATCTAGCTGATTTCCTGGAACCAGACAAAACTAAGGTTTCCTACTTCTCTGCCATCATAGAAAAACCTATCCTTAATGATGTTTATGAGTAAAAACTAAACTGTAGGGTGTACTTTTGTGTGCCAGCCACTCTTAAAAGTATTTTGTGATTATTCAACTAATTCTTGAAACCACCCATGAAGTGACCCCAATTACAATCCTCATTATACACATGAAGAATAAGGCACAGAGATGATAATTGTGCAAAATTGCAAACCTAGTAAGTGGTATTGTCTAAATGTCAACCTAAGCAAGTTTGACTCTAGAAACATTGATTTTTTTTTAAAGATTTTATTTATTTGATAGAGAGAGACACAGCAAGAGAGGGAACACAAGCAGGGGTGATGGGAGAGGGAGAAGAAGGCTTCCTGTTGAGCAGGGAGCCAGATTCGGCTCATGATCCTGGGATCATGACCTGAGCCAAACGCAGATGTTTAACAACTGAGCCACCCAGTCACCCCTAGAACCTTTGATTTTTAACCTAACCTCACTATATTATAGTGAAGGCTATATTCAAGATAGTGATTACCAAATCATTGAACATGTTTTAAAAATATACTTAACAGGATTGACAGATGGGCTGATTTGTGAGCTCATTTGTGAACCTGCAGAGCTAAGTGCTTCTGAACTGGCCTGGTGGGCCTGTTGTCATTAGCTTCTCCAGCTGTTTCTTGAGGCTTACCTTTGGTAAATGCCACGTTTCTCATAAGCTTTAGATTTGGAAACTAGCTATGAACAAAAAATTCTTTAAGAGCATTATAGCTCCAAGTTAATATAATATTTTCTCTTCCAACTTTTTATTATGGGTAATAGTATTGCTCATTTGAATGCTGTCTTCCTAAGTGGTGGTTATCCATGCTTGATATAACAGCGGAGCTCTGTTGGAAGTGGTAAAAGAGATGAAAGTTGATAACTAAGTTGATAACTAAGTTGATAGCAAGTTGATAACTAAGCTAGGATGAGACTTGACAAAGCAACAGAACAAGTGGATTATTGCTTTGGAGAGGTTTTGATATAAATATGGAGAATGATTATAAAACTGTCTGTAATGCTTCAAAGAATCAGTATGACTCTGTAAAGATAACAGGCAGGAATGCCATGCTTGAATCTTAATATACAAGTTAAGACCCAGAAGTGCTCATGACACTCTAAAAATTTTCTCAAGAACATTTCCAATGAAGTCACACACATAGTGTTGACTCTTAAAAGTAATTGAATTGAATTGAATTGACAGCATTAGGGTACACTTGAAATCAGTAACAATGAATCTGAATTCACACTGGTTGACATAGTTGTATGTTTTTCTCTAGCTATGTTCAGCTAGATGGTGGAAAAATTAGAGAAAGCAGATGTGAATTTAACTGGGCTGTGGTTTCACAGAGCCATGTAGGGGAAAGGGGTTGAGGGAGTTTTTGCTATTGTCAATTAATTATACGTAATTATATGTAAATTTTATAAACACCTTGTCTAATTTCATGTAAAAGTCTTGGGAGTTTGAGTTCTCTTGACCATACTAATCAATTTGGGACTAATCACCTCCTTTATGATACTGAGTCTTATATATCTTTACATCTTTTTAGTCTCTACAATGTCTTTCAATAGAGTTTTCAATTTTTCTCCAAAAATTTAAATCACATAGAGATACTAAATCTAGTATCAATGGACATGAAAAAAAATTGTGTATCTATCACAACCTTGCTCATTGTTTTCATATTTCAAGTTGTCTTGTCAAAAATTTACACTTAATTTTCATCATAAAATTATTATTGCTGTCAAATTCTTATTTATATATTTATATATGAATATATAAATTTATAAATTCATATATTTATATAAATATAATATAAATAATTAATATAATTCATAATACAATATAATAAATAAATTTTATAGAAATTTAAATTCTTATGTATATATTTATTTTATATATTTATATATAAATTTACATATTTGTATATTTATAGACTCACATGGTCTAGTAATAACAAATGTTGTAACTCAGATTCCCATTTAGAAATACTTCTCTTAAAAAAAAAAAAGAAATAAAAAAGAAACAGTTCTCTTGTAGCTATTTTCCTTTGAGTTTGTATCCTTTGAGTAGGCTGCCTTGGCTCTCCCAAAGATACTGTGTTATTTCTCCCTTGTAAACATTTGTGTTTTTTTTCTTTTCACTTAGTTCCCCTACAGTACAAAATATTTGAAAATGCTGTGTCCTAAAGATATTATGTAAATGTTTTAAGGCATCATGCATCACTATAATTAGTTACTCAAGTTCACAGCCCCAAATGTCATTATTATATTAGATTTTTAGAAATCCAGTGATTTGGTTAAAATGAGGGTTCTCTTTCTGTGTGTGTGTGTGTGTGTGTGCACATGTGTAACATTGTCTATATATTTGGATTAGTTTCCTATGTCTGCCATAACAAGGTACCACAAACTAGATGGTTTTAATTTATTCTGTCACACTCATACTTTGGGAGGCCAAATGTGGGAAATCAAGGTGTTGACAGGGCCATAGTCCCTCCAAATCTTCTAGGAGCCACTCTTGCCTCTTTCAGCTTTTGGCAGCCCCATTGTTCTGTGGCTTGTGGCAGCACTGTGGTAATTTCTGCCTCTGACTTCACATGGCCTCCTTCTCTCTGTGGGTTTTGTCTTCTATTCATCTTAGAAGGATTAAGCCCACCCTGCTGCAGTATGACTTCATCTTAACCAACCATATCTGTAAGGATCCTGTTTCCAAATAAGATCATTCTGAGGTGCTGGGGGTGAGGACTTCAATATATTTTTTTGAGAGGGAGATATAGTTCAACTCATAACAACACTTAATTGCTTGCTAAGAGAGCCAATGTTCGTTTTTAAGGAATGTTTGCATATTCATTTAAAAATCAACTTCAAGAAAATAAAAAATAAAAGTGTAACTTTAACATTTTTATTAAATGAAATAATATACTGTTAAAACCTGCAGGAATAAAATATTGCACATCAACTAGGTGTGCTGTATCTAGTGGGATTATTTATGGAAATTATTTGTTTATTTGTTTATTTGACAGAGAGAGACACAGCGAGAGAGGGAACACAAGCAGTAGTGGGAGTGAGAGAAGCAGACTTCCTGCACAGCAGGGAGCCCGATGCGGGGTTCGATCCTAAGACCTTAGTATCATGACATGAGCCAAGGGCAGCCACTTAACGACTGAGTAACCCAGGCGCCCCCATCTTTTCCTTTAATAAAAGTTCTGCAGGCAATATTTTTTTGTATTTTTGATTAAGAAATTTGGCTAAATCCCTGATATTACTATGGTTTTCTTGAGTATATTTCCAAGTCTATTCAGCTTTCTACATAATTTCATATTTGCTTCTGGAAGTAAGGAAGATACAGTTTGAGAACAGAAGCTCATCTAAGTTAAACACACTGTATGACTCTCCTCTTTCTCTTTATTTTCTTACTTTGAAATGTATAAAAGGAAACTGTCTTCTTTCAAAAAAAGGCTCTAAAAGATCTTGTTACATTTATAAAGTTTTCTGAATGCTGTCATAAGCCTGCCAGCACCACTCTTGGTTTAGAGAATTGTTGAAAATGTCCTTCTGTAAAATAGATCTTTCTGAGCCGCTCATCTCAATATTTGTGTTGGTTTGAAAGAGAAATGAAAAGTTAACAATAAACAACAGTAACAACAAAATCTAGATGGTAGGGGCACCTGGGTGGCGCAGTGGGTTAAGCCTCTGCCTTCACCTCAGGTCATGATCTCAGGGTCCTGGGATGGAGCCCCGTATTGGGCTCTCTACTCAGCAGGGAACCTGCTTCCCCCTCTCTCTCTGCCTACTTGTGATGTCTCTCTCTGTGTGTCAAATAAATAAATAAAATCTTTTTTAAAAATCTAGAGGTAGATCAGAGCTAGAGGGCAGTCACCTAGTTAACTTCCTGATTTACAGTGGAAATAGTGAGGCCCAGAAGTTCCTGAAGGTCACTTTGTTGAAACATGGCAGAACTAGATCTAAAATTGTGCTCTATTGAATCATGTTGTTGTCTTTTCTTTCGTATCTTATTCAGAATTTGTACAAAAGGTGAAGAATGGCTGATACTGAATAGTACACTTTTTTATTGCAGTGTAGTTTTTGTTGCAATATAGTTGACACACAATGTTATATTAGGTTCAGGTGGATTACATAGTGATTCAACAACTGTATACATTGTATACCACGAGTGTAGCTACATTGTCACCATACAATGCTATTACAGTGCTATAGACTATATTGCCTATGTTGTACTTTTCATCCCTAGGATTTATTCATTCCATAACTGGAAGACTATACTTCCCACTCCCCTTCATCCATTTTGTCCATTCCCCTCTCCCCTCCTCTGTGGCAACCATTAGTTTGTTCTCTGTATTTATGGGTCTGTTTCTGCTTTTGTTTGTTGGTTTGCTTATTTGTTTTGTTTTCTAGATTCCACATGAAATCATATGGTACTTTTCTTTCTCTATCTGACTTATTTTACTTAGCATAATACCCTCTAAGTCCATTCAAGTTGTCACAAATGGTAAGATCTCATTCTTTTTAGGGCTGAGTAATATATTTTATTCTTTATCATTTTGAAGTATGTTCTCTCTATATCTACTTTGTTGAGTTTTATCATAAGTAGGTGTTGAATTTTATCAGATGCTTTTTTTTTTTTTTTGTTTCTGTTGAGATGATCATATAACTTTCATCTTTAATTTTGTGTTTTAACCATCCTTGCATCCTTGGAATAAATCCTATTTGTTCATGGTATATGATCCTTTTCATGTATTGCTGACTTCATTCTGCTCATATTTTGTTGAGGGTTTTGTGTCTATGTTCATCCAGGATATTGGCCTGTAATTTTCTTTTCTTGTGGCATCCTTGTTTGCTTTAGGTATCTAGGTAATTCTGCCCTGGTAAAATGAGTTTGAAAGATTTCCCTCCTTTTCTATTTTTGGAAGAGTTTGAAAAGGATTGCTATTAGTATTTCTTTGAATGTTTGATAGTATTGACCTGTGAAACCATCTGGTTTTGGAGTTTTGTTTGTTGGGAGGTTTTTGATTACTGATTCAATCTCCTTAATAGTAGTTATTCTGTTTGGATTTTCTATTTCATCATTATTTAGTCTTGGTAAGTTGTGTTTTCAGGAATTTATCTGTTTCTTCTAGGTGGTCTAATTTGTTGATACATAATTGTCATAGTAGTCTCTTATGATCCTTTGTAGTTCTGTGGCATCAGTTGTAACACCTCCTCTTTCATCTCTGTTTCTGTTCATCTGAGTCCTTTTGTGTGTGTGTGTGACTGACTAAAGGGCTATTGATTTCATTTATCTCTTAAAATAACTAGTTCTTCATTTCATTGATCTTTTCTACTGTCTTTTTAGTAACTTATTTCTGCTATAAACTTCATATTTTCTCCCACGAACTTGGAGCTTCATTTGTTCTTCTTTTTCTAATTCCTTGAAGTGTAAAGATGGGTTAAGACCTTTTTTTCTTGAGGTAGACATTTATTGTTATTAACTTTCCTTGTAGAAATGCTTTTACTGCATCCTGTGAGTTTTGTTACATTTCTGTTTTCATTTATCTCCAAGTATTTTTTTAAATTTCCTCTTTAATTCACTGGTTGTTCAGTAGCATGTTATTTAATCTTCACATATTTATGAATTTTCTGGCTTTCTTTGTTTAATTAATTTCTAGTTTCATACCACTGTGGTCAGAAAAGATGCTTAATATGATTTTAATTCTCAGGCCACCTGGGTGGCTCAGTGGGTTAAAGCCTCTGTCTTTGGCTCAGGTCATGATTCCAGGGTCCTGGGATAGAGCCCCATATTTCGAGCCCCATATTGGGCTCTCTGCTCAGCAGGAAGCCTGCTTCCTCCTCTCTCTCTGCCTGTTCTCTCTGTCTACTTGTGATCTCTGGCTGTCAAATAAATAAATAAATAAAATGTTTTAAAAATATGATTTCAATTCTCTTAAATTTATTAAGACTTGTTTTGTGGACTAACATATGGTCAGTCTGGGAAGATGTTCTTTGTGCACTTGAGAAGATTGTGTATTTTGTTGCTTTGGGATGGATGTTCTGCAAATATCTAAGTCCATCTCATCTAACTTAGCATTTGAGGCTGATAATTCTTTATTGGGTTCTATCTTGGGTATGTATCCATTGACATAAGTGGGGTACTAAAATTCTCTATTATTATTGTATGGCTATTTCTCCCTATAAGTATGTTAATAAAGTTTGTTTATTTATTTATCTCTATTAACATTTGCTTTATATATCTAGGTACCCCATGTTGGGTATATAAATATTTACAATTGTTATATCCTATTGTTGGATTGGCCCCTTTATCATTATGTTATACTCTTTCTTTTGGTTTCTATATGTATGGAATATTTTTCCATCCCTTCACTTTCAGTCTCTGTATGTGTCCTTACATTTGAAGTAGTGTCTTGTACTGAGCATATAGATGGCACTTGGTTTTTTTTTTTTTTTTAATCCATTCAATCACTCTGTTTTTCAATTAGAGAATTTAGTCCATTCAAATTTAAAGTAATTATTCATAGGTATGTGCTTATTGTCATTCTGTTCATTGTTTTTTGGCTGTTTTTGTAGTTCTTCTCTGTTCCTTTCTTCTGCCTTTGCTGTCTTCTATTGTGATTTGATTTTCTTTCATGGTGTGCTTATATTCCTTTCTCTTTATTGTTTGTGCATTTACAATAGATTTTTGCTTTGTGTTTACCATGATGCTTACATAGAACAACTTATATCTATAACAGTCAATTTTAAGTTGATAACAACTTGAGTTTGATCCCATTCTAAAGCTCGAAACTTTTACTCTCTCCCTTACCCCCGGGTTTCCTGTTTTGATGTCCTATTCTATGTCTTTTTATATTGTGTATTCCTTAATGAATTATTGTAATCACAGTCATTTTTACAATTTTGTCTTTTAACCTTTGATAACCACTGTTCTACTTCCTGTCTCTGTGTTTTTGATTATTCTTGGTACCTTATTCACAAATGACTTACATTTCTACTACTACTTACTATTTCTACTACTGCCTGACAGGAAAAATTTCCACCCAGGACAATAAATAATACTAGGATAAAATGGAAATGCCAGATCACAGAGAGTTTGTAGCAATAAAAGGAAAGTGAGTTTCCAAAAGGACACAGGCAAGGCACTCTACTATGGCATTTCCAGGGATGAATGTATTCCTGAGTTTTCTGGAAAGTAGAAAACAAGTTAGATAATGAGCAATATATATCTGTCAATTTTTTAAAAATCCTATACCTCATAAAAACAAGTGGTATATAAAAGAATCATTTATTGTCTATTTTTTAAAAATTTAATGGCACTTACTTAATCTCTTATTGCTTTTTTTCCAGCCATTGCCTTCTCTTCAGCATCTACATTAGAGAGTGGTTCATTACACATAGAGGCAAAAGTACTCCAGGCAATTCTACTCTTTGTTTTTTGGCTAAGAAGCTGGAGCTACCTGCTTAATGAGAGTTTAAAGATTATCTGTGGTTTAAATTATTGGTGTGGTCCATATTATATAGATTACTTGGTGCTAAATATAATAATATTGAGTACTTACTGGAATATTATTTTGAGTTCCAATTTTAATATTTAAGGTGGGTGAAGAAGATAAAATGATACTAAAAACTAAAGAAATAGACCTATGAAGAAAAGCAAAAGTGTGTCTTTTTCTTTTGATTTGTTTTGCTTGGGAAAAGTAAAAGTTGAGTGGAAATACCATTGTTAAGTACATCCAGAGGTATTTCAGGTTGGTGTTTCTCCTGACTCCTTTCTAGGCCTTTTTCTCCAAGGGTAGCAGACAGTATGCATCAACCTCCTCCACCACAGCCACCCCACAGTTTTCCTCCAAACCTTTACCCAAGAAACTTAACTTACAAGTTTAGGTACCTAGTCTCAAGACTAGACCTCCATCCTAAGCCCTGGCCCTAGCTTTGCAGTTGTTTCCTGATTGTTTCTATTCCAAGTAGTACAGGCAAGTCAAGTTCATTGTAGTATCTGAAAACTAAGGTCATCATATTCTCCCCAGCATTACTCACTAGTTCTGGGCTCCCTCTCCTGATTCCTTTGCATTCACAGTGGTAGTACCAATTTACCTTTCCACCTAAGCACAAGGCTTATTTCAGCCTTTTTTCCCCTTCTTTTCCATTGGCCCCTCCATCCTATTAGTCATCAAATTCTATGAGCTCAGCTTCTTCAGTGGTTTTTCAAATTTATCTTCTCCTATTTCTCAAGCTATTGGTTCATGGATTCATCAATTTTTGCCCAAATTATAAGTAGTAGTTATGTTTCACTTAAGCCACAGTAGCAATAACCAAGTTATTGGGCAAAGATTATCTGTAATTTTGTAATTGCATCTTAAATATTGTTTCCTTACTCTAGCATCCTCAACACATCCTCTGTCAGTGTTATTTTTGTAAATTAGCAATCAGGTCATCCCACCATTTTTTAGGAGTTATTTATTTATTTATTTATTTATGAAAGAGAGTATGTGTGAGAGTGGCTGGAGGAAGGGACAGAGGGGAAGGGAGAGAGAGAGAGAGAGTCTGAAGCAGACTTGGTATGGAGCCCAATTTGGGACTTGATCTCATGACTACAGGATCATGACCTGAGCTGAAACGGAGAGTCAGAGGCTTAACCAACTGAGCCACCCAGGCACCCATTGCCCACCATTTTGCTTCAAGACTTTTAATATCTCTTTACTTAGAGAATAATGCCTTCACTCCTTAGCATGACAGTCAAGACCGTTCACAGTCTGTATTTAGTTTATTTTTTTCTGGTTTTATCTTCAGTCACTTTTTACCTCTGTAGCCATACCAGATATCTCTCTATGCCTTGAATCTGTACTGGAGTTGCAGCCCTTCCTGCCTCTGTAGGTGCTGTTACCCCTTTCACTAGATGGCTCTCCTTCTTTCTCTACCTTACAAGATTAATTTCTTTCTATGAAGCCTTCCCCAAATCCTGCTGGAATATGTCTATGTTTGTGTGTGTCTCTCTCTAATATATATATAGATATAGATATAGAGATAGAGATATATAGTATGAATTATGTTGTATTAATTATGAGTATATATTATATTACACATTTACAGTATGAGTTAATTAATATATTCTGTATATTCACACACATATAAATACACATATATGAATATATTTATGTATATATAAATGAATAATACTACATATATATGACAATGTATGTAGTTCTATATATTCTATATATATATGTATATACAATGTATGTAGTTCTAATATATATATGTGTGTGTGTATATATATATAAATATATATATATATATATTTATATATAAACTAAATATTCTTATGTAATCTGGACTATATGTTCCTTGATGTTAATAAGTGTGTTTTATTTATTCTATATCACCAGGACCTAGAAGGTCAATAGATTTTATTTGAGTAAATGAGTATTGCTTATTGTAAAGATAGTGACTACCTGGTTTCTATTTCCATGAAGATAAAACAGCAGAAATTATACTTCAGTCTTTAGGTATTAGGAAGAATAGGTGAGATGCTGGAATGAGTTATTTATAACTCTAATAAATTTAGGAACTCTTTTCTGTAGTGCTTTTTTTCATGAGTCTAGAGTTTTATTTGTCTAAGATGGTTTAGGAATTTCTCTGCTTGGATTTATGCTTCTAGATCAAAATTAATTTTCTTCTGAAACAAAAATAGTTTCTCTGTTAGATCACAATAAATTTCACCAGAGAAATGGTGCACACTGAACTTAGCCCAAGGAAATGCAGTGTTAATGCAGAGGACACAAGAAGGTTAAAGGAGAAAGGCTAGGTTCAATTTTAATTATGACTTCCACTTGCCTGTTATGTGACTTCTCTTTGGAACTTAAAAAACTTGATTTTAAGTCCAACACTAATTTTCAATGCTTAACTAGCATGGCTGAAGATGTTGATCTAATAATGTTTCTATTTCCATTCTTATTATAGAATGAACTTAGTAGAAGTTAAGATGTTAATCAGAACCATAAGCTGCATTTCATGCAAAATGGTAGGGACAATGACATAGCAAGCTGTTAGTTTTTCCCTTAGGAGTGCCAACATGATGTTTCAGGTTTTTTTTTTTTTTTTTTTTTTTTTAAATAGAGAGGTTGAGTGTAATTCAGTGGTGCTCTTGAATATTAGCAAGTCATTTTCAGTACACAAAAGAGTTATGCAGCTTTTGAAATAGATTTGTCAGGAATCTACCTCTCATCTTTCTCCTGTGGTTACTAAACTCAATCTGGAGTCCACATCCTGTAATACGTAGATAAGAGTATAGCCATGCTATGCCTTTTAATTCAGGGAGGCAAACATGATACAAGGACAATTAACTGTTCAGTGTATGCCAGATTAGGGATTAATTCATCTTTCTGCAAAGAGATAGAATTCTAGAATGGGATATTTCCTTAAGTAGTGAGTCTTCCTTTACAGAAAAGGTTCAAGCACATTTATGCTGATTTGTTCAGTGCTATATTCCAGAGTACTTGGTGCAGAGTAAATACCCAATAAATATTTCATGTACAAATGAATAAAGCACAAAATACATGATGCTTAAATTAGCTTATGCTGTATAATGAACCATCCCCCAAAGTAACAGTTTAAAACAACAATGATTTATTATTTTTCATGATTCTGTGGCTTGGCTGCAGAATCTGAAATGTTCTCACATTTCCGGGACCTCAGCTCCTTGGTTGGGATAGCTAAGTTTCTCTCCCGGTGTGTATCTCATCTTCAGCCTCAGTGTTCCAAGAGAGTGAGAATGGGAACAGCAATGCCTCTGTTGGTTAGGCTTGCAACTCACTTCCAGGTCGTTCTATTGGTCAGAAAGTCACAAAGCCAACTCAGAAGAGGGGGGAAAATTGACCCTACCTCTGGATGGGAGTTGTTGCAAAGTCTCTGGCTGTTTTGTTTTGTTTTGTTTTAGATTTTATTTTATTTATTTAACAGAGAGAGAGAGATCACAAGTAGGCAGAGATGCAGGCAGAGGGGGAAAGGGAAGCAGGCTCCCCGCTGATCAGAGAGCCCAATGCGAGGCTTGATCCCAGGAGCCTGAGATCATGACCTGAGCTGAAGGCAGAGGCTTTAACCCACCGAGTCACCCAGGCGCCCTTTCTGGCTGTTTTTAATCAACCACAGATGACCAGCTTTAAAAAACCTTTCAGGGAATTCTTGTAATGAATGAATTCTCGGTCCACCCAAGCTCCCAGAGTCCTTCCAACTCTGAGATTCTATAATCCCAACAAGTTGAATGGATCTCTGGAAGTGTTCTAAGAAAATAATTACTAACTCGTGGTATCTGGAAACTTTAATCCACTTCTGGTAAGATAATTTAAAAAATAATTCATTGAGTAATTCTTTTTCTAATTATTATTATGATCAAGAATTTATATCTTCCTGATTCGGCTCAGGTCATGATCTCAGGGTCTTGGGATGGATCCCTGCATCAGCCTCTCTGCTCAGCGGGGAGCCTGCTTCCTCCTCTCTCTCTCTCTGCCTGCCTCTCTGCCTACTTGTGATCTCCGTCTGTGGAATAAATAAATAAAATCTAAAAAAAAAAAAAAGAATTTATATCTTCCTTTAAGCATTTCAAATGCCCATCAGGATTTTCTTGTTAGTGAGAGTGATATTTATATGTAGTTACAGTCATGTGTAACTAACTATGTTTAATTCTGGTGTATCAGCAACATTCTCCTTTCCTTATGCTTTGTTGATCATTCTGTGAACACTGGGTAAATTCTTTACTCTTAATTCATCCATCACATGCTGACAAATCTACCACTTTTCTTTACCCTTTAATGATCCTTTTTACAAAAGATTGTATTTATTTATTTATTTATTTTAGACAGTGTGGGCGCATACATGGGCATGAGGGGAGGGGCAGAGGAAGAGGCAGAGAATCTCTAGCTGACTCTGTGCTAAGTGTGGAGCCTGAAGTGGGGCTCAATCCCATGACCATGAGATCATGGCCGGAGCTGAAGTCAAGAATCGGTCACTTAACTGACTGAGCCACTCAGGCACCCCCCTTCTATGACACTTTTAATAAATTAAATATTTTCCTTTGAGACTATTTTAGTGATAGCAGGCTCACAAATGTATGAATGCAGAGTCTCATATAAGCAATTTACAAATTATGTATGTGAAAACTGTAAAATTATTCCACTGAGGAGCATCAGAACATAGTGGGAAAAGCAGTATGGGGAAGACTGAACTACTGATAGCTAAATTGTTACTTATGGTATAAAAGCATGTACTATAGGGGCACCTGGGTGGCTCAGTGGGTTAAGCCTCTGCCTTTGGCTCAGGTCATGATCCCAGGGTCCTGGGATCGCGCCCCATGTCAGGCTTTCTGCTCAATCAGGCACTCTGCTCAGTGTGGTGCCTGCTCACCTTTTTCTCTCTGCCTGCCTCTCTGCCTACTTGTGATCTCTCTCTGTCAAATAAAATCTTTTTTTTTCTTTAAAAGCATGTACTATAAAATTTGCTAGTATATTTTTGTATGTGCATGCAGTTGAAAATCATATATATTTTTGATAATTTTTTAAAAAGATTTTTATTTATTTATTGAGAGAGAGGCAGTGAGAGAGAGCATGAGCGAGGAGAAGGTCAGAGGGAGAAGCAGACTCCCCGTGGAGCTGGGAGCCCAATGCAGGACTCTATTCTGGGACTCCAGGAGCCGAAGGCAGTCGTCCAACCAACTGAGCCACACAGGCGTCCCTATTTTTGATAATTTTTGACAAATACTTGAAACATGACTATTTTGACAAATACTTGAAACATTACTATTTTAGTTATCATTGTTTTGTTTAAAATTTTTAGTTTGGCATTAAACTTTCATCTCAAAATTCCACATTAATATTTCTCTCTTCCTACTCTTCAAAAATAACACAAACTCAAAGCACCTCATAGCCATTTTGTAGAAATAAAACAAATTTATCTTTGTGGAATGGATATGCCAGGTCCTGAACATATTGATAATTTTTTTTAAAGATTTCATTAATTTATTTGACAAAGAGCACAAACCAGGGACGTGGCAGGCAGAGGGAGAAGCAGGCTCCCCGCTAAGCAAGGAGTCTGAGGCAGGACTTGATCCCAGCATCCTGGGATCATGCCCTGAGGTAAAGGCAGGTGCTTAACTGACTGAGCCACTCTGGCATCCCTGGATTGTTGATAATTAACCTGGTCAGGTAATGTTCCCAGGAAATCTTCAATCTGTCACTTTTCTAAGAATGAATCAATTTTGTTTCTTGGAGAAGTTTTAATTTTTACAGAAAGATTGAACAGAAAGTATAAAGAGTTCTCATACACTCCCATGTCTCCTCTCCAACCAGTTTTCCCTATTACTAACATCTTGCATTGGTGTACATTTGCTGCAAGCGATGAATCAGTATTGATATGTTATTTACATTAACTAATGTCCACAGTTTATATTAGGGTTTACTCTGTGATGTGTAGTTCTATGGGTTTTTGCCAATGAATAATGTTATGTATCCACCATTATAGTATCATACAGAATAGTTTCGCTGCCCTAAAAATCTCCTTTTCTCTCTGTTTTACCTATTCAACTCTCCTCCTTCCTTCCCCAACCACCTTTCTTTTTTAATACCTAAATTAAGCCTAGAGTAATATTAATTAGTTTGAGCTAAGAGTTTGCTTAAATAACCAATGATTCCCCATGGCAATCAAAATTTCTTAATCATTTAGACCAGCAGTGTCCAATAGAAATATGATATGATCATATGTGTATTTAAAATATTCTAGAGCCTCATTTAAAAAGAAAAAAAGTAAAAATAATTTATACTTATTCCAATATATTGACAATATCAGTTACAAAATATAACCATATAAAAATTGAGATGTTTTAGTTTTTCTGTACTAACACTCAAAATCTAATGTGCATTTTTTTTTTTTTTAAGATTGATTGATTTATTTTGGGGGGAAGGATGGAGGGAGAGGGTGAGAGAGAATCTCTAGCAGACTCCCCACTGAGCCAAGAGCCTCACCCAGGCCTGGATCCCATCCTGGACATCATGACCTGAGCTGAAACTGAGTGGGATGCTTTACTGACTGAGCCACCCAGGCCCTCCTGTAGTATGCATTTTAAATACATTTCAGTCTAGTCACACTTAAAGTGCTAAATAGCCACAAGTGGCCTGTGACTAAGATATTGGACAGTACAGTCTTAGACTGTGAGCAGTCTGAAAGCAGGTTATCCTGTCTCCAGGGCCTCTGGAATAGGAACGCAGTGCATATTTTTGTAAGGTATACCAGAAACATTAAAGGGGTTCTCTAAACCTTTGCATGCTGATACTTGTATGTTCTGCGACCACTTTCCTTTAAACTTCCTTTCCAGTTTTGGAAAAAGTGGAAACTCATTCCAGCATATCAAACAAATGAGTACTGGCCTTCCTGACTCTCAGAAGGCCTGAATCATCTGAAATGTTGACTCATGAGCCTTAGGTGACTGAAATGTAATGTGAATCAAATTTGCCTTCCAAGGCATCGTTTTGTTTCCACTTCCCTCCTCTCTCTTTCTGTTTGGGTGACTCATCTTTCTACCATGTAGAGGAGTCCAGCAGCAGGCAGAGCCCCAAACCCTTCTGAATGAGGTGACTTTGAAATGGCCCCAGTCCTCCAGACTGTCCATGCCCAGCTGTTTTGCCTACCTCATCCAGGGTGTGCAGTTTGGATGGAGAACGACCTTAAAGCTTCACCAAAACCACCCCCCGGCTCCCTATATATAAATATATAAATATATATATATTTTTTTTTCTTTAAGGTGGTGAAAGTAGTAGTGATGAGTTGATCTGATAATTTAAGTTTGAAAAAATATGTAATCTTTTTATTTCAAAATCTTTTAATATTTAGCGTATACTTAAGTCCTAGGGCCTACTTCACACTACCTTTCTCTACTCTGGGTTTTTCTCTTTCCTGGGTGGAAAGTTACCACTCCTAGTCCCCCAGGATAACGCCCTTCCGGAGGTGTGGGTGAGGAACCGTCAATCCTTCCGGGTAGGCAGCCCGTCCTGCCGCCAGTCTACGCAGCACTGGAACTGCAGACCGACCTCCTGCTCTGAGCAAAGCCGAGACCCCAGCCCACCCCGCGTCTATCCAAGGGGAAGGGTGGGGTTCCCAGGTCCAAACCCCTCCCATCGAACGCACCCCAGCCGGTAGGAGAGAGGAAGTACAAAAGGCTCCACCCACCTTTCTCTCTTTTTCTTTCCATTGGACTGGTTGGTTGCCCATCGTTTCTATCCCGTAGGCGATTGGCTCCCTCCTCCCGCGCCAGTCCCTGCCTCTCCCTGCCAAGGAGGGTAAGTCAAGCCAAAGTGGGCGGAGAATCCTCTGGCCTCTCTCCTTCGCTCGTCTGGGCGGTGGCGGCAACTGGGGACGGGGCGGGTGGCGCATCGCGGGCGCAGAGGCAGGAGGAGCAGTCTCATTGTTCCGGGAGCCTTCGCCACTGCAGGTCTCCGGGCTCTTTCGGCCCTGCCCCTTCAGTCCTCCCCAACCCCCACAACCGCCCGCGGCTCTGAGGAGAAGCGTCCCGTGGAGACAGCAGCTGCAGCATCATCTCCAACCCGCCAGCCATGGAAGACATGGACCAGTCGCCTCTGGTCTCCTCGTCCTCGGACAGCCCGCCCCGGCCTCAGCCCCCCTTCAAGTACCAGTTCGTGAGGGAGCCCGAGGACGAGGAGGAAGACGAGGAGGAGGAAGACGAGGAGGAAGAAGACGAAGACTTGGAGGAGCTAGAGGTGCTGGAGAGGAAGCCCGCCACCGGGCTGTCGGCAGCCCCGGTGCCCACCGCCCCCGTCGCTGGCGCGCCCCTGCTGGACTTCGGCAGTGACTTCGTGCCCCCGGCGCCCCGGGGGCCACTGCCGGCCGCGCCCCCCGCCGCCCCGGAGCGGCCGCCGTCTTGGGACTCGAGCCCTGTGTCTCCTGCGGTGCCCGCGCCTTCCCTGCCCTCAGCTGCCGCAGCCTTGCCCTCCAAGCTCCCCGAGGACGATGAGCCTCCGGCCCGGCCTCCCCCTCCTCCCCCCGCTAGCGTGAGTCCTCAGGCCGAGCCCGCGTGGACCCCACCCGCCCCGGCCCCCGCCGCACCCCCCTCCACCCCGGCCGCGCCCAAGCGCAGAGGCTCTTCAGGCTCAGTGGGTAAGTGCCATGCCCTCCCGCCTCGCGCAGCCCCTCGCTCCCCTCAGTCTTTTGTGTGCACCCCGAGATGCCACGGGCGGAGCCCTCCTCTCCGCCCCGAGGGGCTTTGTCCGTGGACCTCCGGGCGAAGGCGCCCCCCCTGGTAGGAGCCGTCAGGAGCAGGGTGGGGCGGACAAGGAAACCCGGGCTTGTTCTTTATTGTCTGTCTCGGTTTCGGGGAACACGTGCACCCCGCCTGCTCCGGGCTTCTTCCCTCTGGTCCCTGTTCTGCAGCGTCCCGGAAGTTAGGCACCCACCCCTAATAGGAGCTGGGTCTGTATCTATGAACTAGGGTTGCGGATGCATTGGGCTGGTTAGGTTCCTGGGTGAGGATGGAAAGGCCTTGGCGCCCTTCATCTTTTGTCTACCAGTCTGGGGTTGCTCCTAGGAAAGAGGCGTAGTTTTGCTGCTAGTCTGTTTGCCAGCATTGAGCCCTGCCCCCCCCCCTTCTCCCTGGCTTGGGTGGCCCCCCAGCGCCTCATTCCCCTCCCTTTCGACTCTTGGCGCTGGTGGGGAGCTGGCCCAGTGGAAAACATCCACACTGACCCAACTGCAGTGAAGGGAGAGCGCCTCCAGTGGTGTGGCGCGTGGAGAATCGGGAAGGCGAGAGTTCTGGCAAAGTCCTGCCACCGCCCAGTTTATCCGCGCTGTGTTGTGGCGACTCCCCGGCAGAAACGAGCCAAGGAAGCGGGATCTGAGCATCGGTAGTCCGAGGGGGCGCAGTTCTACCAGGGTCTCAGCTGCTGAGTGAGAGGAATTGCTGTCAGGTGGTTTAGGCTCTTGATGCATTATAATGGGATCGGAGAGACAAAAAAGCAAAATGGTTGACATTCTTAAAGAAGGGAAACCTGTGGTGTTTTTACCGCTGATAGGTCAGTTGAATTTGTGGCAGATTTGCCACCAGACTTAATGAAATGTTTTGAGAAAGGTATTTTCATGTAGTGGTTAGAAATACTGTTTCTTAGAAGTTCTGTGGTTTAGGTCTACAGGGACAAATCTGCATAGTTATAAACATTAACAAATCTTTTCATTCTGAATTCATATATATATTTAAAGGGACATTGTTTTATTACCCTTTTCATTTTGGGAAATTGTTTCTTTTGGAAGAGAAAAAAATCAAGTTGGTTAGAGATGGAGAATCTTACTAGACAAGTTATCAACTTACTAGCATGTATCTTGTCACTTTGGGGGCAGAAAGGGTCTGTCTCCCCAGCAAGCAGTAGGACCTTTCTTTATAAAAGGGTGAGAATCTGGTAGTGTTAACTGCTTGTTGAGAAATCTTCATTGCCTTGTAGGATTTTAGAAATGGTTCATTTTCTAGAAGAAAACCAATCTGAGATCACAGAATATATTTCAGTTCATTTCTCCACAACAGGGAAATAAGCCAATGGTGATGTTTCTGAATAACATCTTGATAATGACATACCCCAGATGACATACCCCATACTCAAAACACTAATCATTGCCCTTAAGATATTAGAAGATATGGAGTAACTCAATCTTTGCTTTTTCTGAATTAAAAAACACGTTTAAGAAACTAAGGGGAGGTGGAAGAATAAAGAGTAATAAGAAATTTGCAAGTGGGAAATCTAATGATGAACAATGGCATACTGATTTGTCATCTTGTATAGCAGCATGGGAACAAAGAGAAGAGTTCTGATCTTTGAACATTAGGGTTTCAGGAGATGACCGCATTCTCTTGGAATTTTGACTTTTGGAATACTGAATTTGAAAAAGGACAGGGAATAGTGCCTACTCTGGGACTCTTATCTATATAGTTCCCTAATTCTGCGTTGGTGATAGCTATTTCAAAACTTTACTCATTTAGTAAACCACTGAATATCACGATTATTCATGGATAGTTAAACCATTTCTGTGAGTCTTAGGTTCTTAATGGTTTGTTCATTCATTCAGCTGATGATTGATTACCTATAAAGGGGCGGGTTGGTTCTATTCTAGGCTATGAGGGTATAGCAATGAGCAATGAGCAAAACACATGTGCTCCCCATGAGGGGGGTACGGTGATAAGCACATAAGTAAGGAACTAAGCATAGTGATAGGTGTTACGAGGAAAATAAAAAGGATGATGGTATGGAAAATGACGGGTGTGGGGGAGTGGGGGCTGTTTTTAAGTAGGGTAGCATTGAGAAGTGGTTTTGTGAGGAGGTGAGGTTTGAGCTGCAGATAAAAATTTCCAAGCAACCCATAGGAAGACAAAAGCCTTGAGGCAGGAATTAGCTTTTTGTGTTTGAAAGTCTAGTAAGAAGACTAGTGAGAAAAACTTGCAAGACACTGGTGTCAGGTAAGGATGGGAAGGTGGGCTAAACGTAGACCATCTGGGGTCTCTAACAGGCCAAGGTGAAGAGTTCTACTTTTTTTTTTAAAAAAAAGATATTCTTTAGTTTAGAAATATGCTCCTTAATAGTTATATTGTGATTTTGGAGCAAAAATAGGGTTTTGAAGATTTGGAGGACCTGTGAGGACTGATGAGAGTAGAGACAAGATGAGAAGTGAATATAAGGCATGGTTAAAAACAGAGTAGCCCGATGGGAAGAGGGTTATATTTACTGAGTTGGGCAGATTCCTGACACTTGGGCATTTACACTGTAGTTTACATTATTTTTGAATAAACTCCGATTCCCATCCCTAGGAAAGTAGTAATTTTGCTGTTTTCTGTTGTGCTTGGAGCATGCCCACTGTGATGCAGTAATGAAGTGAGACGGAAGCCTCTCACCTGATGACCATTTTTCACGGAGAAAACATTTGGCTTCACTTTGAGAGGTGGTTGGTTAAAGGGCTTTGAAGAAACATGAGGAAAATTCTGGATAAAAATTGTGTTGAGGGAAATGCAAGCATCATTAACATGACGTTGAGCTGGTCTCTGATCATGTTCTAAACCAGTGTTAAGATTGAAAATGTGGTAGATTGGGTTCTGAGGCATATTGAATACTACTAAATTAAGATACAAGGGTTTTAGAATCCTGTTTTTAATCCATGCTCTGCCATCCACAGTTGCTCTTTCTGTAATTTATATTATGAAACAAAAATGTTTGTGTTGTTTCCAAAATGTAAAGTTCTTTCATTATTTTTACCCATGTCCTGAATTACTGCTTTATTCCATGGGAGGCCATTGGAGATTATTGAACTGAGGCATGGCATCATAAAAGCAGTGTTAGAAAAAAAAATGAATTGGTGACAGTATTCAAGATAGGATGGAAAGAAGAACAGGGAATTATTTAGAAAGCTTTTGCAGTAGTTCTGAAAGAGATGAGTAGAGCCTGAACTAGTTCACTACTGTTTCAGTCAGTGAAAATGGAATAGAAGGGAAGAATATAAGAAACTACAAGAAGCATGGTTTTTTGGCTGTAAATCTCTATTTTATAGGTTAAAAAAAGGTTTTATGAAAGAAGAATTGATAGGACTTGGGGGCCAAAGATGTAAATAGAAAAGAATGTTGGTGCTTACTAAATCAATTTCAGAGACTGTCCAAATTTGTTATTTGAAATGGAAATTTGTATAGAATTGAATGCTGCTCATAGGTGTAGCTTATGGCTTGGGATTAAAAATTATTAGTCTTTTAAAAAGTCATTAATTATATGATTAGATACAGTGGCATAAGAGCACCTAGTAGAAATGTAAAAAGATTTTCAGTGACGTATAGTTTAAAATCTTAAGTGCTAATTCTTAATATAAAATTCAAGTAAACAGCGATGTGACTCTACCAGGAAGCAGTTGCTTCTTCAGAAGGAGCTATCTCATACCCTATCCATTCCCTGTCCTCCTTTGAAATTGGGAACAAGGAAATGAACTGATGAATTTACAGATTCTGAATAATTTTTTTTAAGCCATTTTTAATTTCTGACTGGGAATAAAAATTGGGAACTGGTATGCTCCTTATGTATAAGTTGAGTTACATTTTAGATTGCTTCCTACCATGCTGTTTCAAATTTATAGCCCTTTTTAGTAACTGGCAAGCTCCCTCAAACCTTCTTAAAATGAAGTGGTGGGTACATATTGAACTGCTGATAAATACCTCATTACAAGGAATAGTATTTAAAAACATGCTATTTTAGCACTACATCCCTGTAAACTTGGAATATTTGCTATCTTTTTTTAAAAGATTTTATTTATTTATTAGAGCGCATAAGCAGAGGGAGTGGCAGGCAGAGGGAGAAGCAAGCTACCTGCTGAGCGAGGAGGCCAGGCGGTACTCAATCCAAGAACCCTGGGATCATGACCTGAGTGGAAGGCAGATGTTAACAAACTGAGCCACCCAGGCGTCCCAAGATTTTTCTTTATAAAAATTTTTTTCTAAAAAGGAGCATATTATCTGTTATCTAATAATTGGCTCTGTTTTATGTGTAGTTATTTCATAATCTACCCAAAAGCAATTTATTTGAAACACTTCTGATGCAAGGCCCCAAATTAAATGGCACATTTAAAGGTACTGTGCTAGCCCAGGAAAAAGTACCTACTCAGTGGATGATACTTCTTCTTTCCTGAAACTTCTGATTAAGTAGAAGTAATGTTGTAGATACACTAGTCTTACAGTACATTCTTTGAGACTTTTTGTTCCTTTTCTAAATACAGAATCTAGAAGGTCCCTTTGGGGGTGACAGCATCAGAAATGGAAACTGTAAGGGCAGACCATAATTCTTCAGTGTTTAAAAGGGTGAATGTGACTTTTGTGGCTGGCTCCTATGGGACATAGACATGCAAAAAGGTGGGACCCAGCTTTACTGATGCTAATTTCTTCTTAGACTGGTGGCTAATGATTCTTTTTAACTCTAAAGGAGGAGTTAATCATTTTACGTTTAAGCTGTTGTTTTGTTTTTGGAATGGTGATTATTTTTAAGTTGCTTTGCTCATGTATTCTCATAACATTCTATTCTTATCTCATTGTATATATCATACCATATATGGTAATGGTATGTTTACTCATTTCTGTTCTCTGCCAGATGGTATGCTCCTTTGGGTAAGGGGCTATGTTCCTTTTTTCCATTGAGGAAAAGGTCGATGTGACATATCTTTATTGCTGAACACAGTGCCTTAGATGTGGTGTAGGCACTCAAGAGATTTGTTGAATGAATATGATATTATAGATTAAAAACTGACCTTCAAATTCTCTATAGCCCTAGAATTACAATATTTTCTCTCATGAATTCTTATGAATGAAAGTATTTATTTATTTACATGTACAAGGTATATGGGTGAATCATTGATGAATATCTTATGGGTGGTTAATTGGGTGGTTTCTCAACTTTTTGTTATAAATAATGTTGCTGTTAACACTTATATATATTTCTTTGGGAATACGTGTTGTTATATGTGTTGTAGGATAAATTCATGCAAGTAGAAATTCTGGTTCAGAGGGTATCTGTGTTTAAAACTTTGATAATGCCAAATTGCATTACAAAGAGTTATTGGAGCCTCTATTCACACAACTATTGTGCTTAGAGTACCGTTTTCCTTATGCCTTTACCATTACAGTGTATTGGTAAGACTAATAAATGGCTTAGGAAATTTTCTTTTTTAAAAAATTTACATTTCAGAGTATATTTTTGGCTTATGTGGCAGTAAGTTTTTTTCTGATCACAGCTTTTGACTATTCTTCTGTTAGGTTTTTGTTCTTACAGACTTAGGAACACTTCATCTATTTTAAGGAAATTAGCCTTTTGTTGTGTCCTGAAAACTTTTTTCATGATTGGTTATTTGTATTTTGATCTTTGGAATTTTTTTTATGCAGAAATTTTATGTAGTCAGATTTATCATTTTCTTTTATGCTTTTGAGTCATACAAGTCATTGAGTTTCGTGTAATTCTTAGGAAGACTTCTAAGATTATAAAAGGTGCTTCTATGTTTCCCTTAGTACTTTTATGATTTTTATGATTTCATTTTAACATTTAATTCTTTAATTCTCTGCAGTTTATTTCATTTTAGGGAGTAAAGTAGTGATATACTATTTTACTATTCAACATGATTTCTCATTTTTCCAAACGTCATTTGTGTTGAATCATCCATCTTGTCTTTACTCTTTTAAAATGACGCTTTTGTCATATGCTTGTAGAATGGGTGAAATATTTCCTCTTCTATTCCATGTCTTTGTCTTTTCATATATAGGACCAAACTGTTTTAATTGCTATAACTTTCAAATGAAATACTAGCTGATAGCATTTTCCAGAATTATTTTTTCTGGCTATATATGCATGTGTAGTTTTCTACTTTATCTTTAAAATTTGTTTATTTAACCCCCTCTCCCTCTATCAGAATTATAGTGTGGTTATATTAAATTTATTCATTAATTTAGGGGAGAATTGATGTATGTTTTTTAATTAATATTACATATTTTTTCTACAAACCTGGTTTTTATTAATGTGTATTTTTAAAAATTAGTTTATAATTATGTGAAATATAGGCTTTAAAAGGCGATTGTTAAGTATTCTGGCCTACTTAGCATGAAACAGTTGAAATTCTGGGTTATATAGGTATTTGGCCTCCTCTTTTCAGTTGATCATGCATATAGACTGGTAAAAAGAAGTCATCTCACTTTTTGGTTTCTCAAAAAACAAAAACAAAAACAAAACCCAACTTGAGAAGGGAAGAAACATTCTTTATACTCTTGTAGTTAGAGCTGTAGCTACTAAATATTGGATTATTGTTTTAGCAGTCTTTGAATCCTTAAGTGGCCCACTAGTTTTAAAAACAAAACGAAACATGATTCTTTAATAGCTTGTTCTTCCCACTGATGGAATTGTGAGAAGGCGGCTCTTAAAGTTTTGTTGTTTAAACAGATTTAGCAGTTGTCTGGTTATCTTGGTGGTCCCTTAGAAGTTCAGGATTAGTTAAAAAATCAGCATACTCCTTTTTTTTTTCTCTTTTCTTTTAAAGCCAGGCTTAGGGCTAGATATGGGGACAAAAAGGTGAGTAGAGGGGCTCTTGGGTGGCTCCGTGGGTTAAAGCCTCTGCCTTGGCTTGAGTCCAGGGATCCAGCCCCGCATCAGGCTCTCTGCTCAGTGGGGAGTCTGCTTCCTCTTCTCTCTGTCTCTGCCTGCCTCTCTGCCTACTTGTCTGTCAAATAAATAAAATCTTTAAAAAAAGACTACATTATAAAAAGATGAGTAGAGAGAATTTATGAGATCTGCATGTAGCAGATAAAGGAAAAAATATAAGACCCTTGTTGTAAAGAACTTTCTGCTCTCTTAAAACCAGAGGAGTCTTGTGATTGTACTGTAGGGGTGATCATAAACTTAACCTACTTGACAACATCTTTTGTGAAAAAAGAAAAAATCTTAATTGGGTTCTAGGTTGGCCTGCATATTTTTTGTCCAGTTTTACAGATTGACTTGTGACTTGAGTAATTGGAAGGTGCCACTATTAGACTTATTTATCTCAATGTTTTGACAGTGCTAGGTAAACCTGACCTAGAGCATGAAAAACATTTTTTTAAAAGATTTACTTATTTATTTAAAGAGAGCATTGGAGGGGGAGCAGAGAGGGAGAGAGAAACTTGAGCAGACTCCTCACTGAACATCGAGCCTGACGCAGGGGTCAGTTCCCACGAATCATGAAAGCTTGACCTGTGCTAAAACCAAGAGTTAGTTGCTTAACCAACTGTACAACATAGGTACCCTGAAAAACATTTCTTAAAGCTACTGTAGTCTTTGATCTCAAAAAAGAAGGGAATTTCCTTAAAATTTTTTTTCTTTATTTTAAGGAAATTAAACCATGTAAATCCCTTTCATAAATAGCCTTTAAAACTTCTCAGTTTCAACTAATCAACATCAATGTTAAATTATAGAAACGTTTAATATGAAAATCTATCAAGTTCTGTTACTTTAATTTTTATGCAGAGCAACTTGTTAAAAACAAAGAGAGAGCTGGAGAGGGAGAATCTCAAGCAGACTCCCTGCTGAACACAGAGTCCAAGGCAGGGCTCAAACAATGTGGAGATCAGGACCTGAGCTGACTGACTGACATCAGGAGTAGAATGCTTGACTGACTGAGCCATCTGGGTGCCATTTATTCCACGAAATTTTCTTTTGACCCTCTTAACTAAAGTTTTGTTAATGGAACATGTTCATCAGGAGCTACAGTTAAGTTTAGCACTGATAGAATCAAACATACATATTTTAATTGCTAAAAGAGTTGTGGGTAAAACTGGTTAAAATTGCTTCTATATGATAGAATTTTAGTATGTTTACATTGCCTTGTTTCTTTTGGAAAGATTTTAAAAAGTTATTTATACTTTTTGTTGTAGAAAATTTGAAGTGTAAAGACAGAATAGTGAATGAAAGTTGACTTAGCTGTCACTGAGCCCCAATAGCTATCAACCCATGGTCCATTCTCCCAATCCCACACCCTCATAAATATTTTTTGCAAACTGTAACTACTCCTTTTTGCCAAATATAACTGGAACACCCAATAATCAGATGGTTTCCCAATGTATTTCACAAAAATTAATGTTATCAAATAACCAATTAGTGTGTATATGTTGTGAATGGTCTTTTTTTTGTTTTTATTTTTTCACCAGTTTTTTTTTTTTTAATTAGAATTCAAAAGTCTGCATATTACAATGGATTGATTTGTTTTATGTCTCATTAACTGTTCCTTGTTCGCTTGGATTATCTCTCCAAAATTTATTTGTTGAAGAATGCTCATATACTTTTTTTCATTTTAATGTTTGCATTAAGATATAATCTATATACAGTAAAATACATAGATCTTAAGTTATAGCAGTTTTATGTTTTGACAAGTGTATCCACACATTAACCCACACCACTGTCAAGATAGAGAACATTTACATCATCCCAGAAAGATCCCTTGGGCCTGGCAGTCAATTAAATTCAATTCTTGTTCCGACCTTCCTCCAGCACCCCCAGTCCCAAGCAACATTGTCCTGATTTCTTTCACTGCAGATTAATTTTGCCTGTTACATTGCACCATGTGAATGGAATCATATGGTGTGTACTCTTAAGTCTGATTACTTGCTTTCCGTATGTTTTTAAGATTTATCAATGATGTTGCAGGTATCAGCAGTTTTACTGCTAAGTAGTATTCCACGATAAGACTATACCATAGTTGAATTAGTCACTTGTTGATGGACTTGGATTATTTATAGCTTCTGGCTACTATGAACAAAAGAATGCTATTGGTTTTCATTTCTCTTAGTAAAGAGCATAGAATTGAGTAAGAGTAACTGGTTAGAATTGCTGAGTCATGGGCTATGTATATATCTAACTTTATAAGAAATTACCAAACTGTTCTCCAGTGTTCTTTACTTCCATCAACTCAATTTATTTCCATCCAACTCACAGTAGGAGAGTTGTAGTGGTTTCACATTCTCACCAACATTTGATATCATTCTTTCTCATGTTAGCCGTTCTGGTGGATTCATAATTGTTTCTCATTGTGGTGTTAATTTAGATCTCCCTAATCATTAATGAATTAGAGGACTTTTTTTTTTTTTTTAAGATTTTATTCATTTATTCAACAGACAGAGATCACAGGTAGGCAGAGAGGCAGGCAGAGAGAGAGGAGGAAGCAGCTCCCCGCTGAGCAGAGAGCCCCATTTGGGGCTCGATCCTAGGACCTTGGGATCATGACCCAAGCCCAAGGCAGAGGCTTTAACCCACTGAGCCACCTAGGCGCCCCGAATTAGAGTACTTTTACATGTCTATTGGCTACCTGTATGTTTTCTTGTGTGAAGGGTCCCAAGTAATTTTAATTTGCCTGTTGTTACATTGTCTTGTATGTCTTTCTTACTGCTCATAGGGAGTTCTTAATATATTCTGGATAAAAGTCTTCTGTCAGATATATACATTGTGAATATATTCTAATCTGTATCTCGCCTGTTACTTTTATTGATGGTTTCTTTTGGTGAGTATGATTTTCTAATTCTGAAGAATTCTTAATTTATCAGTTTTTACGGTTAGTGCTTTCTGTGTGCTGTCCAAGATATCTTTGCCTACTCCAAGGTTATGAAAACATTCTATGTTTTTTTCAAAAGCTTTATAGTTTTAGCTTTTATGTTTAAATCTAGATACATCTTGAATTAGTTTGTCTGTGGAAGTGTTACGGTTTGGGATTTATTTTTTTCATACAGATATTTAGCTATCCCAGAGATTTTTTTTTTTTTTTTTTTTGGAAAGAATTTGTCTTGCTTTATTGTTTTGGTGCCTTCGTTGAAAATCAGTGGCCATATAAGTAGGTCTGTGTTTGTACATGTATTTTGTTCTGTTGATCTATATTTTTGGTATCCTTATACCAATACTATTTGCTATAGCTTTGCAGTAGTCTAAAAATCAAGTAGTATGCCTACTCCAAATTTCGCTTTTTTTCCCCCAAAATAGTTTTGTTCTTTCTAGGTCCATTATATTGACATACATATTTTAGAATCGGCTTGTTCATGTCTAGAAAATGTCTGCTGGGAATTTGGTTGGGATTGCATTCAGTCTAGAGAGCAATGTGGAAAATGGCATTTTAGGGTTGGAAACATAGTGTTTATCCCATAACAAGCTAACAGGATAGCTTGCCATAGTTTCTTGAATGCTGACAGAAGACCCAGATGCCTGGGTCAGGTACAAAGGACTTTATTACTTATAGCAGTGATAATAGCTGGCATATCAGCATTATCTTTTCTTTTTTAAAGATTTTATTTATTTATTTGACAGACAGAGATCACAAGTAGGCAGAGAGGCAGGCAGGGAGAGAGGAGGAAGTGGGCTCCCTGCCAAGCAGAGAGCCCGATGCGGGACTCGATCCCAGGACCCTGAGATCATGACCTGAGCCAAAGGCAGAGGCTTAACCCACAGAGCCACCCAGGCGCCCTCAGCATTTTCTTATACAGGTGTCCTAAGCCCCATTTCCTATGGGGCAATGCTGAGAGGGTCGAGTGACACTAAACTTGCTGTGCTGTATTGTAGGAGAGGAACCTTGAGCTTAGGGAAACTGAATATATATTACCTAGTAGGCATGCCTGCCTATTCCACTTATATTGCATACAATAATTATTTGAGATTCAAAAATCAATATATATATAATATATATATATAATTCTATGTATCTACTCATATTTACCACTTCTTTAAAAAAATTATGAGATGAGAATATTTCGTATTTACTCAGAATTCAACATTTTTGTTCTTTGTTTCTGAAGATCCAGGTTGGATCTTCATTGATCTACCTGGTATCATTTTTGTTCAGTCTGAAGAACTTACTGAACATTTATTGTAGTACAGATCTCTTGGTGACAATTTCTTTTAGCTTTTGTTTTCATCTTTTATTATCTAGTAATGTTTGTATTCATCTGTATTTTTGAAGCATATATTTTTTTAAAAGATTTTATTTATTTATTAGAGAAAGAGTACATGAGCAGGGGAAGCAGCAGGGAGAGGGAGAAGCAGACTCCCCACTAAGCAAGGAGCCCAATGCGGGGCTCAATCCCAGGACCCTGGGATCATGATCTGAGCTGAAGGCAGACATTTAACTGACTGAGTCACCCATGTGCCCCTTGAAGCATATTTTTGATGAATATAGTCAGTCTTGTTGCTCATGGTAGTTAAGTTCAATAGCCACCGAAGATACTGAATTAGCAAATACCGAATCATTGCTTCTAGGGAAATACAGGCTTAGGTTTCTGTGAACCACTAGTCATACCATTTTTGTTAATGATGAATATATAACTTCGTTTTATGTGTGTTTATATTTAAAGATGCATATTTAATGTATATTGTTGATTTTTTAACATTGAACTCATGACCAGTATTACTTAACTCATGCTTGGATGAAGCTTATCTAAAACATGAGTTTTCTCTGTAAGGCACATCATGGCCTTCTTGTGTTCAAGAACACCAGAGAGTACTAAAGCACTGTTCTTAGAGAACAATTTAAATAGCAAAGTCACCAAAAAAAATCACACAAAAAGAAAAAATATGGCACTAAATAAACTGCAAAAAGTACACCTGTTTTCAGTATGAGAGCTGAAGCAAGAAGGCATGGGGCTGCCTTGTTTGACCTCACTTGGGAACCTTTGCTGGGTTCACTGCTCTGCACACATTCACTAATGTGTTAAGTGTTGATTTGGGGAATATCAATTTAGTGAGTAGGCAGTGGGCAAATAGGCAATCAGTGAATAATAAGAATTGACTATATATAATGATAGGTTGGTAGATTTTTCGTCACATAAAGATATTATCTTTTGCATTCCATTGTTTCTAGTGACGGGTTAGGTCATTCTTATTGTTTCCCTGCCTGTTTCCTTTGTTTCTAAGATTTTCTCTGTGTTTGGTTTTCAGCAATTTGATCTTGACAGTGTACTTCTTTGTGGATTTGTGTTTATTCTACTCAGTGTTTATTCTTTGAGCTTTCTTGGTCCCTTGAGCTGGTATTTTCCATCACAGTTGTCAAATTTTAGGCCATAATATCTTTACTTATTTATTTTTCTGCTTCAGTCATTGTTGCCTATTTTGGGGACTCCAATTACATATAATTTAACTGCTTGATTGTCTCACAGGTTGCTGAGACTTCTTTTTTCCCCATGTTGTGCTTCAGTTTGGATAGTTTCTAATTGCTCATTCTTTAGGCTTACTGGTCTTTTCTTTACCACCCAATCTGCTTTTAAGCCCATCTAGTGAATTTTTCTTTCACTTAATATAGTTTTCTGTCATAGAATGTTTAGTTGGTTTTCTCTTCTGGTCTGTGTTTCTCTACTAAGATTCTCTGTTCGCTCATTATGCCCATCTTTTGCTGTATATACTTGAGGGCTATTTTAATTTTTATTTTAATGTTTGCTAATAAAATGTTTACATTACTTCTTTGTTTATATTAGCTGTTTTTTCTTATTTATAGTCCTATTTTCTTGTGTCTTTTCATGTTCAGTAATATTTTATTCTATACTGGTTGTTGTGGATGTATTGTTAGTGTTGTTCTGGAAGTCACTTAATTTCCTAGCAAATCATCTTGATCTTTCATGTCATGATTTTAAAAGGAGGGTCCAGAGGGTCCACAGTTGGCCTTTTTTTTTTTTTTAAAGAGTGAAACAATTAATATTTTAGGCTTGTGGTCCTACAGGTTCTTTTGTAACTACTCAAGTTTGCCCTTACTCAAGTCATGCCACAGTAGCCATAGACAATACATCACACAAATGAACTAGGCTGTCTTTCAATATAATTTTAGCCCACAAGCCATATTTTGCTGACTTTTGGTCCAAATCTAGACCAAGTAACCTAGACTAGGTAACCTTTAAGGTTAAAGTAGTCTTCCTTTAAAGGATGCCTTTTCTGGGGTCTCATTTTTATACTTGGGGTGTTCAACAAGATCTCTCCACTCTGGTTTGTCAAAAACTTCTGGTCAGGTCTTCCAGTGTAGAATCTGACCTCCAAAATATCTGTTCTCCAAAACTCTATCATAGATTCTCTGCTTGGCCTCTGTAAGTCTTGTGCCATATATGTGAGGCATAGTTGAGCCAAGGATTTCAAAAGACCCTCTATCCAGATTTCTGGAGCTCCTTTTCTATGAAGTTTCCTTTTTTATGTTACCTTGCCCCACAAATTCCAGACAAGTCAGCGGCTTCTTCAACTCAACAAGAGTGCTTCTTGGCCTCCTTTTCCATGTATTGTGACAAAGAGCTTTTAAGCAGAAAGCCAGGGCATCATCTGGTATGCTTCCTACTTCTCAGGAATCACGGCCTGCACTTCCTGTTGTCCAGTGTCCCAAGATAGTTGCTTCAGTATTTTGCTCTGTTTTGTGGTTATTTATGTTAGGTTAATCTGATGGAATTACTCTCATAACAGAAATTATATGATTTTTAAAATGCAGTTTATTTCCTGTCTTTTATAAATTAGTTATGGTTTTTATTGACCAGTTACTTTTGGTTGATGAGCAGGTTTTGAAATGAACATGTCAAGAAAAATATTCAATATAAGAGTGTGTGAATGTTAGTAAGATCATAATAGCCTATTTTAAATTGGACAAGTAGTAAGTTCAAAACTGATATGCCACTTTTACTTTTTTAAAAAGTGGCTTACTTAAAAAAAAATCTCTTCAGTGAACTTTAATTTTGGAATCAATCCTTGTGTGATGGAAATAATTAGTATTCAAAGTATATACCCTGAAACAGTCTAAATTTAAACTTGAGTAAGGAAGTGAAACTAGCATTAGGACCAACAATAAGGAATAGTTCATTTGGGAAAAGTGGTTTTATGAAGGGTATTCATCTTTTATACTGTCAAAAGTGTAGTGATTCTAGGCATTTTACTGAGGGTAATAAGGAAATAAATATCTATCTGATTATAGTGATAGTTAAATTATAATTTTCTAGCTTTGGCATTAACTAGCTATGTGACTTTGAATAAGTTACTTAGTTCTCTGAGCTTAGATAACTGGAAATAGAGATTAGAAAAATAAAGATGAGTGTGTTTTAAAAAGAAAAGTAAGGCTGCATATGGTGAATTTATTGGATGTGAGCATTCTGATATACAGGAGGTGGAAGGAGGGGTTTGGTTAGAAAGAATTATGTTTGGTTAACAAGTCACTGAAATAAGTTTAGATAGCTAACTTGGGGGCTGTTTATTGCAGGGCTTAAGAGTTTCGGGTATAATTCAGTGGATAACTGGAAGCTTTTAAATGTTTTGTGCAAGAGAATATATAGAATTACTATTTTTTAACTTTTTTATTTTTTAAACATCTTATTTATTTATTTGACACAGAGAGAGAGAGAGAGAGACAGTGAGAGAGGGAACAGAAGCAGAAGGAGTGGGAGAGGGAGAAGGTGGCTTTCTGCCGAGCAGGGACCCCAATGCCGGGCTTGATCCCAGGACCCTGGGATAATGACCTGAGGCAGACACTTAACGACTGAGGCACTCAGGCAGCCCTAGAATTATTCTTTTAGGAATATTAATTTGATGGTATGAGAGACTTAACAGAAGAGTTCTGGCTTCCTTTTTGCTTATTATTTAGTGAAAACTTGTTAGTTTAAATATGCCACTGTGGTATATTTATACTTAGCGTGGGTAGAATTAAGACCTTAATATTATTTTTTCTGTTTGTGCAGAATAGCACAAATGAAGTTGATGACTGAAGTTTCAGTTTCATCCAGTAGTTAGAATTTGACATAAGCATAGACCATAGAAAGAGGGGGTGTTGTTCACCTTTTTTGTAAACCTAGTAGTAGTATGTCTATATATAACATGTCTCAGTAATGTTACACTTTTAATATAGTGTCCCTGATTATAAAACAGTTTATTATTCACTTGTGAAGGTTAAGATCTTTTACAGAAAAAGGAAGACTAACCTAAAATCAGTGATTTTTTTCAAAGCAAAATAATTCTTTTAGCCTTAGAATTTGGTAGCTTATGATATGTAAGTGTTATCAATCAAAAATTTTTAACATCCTTAATTTTATTTAATAATATTTTAAAATTCTAAATTTATAAAGTCCAGGGAAGGAGGTACTGCAGAATGATTAAAGAAAAGAACATAGACCTGTATACTCTCTGAATCCAAATCTCAGATCCATCGTTTTTCAGTTTTGTGACTCTGGGGTAGTTACCCACCTTTTTATGCCTCTTTCTTTATTTCTGAAATGAGAATAACAGGAGGACCTAACTTTATGGAGTGGTTTGAGCATTGAAAGAGCATCTGAAATAAATGTGCCTGGCTAGCATTACTATCTCTATAAATATTATTATATTGGTAAAGTAGAAGCAAATAACCAAATATTTCAGATAATTAACAGGGTATTTGCTGGATCACAATTTACCTTAATTCAGGAAATCAAACTTGAGGGGCTGATAAAGAAGAATTTACACTGGTTGCATTTATGCATAAACTAATCCCTCCAAAAGATAAAACACATGAACCTGAGAGTTAGACATGTTTATATCCATGCTCTCTGGCTTCCTAGCTCTGTGACTTAGAGCAGGTTGTTTCTAATTCTTCCCCCTTTCTCCCTGGCAACATTTTGAAGAGGTACTGTTACTATACTTACTTTACAAATGAGGCACAGAAGGGACAAATAGTATCTTTCTCAAAGTCACACAGTTTTAATTGATGAATCTGGGATTTGAACCCAGACAGCTTGATCCTATGATCACTTTATGAGAAGTCAGAGCAATTCTTCTTGAGGGCCAAGTGGTAGTGACTTCTTCTGTTTTTGTTTTGTTTTTGTTTTTTCTCTAAGTGCTTTTTGAAATGCAATACTTATTTCACAGTTCATTTTGGACTGATTCTCAATTTGTGATTTTTCTTTTTTCAAAATTCAGTGAATATTTGAAATACCAATTTGTAAATGTTCTCATTTGGCCAAGTGCCAGGAATATAGTTTCCACTAGGAGAGTGTCTGGTATTAGATAGGAATAAGGATACATGTTTAAAAATAAATTTTTGGCACAATTTTGATTGTAGTTTGTTTTCCCTCTAATTTTAACAGTAACATGTTTCGAGTTCACTTTTGAAGAAGACTGGCCTCTGCATTAGTAATTTTTAATTATATTAAATAGATGAAAAAACAGCCATTTTGTTAAGGAGTTGCTACCTTTAATTTAAATGGAGCACCTGTGTAATTATTTGGTTCTGCTCTTTGATCCCCAAATCTCAGTTTTGTGTAAGATTATAATACATTATTTTAACTGAAAGGAATTCTCAGGTTCTCTCATCTTACAAAAGAGAAACTGTATTAAAGACGATCACATAGTAAGTTGTCTTTTGGAAGTGTGTACACACTGGGGCGTTTGGGTGGCTCAGTCTGTTGAACCTCCAACTCTTGATTTTCGCTCACATCATGATCTCGGGATTCTGAGATCGAGCTCCACATCAGGCTCAGAGCCCAGTGCAGTGTCTGCTTGACCCTCTCCCTCTGCTCCCCAATCCCTCTGCCCACATGCTCTCTCTCTTGTATAAATAAAATCTTAAAAAAAAAAAAAGGGTGTATACACATGTGTATGTGTTATAAAATCTCATAAGGTGGTTTGACTTACTGATTTGCCCATCCAACCTATTGTTCTAGTTATAGAAAACCTTTTTAAATGTATACCATGGATTTTCCCCTCCTTACATAGTCTGAGAATCCTTCAGATACAGTATCATGCCCAGTATGGATTTATCTAAAATTTATATGACATTGTGAATTTAACTCTTATTCACCAAGGGGGATGACTTTGGGAGACATGTCCATGTTCATGATAGCCACATCTCTATTTTTTTCTATTGATCAGCCTTGCCTAGGTTGTCCTTCCAGATAGAAATGTCCAGATTTAGGGGCACCTGGGTGGCTCACTGGGTTAAGCCTCCGCCTTCAGCTCAGGTCATGGTCTCAGGATCCTGGAATTGAGCCCTGCATTGGGCTCTCTGCTCAGCAGGGAACCTGCTCCCCCTACTTGTGATCTCTGTCAAATAAATAAATAAATAAATCTTAAAAAAGAAAAGAAAAGAAATGTCCAGATTTATTAGGTCCTCTACACTCAAGCTATTTCAAATTGTCTTTTGCTAGAGTCCTTTCTCTAGTGTAAACCATAGAGGACCTTTAGCTCAGGATCTTCCACCTGCAGCTATAAAGTGACATTGTGCAAGCTTAATATGCCAATATGTAGTTTATTAGTTGACTCGGGCTGCCACATCAAAATACCATAGACTGGGTGGCTTAACCAACAGAAATTTATTTCTCACAGTTGTGGAGGCTGGAGAGTCTAAGATCAAGATTTAGTCAGGGTAGGTTTCATTCTGAGACCTCTTTTCTTTGCTTATCTCTGCCATCTCACTGTGCACTCACTCACATGGCTTCTTAATGTTGCTCCAAGAGAGGGAGAGGAGGAGCGGGGACAAGGAGGAAGTGTTGTCACACAGACATGAGCAAGCTCTTTAGTGTCTTTTCTTATAAAGGCACTAACCCTATCAGACTGTGGTCCTGCTATCATGACCTCCTGTAATCCTAATGACCTCGCAACAATTACAGGTTGTTTTTAACCTGTAAAATGGGGGATATTAATTCCACTTACAAGAAAAGCATTTTCCTGCATGTAAAACACTTAGAATAACAAGTATCCCTTGGGATGCCTGGATGGCTCAGTGGATTCAGCATTGGATTCATGATTTTTGGCTCAGGTCATGATCTCAGGGTTATGAGATCCACTTTAGGCTCTGTGTTGAGTGTGGAGCATGCTTAAGATTCTTCCTCTCCCTCTGCCCTTTTCCCTGATCATGTGTGCATGCTCTCTTTCTTGGTCTCTCACTCTCTCTCAAAAAAAGAAAAAAAAAAAAAAAAGAAAGAATAACAGGTATCCTTCAATGTTAATTTTAAACAAAACAAGACTGATGATAATAATTATCCTCCTAATGACAATTAATGTTTTCTTTGCAATTTGAACAGTGGTACATAGCACTAATATCCTCACAGACTAGTGTACAGTGACAATTGGAATGTTTTCCTTTAGAGATAGCCTGGAGTATAAGAACATATGCATGATTTTCTGAAAGTGTTCTTCTAAGCTGGACATATGCTAATAAAAAAGGATTAAGCAAAAGTAATTATTAATTTTATTCAAATGCATTTTTAAAAATTTTGGCCTTGATTAGGGCAAAAAAATTTACTTATCCGAAAATGTGAATAAAAGTTTGGATGGCATGTATTAACTGAGAAAAATAGTATCTTAAAATCACTTTGGTTTATGAAATTTCTTTAACATAAACATGTTATTGCCTCTTGAGAAATGATAGGTTCTGTGGATATCATTTAATCATCTTTGTAATATATATGATAATCTGAATTAATGGTACTACTGATAGTACTACTTTTTCTTTTCCATCTTGGCTTTTTCTTTGTAAAAGTTTTGTGTTAACTCATTACAAACTGAACCCTTGCTTGCTCCTCTTACCTTTAGTCTCCTTCAAACTCTGTCTTTATTTCTGCTGAGGTTATATTCTATTTGTTTTTCAGATGAGACACTTTTTGCTCTTCCTGCTGCATATGAGCCTGTGATACACTCCTCTGCAGGCAAGTTCTTTCTGCTAGCCTTTTATCCTCTGTGTATTCTAACCTTAACTCTTTAGTTTTATTAATTCTGTACAGAGTGGTTTGAGTTTACTAAAAATTAGCATGGTTCCAAGAATGTTTGTCTATTGAAAAAGTTGAAATTTATATTTTATATGTATGTCCAAGAGAGAAATGGACAGAACCAATAAATTGGAGATATATATATATATATATATATATATATATGGAATTCTTGGACCCCTGATTTATATTTATATATTGACTAGTCCTTTTTTTCAGATGCACTTATAGCTGAAAGGCTTTCATAGAAATGAATGCCACTCTTTAAAATTTAATTATTCGGTGTCTTTTCTGCACTGTCAAACTCTTCTCAAATTCTTTTTTGTCTTCCTCTAAAACTTGTTAGAAGTAGCTTTTCTCAATTGATTATACTTGAGATTTTTTTCCTCAGAGACTCAATTTTTGCCTTTTCATAGCATATAATTGGCTCTGTAGCCATGCATGTTTTATTGACAATAGCTTTAATTTTTTTCAGTAATGATTCAAGACTACTTGATTATTTGTTATTAACATTTAATTTTAGTTAACATTAACTCTTTACTAACCGTATTTTGAATCTGTCATAAAACTTGCATTAACTCTGAGAACACTGGCATTCTCTAACTTTCCTTTCTGTCCATGGTCACAGAAAAAATTATGGACTTGAAGGAGCAGCCAGGTAACACTGTTTCCGCTGGTCAAGAGGATTTTCCATCTGTCCTGCTTGAAACTGCTGCTTCTCTTCCTTCTCTGTCTCCCCTCTCAGCTGCTTCTTTTAAAGAACATGAATATCTTGGTAATTTACCAGTATCACGCACCGAAGGAACACTTCAAGAAACCTCAACTGAAGCTTCTAAAGAGTTCACAGAGAAGGCAAAAAATCCATTTGTAGACAGAGATTTAGCCGAGTTTTCACAATTGGAATACTCAGAAATGAGATTATCATTCAGTGGCTCTCCAAAAGCAGAATCTGCCATAATAGTAGCAAATCCTAGGGAAGAGAATGAAGATGAGAAAGAAGAATTAGTTAGTAATAACAGTCTTTGTAATCAACAAGAGTTACCCATAGCCCTTACTAATAAATCAGTTAAAGAGGAGGACAAAGTTATGTCTCCAGAAAAAACAAAGGACAGTTTCATTGAAAAGGGAATTGCAGCAGAAGCTCCTATGAGGGAAGAATATGCAGACTTCAAACCATTTGAGCGAGTTTGGGATGTAAAAGACACTCATAAGCAAGATAGTGATGGAGGTAATGTAGAGAGCAAGTTGGAGAGTAAAGCGGATAAGAAATGTTTTGCTGATAGCCCTGAGCAAACAAATCATGAAAAAGATAGTGAAAGCAGTAATGATGATACTTCTTTTCCCAGTACACCAGAAGCTGTAAAAGATGGTTCAGGAGCATATATCACATGTTCTCCTTTTAACCCAACAGCAACTGAAAACCTTTCAACAAACATCTTTCCTTTGTTGGAAGATCATACTTCAGAAAATAAGACAGATGAAAAAAAGATAGAAGAAAAAAAGGCCCAGATTGTAACAGAGAAGAATTTTAGTACCAAAACATCAAACCCTTTCCTTGTAGCCACTCAGGATTCTGAGGCCGATTATGTCACAACAGACAGTGTGTCAAAGGTGACTGGGGAAGTAGTGGCAAACATGGCTGAAGGTCTAACCCCAGACTTAGTACAGGAAGCGTGTGAAAGTGAATTGAATGAAGCTACAGGTACAAAGATTGCTTTTGAAACAAAAATGGACTTGGTTCAAACATCAGAAGCCCTGCAGGAGACGCTCTACCCTGTGGCGTCTCAGCTTTGCCCATCTTTTGAAGAATCTGAAGCCACTCCTTCACCGGTGTTGCCTGACATTGTTATGGAAGCACCATTAAATTCTCAAGTTCCCGGTGCTGGTGCTGCTGCTCCTGCCTCGCAGCCCAGTTCATCCCAGCTAGAAGCTCCTCCTTCTGCTAAGTATGAAAGCAGAAAACCTGAGCCGGAAAATCCCCCACCGTATGAAGAGGCCATGAATGTATCCCTAAAAAGTGTATCAGGAATAAAGGAAGAAATGAAAGAGCCTGAAAGTACTAACGTAGCTGTTCAAGAAACAGAAACTCCTTATATATCTATCGCATGTGATTTAATTAAAGAAACAAAGCTCTCTACTGAACCATCTTCCGATTACTCAGAAATAGCAAAAGTTGCACAGCCAGTGGCTGATCATTCTGAGTTAGTTGAGGATTCTTCACCTGATTCCGAACCGGTGGACTTATTTAGTGATGATTCAATACCTGAAGTTCCACCAAAACAAGATGAAGCTGTGATACTTGCAAACGAACATCTCACGGACGCTTCTCAGTCAGTGATGGAACATGAAACTAAGGAAAAACTCAGTGCTTCACGACCACCTGAGGGGGGAAAGCCGTATTTGGAATCTTTTCAGCCCAATTTAGATACCACAAAAGATGCCTTATCTCCCGAAGTTTCAGCACTGGCCCAAAAGGAGAAAATTCCTTTGCAGATGAAGGAACTCAGTACTGCAGTTTATTCTGATGACGGTGTATTTATTGCTAAGGAAGCAAAAGTAAGGGAGAGTGAAACATTTTCAGATTCATCTCCAATTGAGATTATAGATGAGTTCCCTACATTTGTCAGTTCTAAAACTGATTCTTCTCCTAAATTAACCGGGGAATATACTGATCTAGAAGTATCCCACAAATATGAGATTGCTAATGTCCAGGATGAAGCTGGGTCATTACCTGGCTCAGAGTTACCTCATGACCTTTCTTTCAAGAATGTACAACCTAAAAAGGAAGATAAAGTCCATGTCCCAGATGAACCCTTCAAAGATAGGTCTGATATTTCGAAGGTGCCCTTACTGCCTCCAGATGTTTCTCCTTTGGCCACTCAAACAGAAATAGGCAGTATAGTCAAACCCACAGTTCTTGTGAAAGAAGCTGAGAAAAAAACCCCTTCTGATACAGAGCAAGAGAACAGATCACCATCTGCTATATTTTCAGCAGAGCTGAGTAAAACTTCAGGTAATCAGTCCATACATTGTTTTGTACTTTCTTGCCACCTTTTGACTTATCATGGAACATTCCACTGCATTTTCTGTAGTATATTACATTTATAGTCTCTAATATATCACATTGATAAGAATTCTTTTCTACGGTCTCAGAAGTTTTAGTGCTTTTTTTTTTTTTAACTCCTCTTGTACTCTTTACTTGCCCTTGCGTGTAACTTTTTTTCCACACAATTACTCACTGCTCCTTTTTGTATTATACTATGGAACTAGAAGATTTTATTAGAATCAGCCTCATGTATTTCTATCTTTTCCTTCATTATTTGCTCATAGCATGAAGAGCAAGAGGTATTAAAACAAAATATTTTAAAATGTATTTACTATGGTTTTCTCAGAAATTACTTCATTTTAAATTTTTATAAAACCACATTTCTGTAACATGTCTCCAGTATTTCAATATACTGCTGTATTTACCAGTAATACATATAGAGTTAAGCATATTGAGTAGCAGACATTTTGTTGATATAAATTGAGGTATGCTGTTAGGAATTCTTCTGAAAAGTAGGGATTGTCATTTTTTCTTTTGACGCTACATTTCCGACACACTTGATTTGTGTAGAGTGATTTGCACATGTGTTTTTTAATTAGCATTCTTAGCATTTTAATTAGCTTAGCATTTAATTAGCATTTTTAATTAGCTGTGTTTTCTATAAAAATGTGTAGTGATTACTATTTATTGAATATACTTATGTTTTGGAGATGGGTGGTATTAGTGGCAGAGAGACAAGGTTAGAGATTGTTGTTATAGTCTTAAGAAGGAAGAGATTATGAATATTAACTCAGTGGGAAGAGAGTGGAGACATAGGACTTGATGTTTGATTGGATATGGACATGAAGGATAAGGAAAGAAGTTATAGATGATTCCAGGAATCCTGGGTTCCTTGTGTTTTCAAATGCATGTATGGCAGTATGAGAAACTGAATTGGGGATATGAGAGAATGAAGTGGGTTTAAGGAGAGAAGATAAAAAATTAAGTTTTGAATATTTTGGTATTTAAGTACCTATGAGACCTCCAAGAAGTGGTGGATATTAAATATATGAAGCTTTTGACAGAGACTTTGGCTGTATGTGTGTATTTATCATGGGCTCAGACCCAGTAATTAAAGCCAGGGATATCAACTAGGGAGAACCAAGGAAAAGGGGAAGCTTTAAAAGTGGAAGAATTGGTCAGCATTATCAAAGGCAAGAAAGCTTAGTTAAGATGAGGATTGAGAATCTGTCAAAAAGTAGGGAAGGTGTTGGCCTAACAGTGGTAGGTGGTGTGGGTGGGCAGGGCTAGTGGTGAGGAGTGAAGGAGACTTGAGTAAATGGATCCTAAATGTTGGCAGTTTTTAAGAAGTTTGAGATCCTGGGGTGCCTGGGTGGCTCAGTTGGTTGAGCATCCAACTCTTGATTTCAGCTTGGGTCATGATCTCAGGGTGGTGAATTTGAGCCTTGCTCAGTGCCTGCTTGAGATTTTTCTCTCTCCCTCTGTCCTTCCCCCTCATTTGCTCATTTGCTCTTGTGCTTGCTCTCTTTCAAAACAAAAACAAAAACAAAAGCAAAACAAAACCTCAAGATTGTGGAGATGGAGCAAAAATGATATCAAGAATAAGGTAGAGGATAGAGCTGAAGAAGGGCCTTTTCCTTTTACTAAAGATTGAAGGGAAAGTCTAAATAAAGGTGGTAGTACAAAGTCAGGAGGGGATGGGACAGGATGAGATCCAGAATTCAGGTAGAGGAATTGGCATATAAATAAGGAACATTGGAAGACATTGATTGTAGTTAATGGAAGGGAAAGTATGGGTGTTGATACTGCTAGTTTTTGTGGCTGGAAGTTAAGGGAAGTGTATGATGGTGTATGTTTATTCTTTAAAGCAATATGTTAGGTCATTTGCTGAGAATGAACTGGAACATGCTTGGGTGGAAGAGGTCTGTCTAGGAAAACAAAGGCTTTGTATGAAGAGTCTAATCAAGGTTGAAGGGTAGTCTGTATAACACAGTGATTTTTCTTTAATTGTGCCTAACATCCTAGGTGTAGGTTCAGTGAAGGCAAATGCTTATATTGATTCATACTTGTGTTTTGCTAGAGGGGCCTGGCCCAGTGAAAGGACAGTAGATCAAAGGAATTGAAGACAGTAGTAGTTTGATGTGATGGACTGTGGAAACTAAATTGAAGAATGTAAAGAAGAGAGCAGGGCGAGTTGATAGATGGTTGAATAGAAGGTAACAGACCTTGTGGTTCAAATTAGATCTAAGAACTAAGAGTAAAAAGAATAAAAATATGAACACAGAATGCTTGGAGGCTGTGGTCAAACAAGGTAGGATTGTGCATGTGTATTTGTTTTTTGGGTGTTTAATTTAGAATTCCAGATGGATTATAATGGCCAAAGTTTGGCAGTGAGGCAAGGGCTGATGTTGAATGGGGTGAAGGTTGTTAGAGCAAAGGTCAAACAAACCACGAGGCTGAGAAATTGGATTGCTCTCATAAAGTCACACAGGATAATGGCAGGACTTGGGGTGGAGAAGATTAGAAATTAGGGATAAAAGACTTTGGTAAAAGGGCAAATGGGGCAGCTGGTAGAATGGTAGATTGAGGCAGTAAGGAAAGATAGAGAGTGTCATAGCCGAGTAACTTGAACTTTGCCCAGGACCTCTGAGAACATCTTGAAGCAGCATTGGTGAGCTAAGAACAGTCTGACCTCTCCTCCTGTCATTCAGGTATGCAGGTATAAGAGAGTAGCCTCCATTTAGAGTTAATGGGAAAAGCGGTATCATCAAGGCAGAGCCAGGTTTTAGTGAAAGGAGGTACTGGCAGGAATATTCAGTAAAGAAGTTGAAGATTAGGGGAGATAGTTCACAGTGGATTTTTTTTTTTTAAACATTTATTTATTTTGGAGAGACAGAGGACACAGGGTGGGAGGGGCAGAGGGAGAAGGAGAGAGAGAATCTCAAGTAGATTCCGCACTGAGCGTGGAGCTGGACACAGAGCTCCATCTCAAAACCCTGAGGTAACTACCTGAGCTGAAACCATGAGTCAGATCTCAACCAGCTGAGCCACCCAGGCACCTCTGGAATGAGGATTTTTAAACAGCCCAATAAAATGGTTTAGGAGACAGTGGTAGAAAGAAGAGTGAGAATCCCAGAGCAACATGGTAATGATATAGTGTGGGTGAAGACCACAGACAAACACTGACTGATGTGAGCAGTGATTTATAACAGCTTGTGAAGTCCCACTTCTCTACTCAACATTTCTTCCCAGCGCTGTTAGCAGTGCCCTAGTAGATTGGAGCACTCCGGAGACAGCAGTTCCTTGGACTGATTTTACTAAACCTAGGGATCTTGGCCTATACTGACTGTAGCCTAATAGTTTGGAATTAAGTAAGGGAAGGGACAGTGCCTTTGAAGGCTAAGCTAAGTAGGGGTGGTTGAAGAAGTAAAAACAGTGGTTGAGCATTCTCTTTACAAAATAGTTATTGAAGTCTCTTCTCTGAAAAAAACTGTTAAAAAAAAAAACTTACTCATGCTTCTTTTGCTCAGTCTTTTTGTTTTTGTTTTTTAGATTTTATTTATTTATTTGACAGAGAGAGAGAGATCACGAGTAGGCAGAGAGGCAGGCGGAGAGAGAGGGGGAAGCAGGCTCCCTGCTGAGCAGAGAGCCTGATGTGGGGCTCAGTCCCAGGACCCTGAGATCATGAGCAGAGGCTTAACCCCCTGAGCCACCCAGGTGTCCCTGTTTTGTTTTTTTAATTAAGTGTCCTAGCAGCTCCTTAGTGAATAGAAAACTCTTTGGATTCACCATATATATATATATGATATATATATCATATATATATACGATATAGAAGTCATACAAAGGAGAAGTCACTGTGGTATAATAAAAACACTGTTGGTGGGGGCGCCTGGGTGGCTCAGTGGGTTAAGCCTCTGCCTTCAGCTCAGGTCATGATCTCACGGTCCTGGGATCGAGTTCCGCATCCGGCTTTCTTGCTCAGCGGGAGTCTGCTTTCACCTCTCTCTCTGCCTGCTTCTCTGCCTACTTGTGATCTCTCTCTCTCTCAAATAAATAAAATCTTCAAAAACAAAACAAAACACTGTCGGTGATGTGAGTTGTAGTCTCGGCTGTACCACTGACAACCACTTTATCTCTCTAGAAATAAATTTCCTTTTCTTTCCTTAAATCCCTTTCTTCTTATAGAGAAGGAATTTTATTTCTAGAGAGATAAAGAAGAAAGGGATTGAATTAGGTCCTTGGGACTTGTTGTTTCTTTGACTTTAATTTTAATAGACATCTTTTTTAAGCAGTGGATAGTTGCTTTAAGGTGCTTTATACCAAGCATTGTACTAGTTCTTTGGAAGAGGTGTGGAGGAAGATGAGGACTAAGACAATGTCTTGCCCTCGGGCAGCTTTCAGTCAGCTGGTGAAAGCAAACTGGTAAGGACATAGCTAAACATTGTAACATATATTATAAGGGTACAAGTGCTTCCCCATCTTCAAAAAAAACATGGTTAAGTGTACTGAAGTCAAATGTACCAAGAGTATTAAGAGACAAGAACATTAGGGAGGTTGTGTTCTCAGATGGCTAAAAATTTTATACCATCCCTAATTGTAATATACTTACGTGTGTTCTAAAAATTTTGGGGGTCATATTACTGAATATATAGTTAAATATTAAAGCATCGATAAATACTAAATAACAAAATACTAATTTCCTCAGATGATTTATTATTCAATTCTCCTTGTTCTCTTAAAATGACAATTGTTGGCAGAATTCAGTTTTAATTTTGGGAAGAAAGACTGATTTGTAAGAAGGATGAACAAGCTATTATGTAGGCTTTGATGCCTTACTGATAGTTTTGGATAAGATTTGTTAGGAAAAAAATGAATGCTAGTCTTCGTCTTCTCCCTTGATAAAGGCATTTTATCAAACTATTTTTAATAATAAAATGTAGGGGCGCCTGGGTGGCTCAGTGGGTTAAGCCTCTGCTTCCGCCTTGGGTCATGATCTCAGGGTCCTGGGATCGGGGCCCCACATTGGGCTCCCTGCTGAGCAGGGAGCCTGCTTCCCCGCCTGCCTCTCTGCCTACTTGTGATCTCTCTCTATGTCAAATAAATAAATATAATCTTTAAAAAAATAATAAAATGTAAATATTGTTTTTTTTTCCCTCAGGTCATAATTAACATAATTTTTTTCTTTAACTGTATTTCATTGTTTAGAGGCAGGTTTTGATGATCTAGGCTCAGCATTTCATATATGTTCTTTCTTTACTTCGAAAAATTTGTAGCTAAAGATTTATGGTTTCCATTTCTATCTAAAATACATTGATTTTTTTTGTACTTTAATTTTTTAATTTTCACTCATTTTAAAAAATAGAACAGGTAGAAGGTAAAATATTCTGATAATTGTGTACATTTATACTACATGTGTACAGACCAAGATAGTGAAACTTCTGAAAAAGAATAGTTAACTAATAGGAAGCACTACCACATGACAATTGAAATGCTTTCCTTAGATGATGGCATGGAAGTTTGGCATAGGAATGTCAGGTTAGGGATATAAGTATATAATGATTGTAAGTGGAAGTTCACCAGCACAAAGTAAGGTTACAGAGAGGTTAGCTCTTCCTTGGGATATTAAGAATGCCTCTGCAGAAGAGATGATCTTATGGAAGTTACAGATAGCAAATGTGAGTGGACACATAGGCCTGTTCATTTATATGAAATATGATAAAAAGTTTTTGAGGTTCTGTTTTGGTATCTTTAGGGCTGGTGTATGTGTACGGATGTGATGGTCAGTATGTAGAAACCTACTTACTTGCATCTAAGGACATAGTGGATTTGCAGACTGGTTGTGGGTAACAAAGTGAAGGTTTTTGTTGGAACTAAACTGAAACACCAATCTATGCGAAACAAGGGTTTATGATACGTTAGATGCTAAATTTTCTGTGACTAGAATTAAGTAGAATTAAAATAAACAACAGTATCATTTAGAAGAATTTTTTTTAAAGGACAGTGCTTTTTAAAAATAAACTTTTATTTGGAAGTAACATCAAACTTAATTGCAAAAATAAAAATGTGCAAAGAATGTCTTACTATCTTCATCTAAATTTAATCTATTAACATTTTCCCATTTGCTTTATCAGTTATGATCTCCTTGTATAATTAACTAGATATGGATACCTAAATACATCCTTATTTTTCCTGAACCATTTGACAGTAAGTTGCATACATTGTCTTATCCTTAAATTCTTCAAAAAAGATATTTTCTTATGTAACCTCAATACAGCTATTAACTTCAAAAATTTCCATTGATAAAGTACTTTTTTTCTAATTTACCATCCATATTCTAATGTGATATTTAACCTAATAATGTGTCCTGTATAGTGGCCTCTACAAGATCCAATCTAGGGCCAAAATTGGCTTTTAGTTGTCATGTTGTTTTCTGTTTTATCTGTTACATTTCCAATATTTTTCACTTACGACATTAACAGTTTTGAAGAGCATAGCTCCTTCCCTTTCTCCCTTTTTAATAGAACATTCTAAATTTTGCATTTGTCTGCTTTTTCTCAGTGATTAGATTGAGATTATGGATTCATAATGTTAAGTTGGCCAAATGAAGATGATGTAGTATGCTTTACCTCTCTCATAGTATCATATCTGAAGATACCCATTATTCATAAGTCCCTCATTAATGAAGTTAGTTTTCACCATCTGGTTAAGGTGGTTCCTCATTTCTATACTATATGATTTCTTTCTTTTTTCTTTCCTTATAGCTTATAAGTAGTCTGAGGGGTGGTGTTTCAAGACTATGCAAATATCCTGCTCCCCATCAAAATTCCTTCTTAGATTTAATGTCTGTTGATGATTCTTGCTTGATTCAGTCTTGAACATGAAGGCTGCAAAATAATAAATTTGGAGGGAGCATTGGAATTGAAAGATTTAATGTCTGTTGATGTTTCTTGCTTGATTCAGTCTTGAACATGAAGGCTGCAAAATAATAAATTTGGAGGGAGCATTGGAATTGAAAAATTATCAGTTGTCTATGGCATTCTGCTGTTAGCAAGAGTCCTCCTTTTCTGTGATTTTAATTAGTTAATTACCAATACAGATTTATGAATTGCTCTTTTCCCCCTAGTAGTTTGTAATTCATTACTGTACTTAATTTGTTTGGTTGTAAATTGTCCCAGATTTGGAAGGGCCCTGTTAAGTTGGCTAAAGAATGTACAGCTATCCTTTTTTAGGGAGGGAGCAGGAAGCACTTCTTTCTAGCATAACAAAATGTAGGCCCATCTTATGCCTACTCTGTCCTGGCCTGAAATCAATCATTTCTTGAAGGATCCCTGATTGTTTTTAGTTGGAAGTAGTAATAGAGATCAAGAGCTGGACCCCAATACTCCTTGCCTTCTTGAGGTCTTCCCATTTTAGCCTTTCAGTGGACAGAGGTAAAAAAGGCTTACTTACAAACATAAAGTACATACAAATAAACCTAAGCACATACACATACTTGTATTTGAAATTGTGAGTTCACACAATTCATACAAATACCTCCTTTTCTGATCCATTCCCAGAGGATTATTTCTTTCTTCCTTCATTTCATATTTGTTTGTTCCTTCTGTAACGAGAACCCTGCTGCTAACTCTACCAGTACATTTACTCATTTGCTTAATTCTCTGATATTTCTAAATGGTTTTAGAATGTTTTCTAATATGATTATAGTAGACACAGTAAAATATAGGATTATTTTGCAAATCTGCTGCTCCAACCCTCCAAGATTGCATGTATATAGTCAAGTACAAGTTACTTCGATTAGTTTTTTTCTCTCTTCTTCCTTTTATTTTCCCCAAACTTAGTGTGGTTACAGTTAGAATATATATGAAATATAGTTAGATTAATTTGTCTCAATTTGCTCTCAGTTTTTTTTTTTTTTTCTTTCTGTTTTGGAGGTTTTTGAGACTTTTGAAAGACTGAGAAAAGAAACTGAATTCTTACCATTTTACCTGGCTATGGGAGACCGCTATTTATAGGAAATCTTCTAACCATGAAGCAGTTTCATATATATATAGTGTCCTTCATAATCTGAAGGAAGGAACCATTTTATGGATGACAATACTTAAGTTTGGGGGTTAGTCTTGTTTCCCAAGGTTACTCAGTAAATTATATAGTATGCACAATGCTTTTGAAGTGTGTTCCAGACATTGGGCTAACTTTCTTATTTATATTCTTATTAATTCCACAAGGAAGATCTTTTTCCCAATAGGTGAAGAACTGGGATTCCAACTTAGGTTTTGTCCCCTTCTCAGTTGTTTTCCATTTTTGGAATGCATGGTTAGGCCTAAATTTAGCAGGCAGCAAAGGTACTTTTCTTTTATTATATACCTTTTGTGTTGGGGCATTAACCAATGTAAGACATTTTTTAAAAGTCAAGAATATTGTTTATCATGTACATTTTCTTTCATGATTTTCCATAAGTAGGGGTATCAAAATAACACTTTTGCTTGCATGTGGAGACTGAACACTCTCTTCTGAAGAGCTGCTATCTATGTTGTTGGTAAGCTATTGGTAAAGAAAGGTTCTAATAATGTCTCTTCCAAACCACTGAGATCATCACTTAAATGATAGTGATTGCTTAATATGTTTGTTGGTTGCTTGGTTTGCCAGTAATGCACAGAATATTTTCTGTTTGTAAATGAATATAGATTGTGTTTTGCTGGAGCGTAAACCACCACCAACCTGATTGGTCATTCATTATACTTAAACTATGTGTATCTAAGAATAATCAAGTAGTATTGCCATTTTAATGAAAGACTAACTTAAGAGGGGCCCATTTATCTAGGTAAAGAATTGAAAATTATCCTTTGCAAATTTATATATGCTTGTTATATGTGTTGATGAATAAGAGCTTTATTTTGATAGTGTTAATGATTTAAAACTTTTCTTACATTAAGAATGTAGTATATATAGCCTTTGACATTTCTCAGTAAAGCATTATAGATGTTAAGGTTTTAGTTAAAATGTATTTTTAGTGAGTGTATTTAGGACACATTTTGATAATTATTAGTTGGACTTTAATTATGACACTGAGCAGTTAATCTGATAAAAATAAGAAATTTAAGTAGCCTGAAAAATTAAATGCTTAATCTAACAAATTGAGTAGAAATGCCTTTAACTGGAAATCTGTTAGTAAATTTATGAGATAGCTAAATTAGAGACAGACTGTTATTAATTAACGGAAGACTTGATTGTATTTAAACAAATATGACTTAATGTCAAATTAATGGGGATTTATTTAGTGCTTACTATGGGCCCAGTACAGATTGAAAATAATTGTGAATATGTGCCATAAAAGAGAACACTAATATAGTGTGGTTGAAAGAACTTCATTTTGAGCATCTTATAGACCTGGGTTCTAATCCTGGCTTTATCAGTGATCACAGGGTATGACGTTGGGTAGATAGATGCTTTAATCTATTTGAGCTTCAGTGCTTTCAATAGTCAGAATTTGTCTGAAGGGCCATCCGTAAAGTCAGACCAACAGACATGAAACAGTGTGCAGTAATACATGCTTATTGTACAAATTTGAGAAGTAGAAAAATCTATTGAGATGGAAAAAACTTATAATCATACAGCTCAGACATAATTGTTAATACTTTAGAATATATTCTTCTAGTCTATGTTTTATGCATATGGGTACATTACAATGGAGTGAAAAAAACAAGTGTTTTGCCAAATTGGGATCACGGTCTATACATTGTTTATAGCTTTAAAAATATGAGCAGTATCTTATATAATGCTGACATTTCCATGTCATTATTCTGCTGCATGATTTTTTAATGTTTGGTATTCCTTGGTATTGCATATAATTTTATTAGTTTGCTATTGTTGGATTCTTAGATGGCTTCTGACTTTTAAATTTATAAATAATGCTGTTACTATACTCTTTATATTTAAATATCTTTTATATATTTGAATTATTCTTTCCCATAAATTACTGGAAATAAACCCTAGGTAAATGAATGTGATCATTTTTAGGAGTTTTGACAAAAATTGGCTGCCAGAAAAGTTGTACTAACTTCCCCCTACTAAAGTAAGAAAACACCCATTTCTCTATCACCAACAATTGTTAATATTTATTCTTTTGCTTATTAGATAATATTTCCACATTATACAAAATTCAAAGAGCACAATGACAATAAGTCTTCTTCCTGTCTAATCTAGTCACCTTATACTCCTTCAGAGTCCTGGAATGTGCTTATTTTTTAAGTATCCTTCTAGACATTCTGTTTTTGGCACTTAAAAAACAAAAACAGAAAACCTTTACCAGTTTGTAGGATGAAGGGATATCTTGCAGTTTTGATTTTTGATTATTAGTGAAAATGAACATGTTCTACTTATTTATTGGCTATTTTTATTTCTTCTGTGAATTGCCTGTTCATACCCTTTGCCCATTTTTAAATTTAGATGTTTCTCTGTTTTTGATTTTATGAGAGATCTTTACAAAGGATGAAAACTCCTGGTATGTTACAGTTTTCCAAACAATTTTTATTTTACTCTACATTTTAGTGGACATTTTCAGTTTTCACATTGGAAAATATCCATGTATGTATTATTTTATTTTTATGCCTGATTCTTAACTATTTAAAATTGACTTTGAATTCTGGTCAGAGTTCAAATGCTTTCTTGGTGGTGGAGTTGTTTTTCTCTTGCCATCATATTCTGATCTTTAGTTGCCTGGTATCAGGCAGGAAGAGTCTGAAAATTGAGAAGACAGTTTTTGTTGGATTGCATGCCCAGATTTTAGACAATCAACTGGATGGGTGTTGGTGCCATCTAGTGTTGGATATAGTTAATAGGTCTACAGAATGCTTTATAATTGATTATATGGAATAAATTCAGATGACCAGAGGAATTTAGTAAGTTGTAGATATTTACTTTACATTAACAAATGACTTTAAAAATAACTTTATAAAAGGGTTTTGACACATTGTACTGAATCAAACAAATGCTTGAGTCATGTTATTTTGAACATGGAATGACCTTAAAGGTTCCCCCAAACCTGTGTAGTTTGGAGAAACCTTACAAGTTTTAAAAGATATGTTCAAAGACTAGTGACTATTAATTTTTTTATTCTGAATTTTAAAAAATGCTTTGGATCTTTTGGAATATGTACATTTATTTTAGATTATAATACATGAAGCTAGCATTTATTTAGTTCTTACTGAGTAGTATATCACTTTTAATTTCTCTATGGATTTTAGTATTTGTTTTTAGCAACTTATATGAAATTGTTTTTAGACTTTAAAATACTCCTTTTTTTTGGCCATTTGAACTTGTGTTGTCATTCATTTTCTAGACTAAAGTCTTTCTCCATGTTTTCAGATTCACTTTAGTAGTTAATGTTGAAGTGCTGTAATTTAGTCCATAGAGGGCATTATATTACAGCTTATGGTATTAAACAGCATTGTTTAATGAGACATATGTTTAGTTTATATTTTGTATAGCTTAGGATAATTAAATTTTGAAATAAGTTTAAAACTCCTCTGTAACTATAATTCTTTATTTTAAAAAATGAATCTTGTTTTCTGTTTCCAGAGAGTAGATAAACTTATTTTAGCTATCAAGAATTGCATACTGGCAATCTTAGAGAGTATCACTTTAAATCCAAATGACCACATCTTTTTCATTAATTCCCTTGATTTCTAAATATTATAAAAAAACAAACAAAAACTTGAATTTTTCTGGGGTTCAGAAGTAGAGGAAGGAAAGAAATGGGAAAGGAGGAATATCTTGGGAAGGCTGGCTGGAGCGCTTACAGCTTACATATTGCTTCCTGTTCCAAAGTAGTCTTCAGTCTGAAATCCTGCCTCTTAGGGAGAGAGAGAGACACACAAAGACACACACACACACACACATTCTCTTTTTCTCTCTCTTCATGAGAAGGTTATAGAGAAAGGAATTTTTTTTTCTTTAGTAGGAATTGATTTAATCATATCATTTTCCTACTAAAGTTAAGTGCACTAAGAAAATGAGTGTTTTGATGTGAGATATGAGGAGAAAAGAAATCTAGAGCATGTTGGTAATTTTTAGAGCAGGATACCCTTTGGAAAGGAGTTAAAGTCGTGCTTGAGGAGGTTTTCATTTGTTTTTGTCATGCTTTGTCTACCAGGGATGTGGATATTGAGGAGTGAGAAGTCGCCAAACATGAACTTTGGAAAATTTTAAAGTACTATGTAAGGCTAATTTTGCATTTTAAAAAAGAGAATGTCTTCCATCACCCTCCCCCTGCCAATCTTGTGTGGTCTCCTCCTTTGGAAGCTTTACTTTTAACGTAAAAATAGGTTCCTGTCCCAAATAATCAAAGTGCTGTTTACACAAGTTGGGATGTATGTTCTATTTGAAAACTGTCCTTGAAATAATTCATTTTAAAAAACAAAATATTAAATATTTGACGGAAAACAAAATAAATGAAAGAAAGTTTTTAACAGATTTATGTCCTTTATTTGTCTGTTATGTTGGATTTAATGTGGAGTAGGACTACAAACTATCCATGTATAAATTTTTCTGAGCTGGAGTATAATGGAACTGTGTAGCAAAGCACGGTAATATATTTGTGTGTGTGTGCGTGCATGCACTTGCACACTTGTGCATGCTTATACTTGTTTAGAAAGGTATTGGGTTATTCTCTAGAATTGAATGGCCTCATATATGCACTTTCTTAAATGTGTTTTATGTACCTTATCTCCTACTAGTTTGATTGTTATTTGTAGCATAATAATAGTGTTAAATAACTAGGACTTATATAGGGCCTACTTTTTGTCAGGGACTATCCTAAGGCCGTTTGCTTATAATAATTCATTTGATCCTCACTAAAAGCATAGTTCTATGGCTTTATGTTTTTAACAGTTTTGTATCATCAGGCTTTTAAATTTTAGTCCTTTTTTTGCTTAGCTAACCAAACTTAAAATAACCCTTCTCAAACTTTTTAAGAAAAAAAAAACGGGCAAAATGTCAGTTGATTTGTAGTAGTTAGTTGTTCTTGCTAGTTTAATAGTTCAATTGCCAAGACTCTAACAATTAAAGAATTAGGTATCAGTATGTAAGATCAACTTCAGGGCTCCTGTTTTAACTTTTAAATCTTCCAGGGGAGCTTTTTTTTTTTTTTAAGATTTTATTTATTTATTTGACAGAGAGAGATGACAAGCAGGCAGAGAGGCAGGCAGAGAGGCAGGCAGAGAGGCAGGCAGAGAGGCAGGCAGAGAGGCAGGCAGAGAGAGAGGAGGAAGCAGGCTCCCTCCTGAGCGGAGAGCCCCATACGGGGCTCGATCCCAGAACCCTGAGATCATGACCTGAGCCGAAGGC